>NW_026652292.1:29911729-29913004 GCF_009828535.3 Hylobates moloch | reverse complement strand
ATTCTCTTTTTTGGTTGTGTCTCTGCCCGGCTTTGGTATCAGGACAATGCTGGCCTCATAAAATGTGTTAGGGAGGATTCCCTCTTTTTCTACTGATTGGAATAGTTTCAGAAGAAATGGTACCAGTTCCTCCTTTTACCTCTGGTAGAATTTGGCTGTGAATCCATCAGGTCCTGTATTCTTTTTTTGTTGGTAAGCTATTGATTATTGCCACAATTTCAGAGCCTGTTATTGGTCTGTTCAGAGATTCAACTTCTTCCTGGTTTAGTCTTGGGAGGGTGTATTTGTCGAGGAATTTATCCATTTCTTCTAGATTTTCTAATTTATTTGCATAGAGGTGTTTGTAGTATTCTCTGATGGTAGATTGTATTTCTGTGGGATCGGTGGTGATATCCCCTTTATCATTTTTTATTGCATCTATTTGATTCTTTTCTCTTTTCTTCTTTATTAGTCTTGCTAGCGGTCTATCAATTTTGTTGATCTTTTCAAAAAACCAGCTCCTGGATTCATTAATTTTTTGAAGGGTTTTTTGTATCTCTATTTCCTTCAGTTCTGCTCTGATTTTAGTTATTTCTTGCCTTCTGCTAGCTTTTGAATGTGTTTGCTCTTGGTTTTCTAGTTCTTTTAATTGTGAAGTTAGGGTGTCAATTTTGGATCTTTCCTGCTTTCTCTTGTGGGCATTTAGTGCTATAAATTTCCCACTACACACTGCTTTGAATGTGTCCCAGAGATTCTGGTATGTTGTGTCTTTGTTCTCACTGGTTTCAAAGAACATCTTTATTTCTGCCTTCATTTTGTTATGTACCCAGTAGTCATTCAGGTGCAGATTGTTCAGTTTCCATGTAGTTGAGTGGTTTTGAGTGAGTTTCTTAATCCTGAGTTCTAGTTTGTTTGCACTGTGGTCTGAGAGACAGTTTGTTATTATTTCTGTTCTTTTACATTTGCTGAGGAGAGCTTTATTTCCAACTATGTGGTCAATTTTGGAATAGGTGTTGTGTGGTGCTGACAAAAAATGTATATTCTGTTGATTTGGGGTGGAGAGTTCTGTAGACGTCTATTAGGTCTGCTTGGTGCAGAGCTGAGTTCAATTCCTGGGTATCCTTGTTAACTTTCTGTCTCGTTGATCTGTCTAATGTTGACAGTGGGGTGTTAAAATCTCCCATTATTATTGTGTGGGAGTCTAAGTCTCTTTGTAGGTCACTCAGGACTTGCTTTATGAATCTGGGTACTCCTGTATTGGGTGCATATATATTTAGGATAGTTAGCTCTTCTTGT
>NW_026652292.1:29585383-29911719 GCF_009828535.3 Hylobates moloch | reverse complement strand
CTTTGTCTCTTTTAATCTTTGTTGGTTTAAAGTCTATTTTATCAGAGACTAGGATTGCAACCCCTGCCTTTTTTTGTTTTCCATTTGCTTGGTAGATCTTCCTCCATCCCTTTATTTTGAGTCTATGTGTGTCTCTGCATGTGAGATGGGTTTCCTGAATACAGCACACTGATGGGTCTTGACTCCTTATCCAATTTGCCAGTCTGTATCCGCTCCTTGATTGATGGGCATTTGGGCTGGCTTCTTATCTTTGCAATTGCGAATTGTGCTGCTGTAAACATATGCATCCAAGTATCTTTTTCGTATAATGACTTCTTTTCCTCTGGGTAGATACCCAGCAGTGGGATTGCTAGATCAAATGGTAGTTCTACTTTTAACTCTTTGAGGAATCTCCACACTGTTTTCCATAGTGGTTGTACTAGTTTACATTTCCACCAGCAGTGTAAAAGTGTTCCCTTTTTACCACATCCCCACCAACATTTATTATTATTATTATTTTTGATTATGCCCATTCTTGCAGGAGTAAGGTGGTATCACACTGTGGTTTTGATTTGCATTTCCGTGATCACTAGTGATGCTGAGTACTTTTTCATATGTTTCTTGGCCATTTGGTACATCTTCTTTTGAGAATTGTCTATTCATGTCCTTAGCCCACTTTTTGATGAGATTGTTTGTTTTTTTCTTGCTAATTTGTTTGATTTCCTCGTAGATTCTGGATATTAGTCCTTTGTCGGATACATACATTACAAAGATTTTCTCCCACTCTGTTGGTTGTCCATTTACTCTGCTGTTTCTTTTAGTGTGCAGAAGCTTTGTAGTTTTATTAAGTCCCATCTATTTATCTTTGTATTTGTTGCATTTGCTTTTGGGTTCTTGGTCATAAAGTCTTTGGGTAAGCCAATGTCTACAAGGGTTTTTCCAACATTATCTTCTAGAATGTTTATGGTTTCAGGTTTTAGATTTAAGTCCTTAATCCATCTTGAGTTGATTTTTGTATAAAGTGAGAGATGAGGATGCAGTTTCATTCTTCTACATGTGGCTTGCCAATTATCCCAGCACCATTTGTTGAATAGGGTTTCCTATCCCCACTTTATGTTTTTGTTTGCTTTGTCAAGGATCAGTTGGCTGTTAAGTATTTGGCTTTATTTCCGGGATCTCTGTTCTGTTCTATTGGTCTGTGTGCCTATTTTTATACCAGTACCATGCTGTTTTGGTGACTATGACCTTATAGAATAGTTTGAAGTCAGGTAATGTGATGCCTCCAGATTTGTTCTTTTGCTTAGTCTTGCTTTGGCTATGTGGGCTCTTTTTTGGTCCATATGAGTCTTATAATTGTTTTTTCTAGTTCTGTGAAGAACCATGGTGGTATTTTGACGGGAATTGCATTAAATTTATAGATAGCTTTTGGCAGTATGGTAATTTTCACAACATTGGTTCTACCCATCCATGAACATGGGTTGGGTTTCCACTTGTTTGTGTTGTCTATGATTTCTTTCAGCAGTGTTTTGTAGTTTTCCTTGTAGATGTCTTTCACCTCCTTGGTTAGGTATATTCCTAAGGATATTTTTTAACAGCTATTGTAAAACAGGTTGAGTTCTTGATTTGATTCTCAGCTTGGTCTCTGTTGGTGTATAACAGAGCTACTGGTTTGTGTACCTTAATTTTGTATCCTGAAACTTTACTGAATTCATTTATCAGTTCTAGGAGCTTTTTGAAGGAGTCTTTAGAGTTTTCTAGGTATACAATCACATCATCAGCAAACAGCAACAGTTTGACTTCCTCTTTACTGATTTGGATGCCTTTTATTTCTTTCTCTTGTCTGATTGCTCTGTCTAGAGCTTTCAGTACTGTGTCAAATAGAAGTGGTGAGAATGGGCATCCTTGTCTTGTTCCAGTTCTCAGAGGTAATACTTTCAACTTTTCCTCATTCAGTATTATGTTGGCTGTGGGTTTGTCACAGATGGCTTTTATTACATTAAGATGTGATAGGAAGGAGTTATCTTAAGGTAAGTTTCTTTAAGGTAAGGTAAAAGCATAAGAGGATGGCATAGAGGGGACATGAAGAGAGAAAACATAGGAAGAAAGCTTGAAAGGATGTATAAGCATCAATTTCTATTTTCTAATTGCTGAAGGGATGATAGTGTTGTCAGTCAAAAATAATACACATAACAGTGACAAGATTGGATAGTGTAATCTTTACTGGGGGAGGGCAGAAGAAAGTCAAAGTAGAAACAAAAGGTGTTTTCCATTGCCCCTGAAATTCCGTTATTACTAGGGCAGGGGTAATAAAGAGCAACTTCTGCACAGACACAGAAATCTCCTCCTAAGGTCAACTCTGCCGGTGAACCTGGTCCTGTACTTAAAACACCTTTCCTGTGTATCATCCCATGACTGTATCCTTGCTGTCATTCAGGTCTCAGCTTAAACATCACTGCTCAGCAAAGCTATATACCTGTCTACCCTCTCTTTGTTCCATACAGCATGACTGTAATGATTTCAGGCTGAAAAAAGCTTAAAACACCTATAACCCCTAAGCAACAACAACAACAAAGGAAAAAAAACATTCAGTAAATCTCCCACACACCTTGCTTCAGTAATACTACTTCCTAGTATACTTGACAGGATAAATTATTTATTAATTAAAAATAAACAAGTAGGGTTAGAGGATACATCCAAAAATAGATTTGACTTAGTGTAATTAATATTAAGAATTCCATCTGATGTACTTGGCTAACAGTGCCAGTTGTTTATTTCAGCTACTTTTCTTTCAAACATTAATATTTTTTTAAATCACATAAAGAATTTTTTTCTATCCACTGAGAAAGGATAAACACATCCAACCCTTTAAGAGAACTATCAGATAATTGAGAAACAAGTGAAAGGGTGGAGATAGAAATGGAAATGAGGGCAGTGTAGAGCCTTTCCATTTTAACCTAGTACAAAATTTAATAGGAAGATCACTTCTACTAATCCTGACTCTTTTATGCAGCAATCACTGTCTAAATGTCAATTTTAAGTAGGATTCTATGTCTAGCTTGTGCCAGTGAGCTGATAAAGGATTTCTGACAATAAGTAATAAAGCCATGAATGATACAGTCTCTGGTTTCATTCTTCTTGAAATAGTGAAATCTCTAATAATAATATTTGCTGAAATAGCCTTACCTACAGTCCACCCATTCCTCATGTAAAACATTGGTGCTGTGGTTTGACTGTCTGTCCACTGCAAAACTCATGTTGAAATTTAATTGCCATTGTAACTGTTTTAAGAGATAAAAGCCATTTTGGAGAATCCCCATGAGGCCTAGTAGAGCTGTGGGGATGGGGCTACCCCCAAGACCCCAAAACTGTAGAGCTACCAGTGAGCAATGACAGAGTAGGAGAGCTGCAGGAATGAGACTCCAACCTGTGAGAGCTCCTGCATGGACTGAGTTCAGTAAAGCTGTAGAGCAGGGTTGCCTAAGGTGTTGGGGGCCCAACCCGCACCCCAGTGTGCCCAGGGACATGGAGTCAAGAAAGATTAGTCTCCAGCTTTAAAATTTAATGTTGTTTTCCCTGTTGGGTTTTGGACTTGCTTGGGACAAGTTACCCCTTTTTTTCTTGCGTATTTACCCCTTTTGATATGGGAATATCTAGTCTGTGTCTGTCCTACCATTGTATCTTGGAAGCCCATAATTTGATTTGATTTCACAGACTAACAGCTGGAGGAGAATTTCCCTCAAGACGAATTGTGCCTTGGGCTTCACCCATATTTGATTTAGATGAGACTCTGGGCTTTAGACTTCTGAGCTGGGGCTAGAATGAGTTAAGACTTTTGGGACTATTGGGAAGCAATGAATGTATTTTGTGTGTGAGGACATGAGTTTAGGTGGGGGTTGGCAGGAGCATAATTCTATGGTTTGAATGTTTGTCCTCTCCAAAACTCATGTTGCAATTTGTCATGTAACAGAAGTAAGAAGTAGGTACTTTAGAGGTGATGAGGCCATTAGGGCTACACCCTCATGAGTGGAATTAGTGCCATGATAAAAGGATGAGTTTGGCCTCCTCTTGCATTCTCTCTTGTCTTCTCTTGCCCTTCTGCCATGTGACCCTCATGGCAGAAGGCCCTCATAAGATCCCAGTCCCTTGATCTTGGACTTGGCAACCTGCAAGAACAGTAAGAAATAAATTTCTGCTCATTGTAATTTATTGTGTATCACATATTCTGTTATAACAACACAAAATGGATTAAGACACTTGGTCTGAAAGCCCCAGAATTACTGTTCAATAAGTGAGTATTTTCAGGCAGTAAAGGTTATATTAAGCTATCAAAAAGTTATCTTTTTGAATATGGAATAAATATACATTAGTATTATTCAAAGAGGACCTTGCTAAAACAGTTAATAACAAATGTAGAAAGATTTCAAAGCTCACATTTCAAAACAATTATTAATCAACCTGGAGACTAAATTCTCCCCAGGTACTTTATTCAGTTCCATTTTTCAGCTTAACTGTACGATGCAAGAAACTTTTCTGAGATCTAATCAGGAAATAGCCTGGGATCTACAAAAACTAACTTAGGTGATCTTGGTTTATAGCAGGGTTTCTCAACCTCAACAACTATTGTATTTTGGGCCAAATAATTCTTTGTTGTGGGGCACTCTCCTGTGCATTGCTGAATGTTTAACAGCATCCTTGGCCTCTATCCACTAGATGACAGTGACATCCTCTTCCCCAGTTTAACAAACAAAAATGTCTCCAGACATTGCCAAATGTTCTCTGGAGGACAAAACTGACCCATGTTTATAGGGTAGGGAAAAAGGAAATATTCAGGATTTAGGCCCACAAGCTTGTTCGGTGGATTCAAACCTAAGGAAACTGTGCCACAGAATCTAGGCTCTTTACTACTTCTACAAGCAAACTCATATGAGTCCACCAACATGGTTTGTTGACGTTAATCAGTTGAAGCAATGGTAAACATATGCTGTACATATATCATATGAGTTTTATATAAGGTCTTAGAAGAGCACACCTCTTCTGATTTGGGCTCTACTCGGTGCTTCACAAATGTTGTTAATTTTATTTTATCTACATTGTCAAAGGGCTACTTTGGATAAGATGGATAAGAATTTGGTTTACCATCCCATTTTGTAGTTAAAATTGCATTAAAGTTATTTGAATACTATGAGGTTAGAGATCTCACCAGCAGGTTTACCTGAGGCATAGTTTTAAGGCTCAATAAAGTTGAAGTCCTTTAGCCAATCTTACTGTTTTGAATATTTTAATGCTTCCAGTTCAACTATTCATTCAGAGCATAAAAAGCAAAGATGAATTAGATGGTCATTTTCTAAGCAATTCAAATTACCCAATATGTGTACATTTTTTAAAGGCTGGAAGCACAATAAGGCTAATTTCAAAACCATTTATAGTGATAGGTCTCAGAGTAAATGTACCAATTTACCATAAGACATCACTAGGCTCTGATCATTGATGAGTATGTCAGAAATTTCTCCTTTATATTTATATTTATATATTTAGCTTTAAAAATCATGTTCCACAGAGTATCAACCCTCTCATTCCTTAGGGATTCTGAACATGGCCCCATCAGAGCAGCTGCCAATCTTGGTCACCACAAATAATTAATCCCACCATGAAATATTAAAAATATGTAAAGGTTAAAAGATCATAAAAATGAGACCATATGTCCAAACATGCCACTTGTGCTTTGGCAAGAGAAATGTATGTGTTAAGACAAGTCTTAACCAGCCTGCCAGGGAACTAGATCAAAACCAGGACAAAAAGATTCTTTTCATATAAGCTAGGTATTTCCCTAGCACTTACCCCAAGGTTAGCTGAGATGAAAAAAGAGACAGAACTGAGACAGAAAAAGAGAGAAAACTGAGAAGAGAAAAAGACTAAGTCAGAGAGAGAAAAAGAGAAAGGAAGGCTGGAGGGAGGAAGACATTGAGATTGTATTAATGTGATTGTCCTGACTATATTTTTGGCTCTGATTCCTGCCTTAGTCCTGCCTTCCAAGGCTTGGCTTTTAAGCCTTTGCTCCTGTTCTGTGAGATACTTGTTAACCTTCCAAAAAATTCCCCTCTGCTGTTCAAGTTGGGTATCCTTGCATTCAGAAGATTGCTAATAATGTTAGCGCCTCTTCAAAGTCTCTGTGGCACTGCATTTGGAAGGTATGCAAGTTTGATAATGTGTAGAATCATTTGGAATTTATGTTAAATTTTAACCTTCCACCAAATTGTATACTGATGTATAAGGAAGGAGGAAAACATCACCTAGCATGTATTATTATTATAGAAACTATTATTTCAAACAACAGTAGGTGTGACTGAATTGAGAATGACAAACCAGCCTCAACTAAGCAAGTGGATGGGAAGAATGGCTCCATGTAATCCTCTTAGAAAAACTTAGACTGTATGAGAGGCTGAAGGAATCTCCAAATTTTCAGTTACCCAAGTTGTATTTTCCCTGCAGACTCTTGGTATATTTGTTTCCTATTACTGCTATAACGAATTACCACAAACTTAATGGCTTAAAATGAAAAAATATATATAGATCTAGAGATAAGAAATATAAGATGAGGTGGTAGCACCGTGTTCTTTCTGACAGCTCTAGGGGAATATCTGTTTCCTGGCTTTTTCCAGCTTATGAAGGCTTCCTGCATTCCTTGGCTCACGGCCTGCATCATTCCAACTTTGCTTCTGTCATCACATCTCTTCTAACTCTGATGCTCCTGCATCCCTCTTTAACAACCCTTGTGATTATGTTAGGTCCACCTGATAATCCAAGGTAATCTCACATCTCAAAACCCTAAATTTAATCATATATGCAGAGTCCTTTTGACATGTAAGGTGGCATATTCACAGGTTCTAGGGATTAGAACATAAATATCTTTGGGGGCCAATATTAACCTACCATACTTGATACTGATCTTTGCAGGAAAAGGTGTAGCAGTCACTGCTACCCAGGAATCAGTGACTTAATATATTGTCTCAGACTTGTTTGGAGAGGCCCCATCTTCACCTCCAAATGGGATATTCTTGTGGGGCAGAGCTCAGGATCTGGTATGGACTACCCATCATTTTTCTATCACTGTAGAGAATATGGGCATTTATCAGCAACCTCACAAACATAAGAAGGTGTCAGTGGTGATACAAAAGCTTTTTGCCAGGCAGTAGGGACAGATCCAGATCTAGGAACCCAGTTGCTCAAAAGCCTTAGGATAGAACATACTGCTTACCAACAAACTGGCCAAGGCACTTATCTGGATTAATAGATCTCTGAAAATCTAGAAGCATGATGCAGAGGCAGTATTCATGAAGCTGATAACCAATAATCCCACTATACAGACATCTATGCAAATAGTGCTGTGCTACAAAGACAGTCAGCATGTTTCATGAGTCCTGGCATGCAAAATGGTAAATACTTTCAGAAAACCACCTGGCCTACCACTTGCAAAACAACTCACTCATAGATTAGCAGTAACAGGAAACCCTTACTGCTCTTAGTACAAAAGAACAAAATGGATCTGGAGCTACCCAGTAGAACTTGGAACCACTGAGAATCTACCTGTCTGTCCTTCCTATGGAAGAAGCACTGCTGTTGCAGAAGACTCCACTGAAGCACTGGGTGGATCAGGGCAGGAAGAATACCCTGACTTTTTCTTGCTTTCTATCCTCCAATCTCCCACCAGAGCCTCACATCAGCGTCAGAAAGCTAGTTTACATGGAAGCCTGAAAAATGCAGCTTGCCAGGATGCCTCCTCCCTTCCACTCCTCTGTTCAATTCAGAGGGGAGAAGGGAGAAGGTAAGCAAGGGATAAGCACATGGCTAACTTTGAGAATTGCTGGGTTAAACAAAGAACAATTCGTTTCTTAATCATAGGATATCCCATATGTGCTATGATTCTTAACAAAAGAGATTTAGTGTTTGGTTGAAAATGGAACCCTTTATACCAGAATATTTCATAAAACTCATCTTCAAGAACCACACTTTGACTTTTGACTCTTCTACTAACTCTAGGATCCATCTGGGTTCTTGCTTTTGTGAAACTAACTACAAAGGTGAAGAATAGAAATATACCCTCAGGATACATTGGAGTGCAGGGAGCAAGACTGACAAGCAGAGCTCAGAGAAGAAATATAAGAAGGAACATGAAGAGCTGGAAATGAGGAGTGATATCAGAAAGATGGCAGCATAGGCGCTTTCTACCATCATCCCCCATGGAAGCATTGATTTTGACAACTACCACAGATGAGTGTACATTTGTGGGAGTCAGGGAATACAGTGAAGAAGTTCCAGCACACCATTAGAGAAAGAAATCGGAGAATAGTCACACTCAGGAGGATAAGAAGAAGAGTTTTACTTTACCCATGTCACTCCTCCCCCAAGGCAGCACAGTTCAGTGCTGAAAGACACCATCCTCCACACACAATTTCTCCAACAGGAAAATAAGAGCATAGTGAATTGGTGTCCTGCTCCCCTAGCTATGCAGGACACTGTCCAAGAAGCCCACTATCATCCCACCCAGAATACTGAGGTGATTGGCACAACTGATAGGTTGGAAGTCACCAGGAACAGGGAGAAGAGGCCACAGATTCTACTAATCACTCTGCAGACTCTATCAGGAAGCCTTCCCATGAGCACCTGGGAATTTTTGACTTTTAAACACCTCCCAACTGATCCACAGACACTCTAAACACTCCACGGCTCACCATCCACACCAGGCTAGCTCCCCAGCCCACCTTCACAGATAGCAATTCAAGCATCTTGTGCAGATTAGGAGAAGGCACTCAAACTTGAACATTTCAGAGCACTGCCATAGGGAAAACAAGCAGGAGGCTCTTAGCACCCAGCCTGGCTTTGGAGGATTGAAAGAAGGCAAAATATCTCAAGAACGTTCATATTAGAAGGAACAAGAGATGTGGAGCAGATGCAGCCACAGAAAAGGTCAGAGAGAGCCTCAGAATCACTAGCCATGCTTTTCGGTGAAAAAATTTCTCTCCTGAAGATAGTAAAGACTGAAGGAGGTGACTGTTTATTCAAATCAAAGACAACAATGCAAAACTTCAAGGAACACACTTAAAAAATCAAGTAAACATGAAACCAACAAGGGAGCACAATAATATGCTAGTAACGAACCCCAAATAAATGAACAACTATGAATTGCCTGACAAATAATTTAAAATAATAATTTTGAGGAAGTTCAACAAACAGCAGGAGAACACAGATGGACAACTCAATGAAATCTGAAAAACAAACCATGAACAAAATTATAAGTTCAATAAAGAGAAATTATTTTTTAAAAAATTCTGAAGCTAAGAATACAATGAATGAATTAAAGAAGGCAATAGAGTATGTCAACAGCAGACTTCATCAAGCAGAAGAAAATCTGTGAAATTAAAGAAAGATCATTTGAAAATATCCAATCAGAGGAGAAAAAAGAATGAAAAGCAATGAAGAATATCAATGGGATTTATTGGTGGTGTTATCACGAGAGCTAATATTTGCATTATAATATACCAGGAGGAAGGGAGAGAGAAAAAGGGGCACAAGCTTATTTAAAGAAACAATGGCTGAAAACTTTCTAAATCTGGAGGGAAATATGGACATATAGGTATATGAAATTCAAAAGCCTACAATCAGATTCAACCCAAGAAAGACGTCACCAAGACATATTATAATCAAACAGTCAAAATCAAAGACAAAGAGAAAATTGTGAAAGCAGCAAGAAAAAAGGTTTCTCACATATAAGAGAACCACCATAAGACTATGACCAGATTTCTCAGTAGAAACTTTGCAAGCCTGAAGGATGTGAGATGATATAGCCTAAGTGTTGAAATAAAAAAATAAATAAATGAACTGTCAACTAAGAAAACTTTACCCAGCAAATCTGTTTTTTAAAAATGAAGGAAAGAAAAAGACTTTCCTAGACAAAGCTGAGAGAGTTCATCACCACTAAACCTAACAAGAAATGCTAAAGGGAGGTTTTCAAGCTGAAATAAAAGGATACTAATTAAAATTTGAGAGTATACAACTCACTGGTAAAAGTAAGTATATAGTCAAATTTAGAATATTCTAATACAGGTTGAGTATCCCTTATCCAAAATGCTTGGGATCAAAGTGTTTAAGATTTCAGATTTTGGAATACTTATATATACAGAATGAGATATCTTAGGGATAGGACCCAAGTCTAAACACAAAATTCATTTATGTTTCACATATATCTTTACATGTGGCCTATAGATAATTTTATACAACATTTTAAATAATTTTGTGCATGAAACAAAGCTTGTATACATTGAACCAATCAGAAAGTAAAGGTGTCACTACCTCAGCTACCCATGTAGAGAATCTGTGGTTGTTTGTCATCATCATCATTCCTGACTCTGAATTTATATGCTACCTATAAGCAATCATTTTCTTATGTTTAGTCACACATCAGTACTTAACAGTAAAAAATATGACATACCATTAATATAGTAAAAAAAAATAATAGGATGTTCTGGGTAGCTAAGCAGCACAGAATATCTACAGAATATCTATATCAGCTGTTCAACATAGCAATAACAAAAAACAGAAGTCTTTTTTTCTCCACTACAATGCTGTGTTTTGATTAAAAGGTTAACTGCCTTGGAGACCCTAAATAAACTGTGCTGTGCACCTGCAGTTTGATTGTGGCACATTACATTAGGTCAGGTGTGGAATTTTCCACTTCTGGGGTCAAGTTGGTGCTCAAAAGTTTTGGAGTTTGAGCATTTTGGAATTCAGATGTTTAGATTAGATATGCACTTGTGCTGTAATGATTTGTAAGTTATTTATAACTCTAGTATAAAGGTTAAAAAACAAAGAATATTAAAAGTAAGTACAGCTACAATCATTCATTTGTAGATACAGAAATAAGAGTATATAAATTGTAACATCAAAAATATAAAGGAGAGTAAAAGTGTAGAGTTTTATACATTATTGAAGTTAAGCTATTATCGACTTAAAATAGACTATGATAAGCCAAGATGTTTTATGTAAGCCTCATGGTAATTACAAAGTAAAAACCTATAGTGGATACACAAAAGAAAGCAGAAAGGATTCAAAAGATACCATGACAGAAAATCATCATATCACAAAGACAGCAAGACAGTAAGAAAGGAGCAAAGGATCTGAAAAACAGCCAGAAAACAATTAACAAAATGCCAATATGAAGTCTTTATTTATCAATAATTACCTTGAATATAAATGGATTACATTCTCCTATTTACTGCCATTCTGGAATTTGTTTTTTTATAAGGAATTCTTGCACCCAAGCACCTGGCAGTCTGAACTTTGAAGACTCAAACCAGATTTTGATATGCAGAGAGATAGGAAAGTCAACATTTTAAACCAAAAGAAAAAAAATCTTGACTAAAAAGTCAAGAAAAATTGATCCACTTCGAGGACACCACTTGGGGTGAATCTAGCTTCCAACTGGACCCTTTACACTTGTTTTTCAGCTGATAAAACCCCAAGTGCTTTGCCAAGACTAGTTCACCTGCCAGACATTCCGCAGGCTGGCAAAGACTAGACATTCTCAAGAAGTAGAAGAGGTAATGAAAATTAAAGGGCATGCAAAGCCTGATGTTTTCCTGCATACTTCTCTTACCATAGACACTTAAAAAAAGAAAAACAAAAATAAAAAATAATTACTAAAAGCTATCACAGTACAATTTGCTGAGTCACTGAATTAAGGCTTTTTTAAATAGACCTATTTATTTCTAGAGGACTGTTGATTTTTAATAGAGATGTTACTATTTGAATCCAAGTGGGGTTTTTTCTTGTCCACATATATATTCAAGCCCAAGGCTATGTCAAATAGCAGTTAGTTGTATGTCAAACACAAAGAAATTATAAAAAGGAACACAATGTTTAAGGAAACCCTGAGCCATATCAGAGCTCTTAAGTTGAAGAAATCATGTGCTGAGGATACTGCAGAGAGTTTTAGACTTGGGAAAAAGATGCAGATTTCATCCTGGCCCCTCTACTTAGTAGCAGTATGATTTGGGTTGGTCACTTAATGTTTCTGATTTTTAATTCTATCATGTGGGAAATGAGGATAAAAATATATTATATGTCCTTGTGTCCCTCAGGTCATGTTGAGAGACAAAATGAGATCATGTCTGGGAAAATACTTCTAAATTATCAACTGCCTTTCTATAGAACAGGATGGCCAAAGAAGGACGCACTCTTTGTCTGGAATTATGCCAGAGGTCTTAAAATGCTCAGAAATGAAATCAGCCTTCTTCCCTGTCCTAACAGGCTCAGGTTTTTGGCAAGTAACTCATAAAATTAATGCTCCACTGAAAATAAAATCTGATATGAGTAGTATCCGCATTTAGAAGACCCTTGGAGGGCAGGGGTGTTTTCTATTTTACAATGCTGTGAACAACATTCACTCCTGGAAAACACTCCAATGTCTCATATCTCGAGTCTGTGGGGATTTTTTTTTCTTTTGGTTTAAATGTTGCCTTTCGTCTCTTTCTGCATATCAATTTTTCCCCTGCCCAAGTCACAGGCTTGGTAGTAACCATCATGTTTACTGCTGTTCCTTCACATGTGGTTCTCTGAGCCTTCTGAGCACCGGAATTTTATTAAACAGAGTTATTCACACCATAAAGATGGAATTCTGCCAGATCTGAATCATAGAATAACACCAGAATTGATTTCAGAAATCGTCTTCCCTAATGGTTTGCAAGATTTTTAAACAGCACATGCCTTTGTAAAATGAAATCATCAGTGGAACACCGTAGATAAAATTAATAAAAACTACTATGACTGGAGAGGTGAAACTCTAACATATTATACAGTCTCCTGGGTTTTTTTTGCAGATATTAAGGATCCACTGAACCATTTGAAAACTACCCTATATACTCCCCCTTTCCAGTGCTTCAGTCCCTTCTATAGTAACCACCACTGGATTGTTCAGTCTCTCAACATTTTCAGTGGTGCCTATCCTCCCAAGAAAGGCCATCTTAATTTGGGACAGCTTTAACTGTCTATTTGGAAAATCATTCTTATATTTTAATGGTCTCCTTGTAACTTCTATTTATTGTTACTAGAACAGAACTAGACTGTGCTCTATTCCATGTAAGTATTGGGGTCAATGATCATATTCCTCCACAAACATATAGTTTTTTTACAAACTAAATATCCCCTGATTTTTTCAACTTTATCACAATGTGAGAATAGGTGGGCCTAATCTCTTTATTCTAATTTCTTTCCTTTGAACTTGCTTCACTTTATCAATGTCAGTTTTAATTTGTGTGCCTAGAACTGTAAAAAGTAATCCCTATGTTGACTGTAATCATCAACTCTTTCACTTTGAACATTCTACCCCTGTTAATTTGGCCTATAATTGAATTTGATTTGGGGAAAACTTGTTGGAGCTTAACCAACTAAATCCCCAATATCATCCTTGAATATGCTACTGCAGAACCACATCTCCCATATTACAAACTTTTAAAATTGTTTTAATGACTTCATGTGGTCATTTTCCTTTGCCGTGGCTTTTAAAGTCACATGGTTCTATTAGATTTCTAGGTCTCTTGTCATTTCTAGAATCTGGTTTGTTGGATTTGGCAAATCAGTATCTGTATATTTGTTCACTTTCTATTCTGTCAATCGCAAACATGCCATCTGCTTAATAATTTCCCACAGATCTTTATTGATATATATTTTGTTGGGAAAGAATTTATCATTTTAGATCCAGACTATGTAATCATAGCTGTCCATTTATATCTGACCATAAAGAACTTTCCTACTATAGAATTTTTGAGATTTGGTGAGGGCTAACTAGAAGGCTGAAAGGATAGGAAAGCTGCTGAGTTTATTTGGTTACACACCAACGGTCCTGTAAGTCTGTAATTTCAAAAATCTACCCCAAAACAAGGGATTGTATCCACTGTTAAATGGATGAAGTTTTAAGCATCAGAAAATCAGTCTGAATTTTCATTATTCCCTAGAAATTTTCTCAACTTTGTGGGTTTCAGCCAGGTACTTTGCCTTCCTTGAACATATTTTCATGTGGTTTTATAATATTTATTCAACATTATTTTCCATTAGTTCTCTAATTTTAATTGTTGGTAAGCATTTCAGTGTGTAGCTATTACATGGTGCAGAACTGATTTATCCATGTTAATGTCTGAGGAGACCATGACCCATTTTATTTGCTGCGTGGTCAGCCCTGGTATTCATGGCAGGTTTTCTGAATATTTCTGATGAAGTCTTTAAGTACATGTAATTCTGAAAACACATTCCCATTCAGTAAGACTTATACAGGACGGTAAGCCTAACATGGCAAAAGGTTTCTAAAAAATTCCATAAACATTAAGCATATTTATGTCATAGCATTAAGTTTGGTCAATTTGAAACTTACTGTATTGTCGTATAAGAGGCATTTTGTTTGCTTGTGTTTACTTTCCCAGGAATAAATGCGTTTTGGTTAACCACAATGGCAAACTTAGTCAAGACATTTATGTCAACAAATCCTACTGCTCAACAAAGTCACATTCTTAGTTTCTGGGACAGCAGACTGGATTCTAAGTAATAAGGTGTTTATAAGGTGTGCTGTAAATCTGGGACCATAAACATGTCTACTTTTCTGTTAAACCTGCTGCTGTGCATGAGGTACAATAAGCTCTCTTTTCAGTTTTATGGTGGCCAGTATGTTGGCTTGCCAGTCTTGATTGCTGTTGATTCTACTGTTCCCAAAGCCTCCTGCCAAGCTCTTGACCCAAGTCACGCTCCCTGGTGATGTCATAATGCTGCTAAGAATTTACTCATTCACTGTACCTGCAGGGATGCCCCAAGAGTCACATACCTTCCCTGTTAGTCACTGGTTGGAGAATAACACCTTGAAATGAGCAGGGCCTCTCCTTCCCCTGATTTCAAAGCCATTACATTTTCAGAATTTTCATAATGAGTTTATAGATCTAGTAAGATGACTATTACCTTTATAGAAATTATTTTTAATTTTTTTCTCAAAAATAACCATATTAATTTTGTTTTGACCAAAAAAATTTTCTCCGCATTCATAAGCAAAATTTATTTCAGTTAAACACATATTTATAAAACACAGTGCCTGGTATTTGAAATCATCACCATTGTTATGTATGCCAAATATCTGGAGGAAAAGAAGAGAAAGTGGTCATAGATCTGAATATTTAAATTACATGATGTTGAATACGTCTATTTGGAAAAATCTTATCAATTCTAAATTCCTTACTTTTTGCCCAAATATTAGGCATTTATATAGATATAGCTTGCATCTTGCCTTACTTTACAATTTAATTCCCCCACCAAATTGCTCAAACCATACTTCTCCAAAGATTCTATGAGTCAGACCAAACATAAAAACAAAAACAAACAAACAAAAAACCCCAACAAAAATTATTTAAGGTGGGGCTCAGTGGCTAATGCCTTTAATCCTAGCACTTGGGGAGGCCAAGGTGGGAATATCTATTGAGCCCATGAGTTCAAGACCAGCCTAGGCAATATAGTGAGACCCCCATCTCTACAAAAAATGAAAAGCTCACCAGGGCTAGGTGAGCTTTTTGTTTGTTTGTTTGTTTTTTGGGAGGCCAAGATAGGAGAATCCCTTGAGCCTCGGAGTTTAAGAGCAGCCTGGGCAACATGGTGAGACCCTGTCCCTAAAAATAATTTTTAAAAAATTAGCTGGGCATGGTGGCATGCACCTATAGTACCACCTACTTGGGAGGCTAAGGCAGGAGGATTGCCTGACCCCAGGAGTTTGAGACTGCAGTGAGCCATGATCATGCTGCCACACTCCAGCCAGAGTCAAAGAGTGAGACTCTGTCTCAATTTAAAGAAGAAAAATAGCCAGCATGGTGGTGGATGCCTATTGTCCCAGCTACTTAGGAGGCTGAGGCAGGAGGATTGCTTGAGCCCAGGAGGTCAAGGCTGCAGTGAGCTCTGATTGTACCACTGCACTCAAGTCTGGGTGACAGAGCAAATCTCCATCTCAAAACAATTACTTAAAACATACTGGTTGTGAGCTCAGTGCAAAACAAATACCTCATATATTTATATAATTTTTCTTTCTCAAATGAACACTACCAAGATAATGTCGGTGTTTTAACCAGGTACGAATAATGGCCCAAATACAAATGACTAAAAACTGCAAGTTAACTTTTCATAGACTATAATAGATTTGGAGCTAACATTCTGTCTTTTGATATATCAGCATTTTTCCTCTGACATGTTACACTGAGAAAAAGAGTTTTTAGGTAGAAGGTTTTCTTCTTCTACCTTCAGGAGAAAATTCCATCAGAAACTAAAATCTTTATCCAAAGACTTAGAGGCTACTTCTGAATAGTTTTTTGAGTTATTGTGTCTATGATTGCATCTATGTTTGACATTTAATTTGGAAATTAACATAAATTGGCCAAAAACCATTTCCTTAAACTGGTTTTCAAACTTGAGTGATATAAGACATTTTGCAAAAAGGAAAAAGTTCTTGTTGATCTCCCAATGTTAAAATATTTGTATCATGCTGTTAAACCTGTTGATCTTATATAATAAAACCTAAATAAATGTATAAAGCAAAAATAAAGTCATAAAATTTATAGAATTCAAATTAGCAATATTAATTTAATGTGACTTATATGGTTGCTTTAATTATATGAAATTACTATAATGCTTGCACTGTGAATATGATAATATTTTCAATATCACTAGACTATAAGCTTCATGAAGACAGAGACCATGTCTGGTTTTTCTTACCATTGTGAGATCTTAGGAGGAGAAAATGAATTAATGGTCCTTATTTATATAAGCAACTTTTAAAATATTGATCAGGCCAAAATGTACAACACCTTACATTGAAAACTACCAAACATTATTTGGAGGAGTTAATAGGAGCTAAATAAATGGAAAGATATACCATGTTCATGGATGGTAAGACAATAGGTAAACATGTTAATTTTCCCCAAATTAATCTATCAATTCAGTGTAATCCTACTCAAAATCCCATTTTGAAGAAATTAATAAGTTAATTCTAAAATTCATATGGAAATGCAAAGGCCAATGAACAGACAAGGAACTATTTTAAAAGAATTAATTTTAAAACTAGAGGCTTTGCTAACATATATTAAGATCCATTATAAACCATACTAATTAGAAATGTATGGTAATAATGAAATTATAGTCAATTTGAGAATTGAGACAGAATGGAAAGTCCATAAACAAAGTAACAGATGTACATTTACCTGATTTACGACAAAGTGACACTGCAGTGAAGTGCAGAAAGAATTGTCTTTTCTTATTTTTTGAGACGGAGTCTCGCTCTGTCGCCCAGGCTGGAGTGCAGTGGAGCGATCTCGGCTCACTGCAAGCTCCACCTCCCAGATTCATGCCATTCTCCTACCTCAACCTCCCAAGTAGCTGGGACTACAGCCACCACGCCTGGCTAATTTTTTTTTTTTTTGTATTTTAGTAGAGACGGGGTTTCACCATGTTAGCCAGGATGGTCTCAATCTCCTGACCTCATGATCTGCCCGCCTTGGCCTCCCAAAGTGCTGGGATTACAGGCGTGAGCCACTGCGCCCGGCCAAAAATGGTCTTTTCAGTAAGTAATGCTAGGTCAATTAAATGTCCATATGAAAAAATGTTTTTGACCCCCTACTTCGCTCCATTGTCGACAAAACAGTTAAACTCTAAAACATTTAAAGAGATTTATTCTGAGCCAAATATGAGTAATCAGTGGCCCATAACACAGCCCTCAGAAGTTTCTGAGAACATGTGCCCAAGGTGGTCAGGCCACCTCTTGGTTTTATAGATTTTATGGAGACATAAAGTGTCCATTGATACATGTAAGATGTACATTGGTTTGGTCTGGAAAAGCAGAACAACTGGAAGTGGGGGCTTCAAAGTCATAGGTGAATTCAAAGATTTTCTGATTGGCAAATAGTTGAAAGAGATATTATTAATACAAAATGTCTGGGTTACAATAAGGGAGAATGGAGACCAAGGTTTTATCATACAGATAAAGCCTCCATGTAGCAGGCCTCAGAGATAAAAGATTGTAAATGTTTCTTACCAGACTTAAAGAGTCTGTTCTATCAGTAATTCCTAAAAGGAAAAGAGTATAGTGAGGGATGTTCAGTACTCCATTCCTGTCATGGCCTTAACTTGTTTTTCATGTTATTTTGGAATGCCCTTTGCCAAGAGAAGGGGTCCATTCAGATTATTGGGAGGCCTTTGAATTTTATTTTTTGTTTACACCATATACAAAATTCAATCTAGATTGATTGCAGACCTAAATGTAAAATGTAAACCAAAACATTTAAAGTAAAAATAAAGGAAATACCTTTGGAGGTCTGAAATAGCCAAAGAGTGCTTAAACAGTACACCAAAAAACACGAACAATTTTTAAAATGATAATATATAGATCTATAATAAAGCAAAAAACAACGTAATAAAAATATAGTGACTTCTGCTGTTGTAGTAGGTTAAATAACAGGAAGAGACTTACCCTGCCATCTGAAATTTTTAAAAACAGGAAAAATGCATTAAATTACCTTTTCAATACACTAGAATTTAGGGAACAAAGGGCAGTGTGATCTCTGAAAGGTGGGGAACAAATGAGATGAGCCCTCCTGTCACCGTAGCTTAATCTCTTGAGAGTTTACAGTCTGCAGTGCAAGGTGGGGGATCCCAGGTGAAGCTCAGCACACTTCCTGCATTGAAGAGACAGAGCTAACTGACAAGACAAAGGAAGGTTGAATTTACCAGACAGATTACTGGAAAGAGCTGCACAGAAAAATCATTCTAAAGATAAGTACTCAACTGTATACTGATTGGTACATACATACAAGGAAACCACTTCTGACCAGGAAAAGAATAACAAGGTCAGAATATGCCTGTTTGCACTAGCCAGACTGGTAAACCTGATCATTAATAGGACGTGGGAAATAACTCAAAAGGAAGTTTCTTCAGTAAAGGGGAGGTTAGTCCTAGACTAAATGCTCCACTGATTCTACCTAACAACTCTTAAAAAGTGAACCCAAAAGGGTTAAACAGTTTATGAATGACTTAACTACATCCCAAGACATAGTTTAAGAATAGTCATTGAAGTACAAAAATATCCAAAGCACAAAGAGGGTAAAACCACAATGTTTGGCATTCAATTAAAGATTACAAGGCATACAGGTGGTAGCTCAAGGCTGTAATCCCAGCACTTTGGGAGGTCAAGGCGTGTGGATCACCTGAGGTCAGGAGTTCAAGCCCAGCCTGGCCAACATGGAGAAACCCCATCTGTACTAAAAATACAAACATTAGTTGGGCGTGATGGCACACACCTGTAATCCCGGCTACTCAGGAAGCTGAGACATGAGAATGGCTTGAACCTGGGAGGCAGAAGTTGTGGTGAGCCGAGACCATACCACTGCACTCCAGTCTGGGCAATAGAGTGATACTCTGTCTCCAAAGGAAAAAAAAAAAGAGAGATTACAAGGCATACAAAGAAGCAAGAAAATATATCTCACACCAGTACAAAAATCAACCAATTGACGCCAACTAGCAGTGACACAGATGTTAGACAGAGCAGATGGGGCATTAATATAGTTATTGTTATATATTTTCAAAAAATTAATCAGAGATGAAAGTTTTTTAAAAAAATCAAATGTTGAGAGATACATTTTAGTAGAAAAAAAGACGAATGAAGTTGAAGGCAAAATAATGGAAACTAAACAAATGAAACAGATAAATTTTTTAAATTTTAATAAAGAGAGCATCAGTGAGATGTACGACAAGTTCAAGCAGCCTGATATATGTATAACTAGAGTCAAAGGAAGTGGATAAGGCGCAAAAGATAGTTGAAGAAATAATGATGAAACTATAAACCCATGGATCAAAAAATTCCATAAACCCCAAGCCCAAGATACATGAAGAAAACTATACCAAGACAAATAATAATCAAATTGCTTAAAACCACTGAGAAAAATTGTGATAAAGAAAAACTCCTAAATGCAATCAGAGAAAAAAAATAACACATTATATGTTGAGAAACACAGAAAAGGATGTCAACAAGTTTCTCAGTGGAAAAAAGCTCAAGTAAAAAGATGGTAGAGCTGCGTCTTTAAAGTACTGAAAGGAAAAATAAAAAAAAGAATCAAGCTACAAGTTTATACCCAGCAAAACTATCTTTTAAAATAAATATTTATCACAACCGAACTTCAGATAATAGAAAATGATACTGGATAGAAATCTGGAGTTACACAAAGGAATGAAGATAATCAGAAATAGAAATGACATGGTAAATATATAATATTTGTTTAATTTTAATATCTTATTAAGTGCAATGATAACACTGTATTGTGGGATATATACATACAACAAATAAGATGTGTAAAAAAAATAGCATTTAAGCCAGAAGGAGAGAAATGAATGTGTACTATTGAATGTTATATGCGAAATAATATAACCTCACTTGAAGGTAGATTGTAGTAGTTTAAAGATGTATGCTATAAACCCTAAAGCAACTACTAATATGATGAATCAGTTATAGCTAATGACCCAACAAGAGATAAAATTGAATTATAAAAAATTCAATAAAAACAATTAATTAAAAGGCAAAGATTCAAGTCATACAAAGTCTGACCACAAGTGAAATAAATTAGATATCAATAAAATAAAGAAATCCAGAAAATCCTCTAATATTTAGAACATAGTAACACCATTATTTGATCCATCAATCAGAAAAGAAATCAAAAGAGAAATTAGATAGTATTTTGAACTCAATAGCAATAAAAAATACAACTATGACATGTAGCTAAAGCATCTATTTAGAGAGGGAATTTATAGCACTAAATGTCCATGGTAGAATGTAAGAAAGGTCCCAAATCAATAATCTCAGTTTTCACCTTAAAAAACTAGAAAACGAACCTACTAAAACTAAACAGAAGAAAGGAATAATAAAGATTAGAATAGAAATGAATTAAGAGAAAAACAATAGAGAATATCAATGAAACCAAAAGCTGGTTCTATGAGAAGACCAATAAAATTAATTAAAAAACTTTAGCCAGACTGACCAGGACAAAAGAAAGATGGCACAAATTACCAACTCCGATAATGAGAGGCTATATCACTACAGATTCAGACTCTATAGACATTAAAAATGTAAAGGAATATGAACAACTTTATGTCAATGAATTATACACATAGATAAAATAGACAAATTATCTGAAAGCTCAAACTACCGAAACTTAAGTAAGAAAAAATAGACAACCCGAGTAGCTCTATTAAGGTAATTGAATCTGTAGTTAAAAACCTTCATAGAAAAAAAAAAACAAACCTCCAAGCCCCAAAGACTTCACTAGAGAATTCAACAAATCTTTTATGGAAGAAATAATAACAGTTCCACACTAACTCTTCTAAAAACATTCAGAAAAGGGAGTATTTCCTAAATCATTCTATGAAGCTAGCATTGTCATAATATCAAAACCAAATAAGACATTATAACAAAATGAAACTTCATTATAACAAATGAAAATGATGTTTTGACATACGCAACATATGCAATATCCCTCATATATGTAGATTCACACATTGTTAACAATTCCTTGTAAGTTGATAACAATTTATTGTGAGTGCAATAAGAGAAAAAAAATCATCCGCACTGAAAGGTAGAGTAAAATTCTTTATTTGCTGAAAATTATTATCTATATAGACAGTCCAATGTAATCTACAGAAACCTACTGGAACTAATAAATTAATTTAACAAGACTGCTGGATACATAATCAATATATAAATATCAATTGTACTTCTATATACTAGTCATGAACAATTTGAAGTTTAAATTTAAAGGTTGCTGTTTATAACAATATAACAATACAAAATATTTAGGTATAAATCTAACCAATATTAGGCAAGATTTATATGCTGAAACTATAAAACATTGTCATGAGAATTGAAAACCTAAATAGAAAACCTAAATATATTTTGTTCATGACTCTAAAGATTGTTACAATATCAGTTAAGTTACTGTTAAGTTATCAGTTTTTTCAAATTAATCTATATGTTCAAAGCAATCCCAATCAAAAGGCCAGCAGGCTTTTTGTACAAATTGATAAACTGATTCTAAAATTCATACAGAAATGCAAAGGATCCAGAGTAGTCAAAAACTACTTTGAAAACAGTTGAAGTTCCAATACTAGCTGATTTCAATAATAAATATTTAAATCCCCAAATCAGGCAAGGACACAACAACAACAACAAAAAACTACAAGCCAATATCCATGATGAATAAAGATGCAAAAATCCTCAACAAAATACTAGCAAACTGAATCCAACAGCACATCAAAAAGAGAATACATCACAATCAAGCAGGTTTTATTCCAGAGATGAAATAATGTTTCAACATACACAAATCAATAAATGTGATTTGCCACATAAACAGAACAAAAACAAAAACCATATGATCATCTCAATATATACAGAAAAGGCAGTCAGTAAAATCCAACATCCCTTCATAATGAAAGCCCTCAACAAATTAGGCATCAAAGAAACATATCTCAAAATAATAAGAGCCATACATGACAAGCCCATAACTAACATCATACTGAATGGGGAAAAGTTGAAAACATTCTCCCTAAGAACTGGACCAAGACAAGGATGTCAATTCCCACCACTCCTATTCAACATAGTACTGAAGTCCTAGCCAGAACAATCAGGCAAGAGAGAGAAATAAAAGGCATCCAAGTTAGAAAAGAGAAAGTCAAGTTATCTCTGTTCACTGATAACATGATCATATACCTAGAAAACCCTAAAGATTCTTCCATAAGACCATAAACTTGATAAACAACTTTAGTCGAGTTTCTGGATACCAAATCAATGTACAAAAATCAGTAGCATGTCTCTGCACCAAAAACATTCGAGTTGAGAATGAACTCAATAACGCAATACCGTTTATAATAGCCACAAAAAAAAAAAATGCCTAGGAATACATTTAACCAAGGAAGTGAAAGATCTCTGAAAGGAGACTACAAAACACTGCTTAAAGAAATCATAGATGACACAAACAAGTGGAAAAACATCCCATGCTCATGGATTGGAAGAATCAATATTGTGAAAATATCCATACTGCCCAAAACAATCTACAGAATCAATGCAATTCCTATCAAATTACCAGTATCATTTTTCACAGAATTAGAAAAAATCCTAAAGTTCATATGGAACCAAAAAAGAGCCCAAATAGCCAAAGCAATTCTAAGCAAAAAGAACAATCTGGAGACATCAAATTGCCTGACTTCAAATTATACTAAAAGGCTGTAGTAACTAAAACATCATGGTACTGGAACAAAATTAACATGGATCAGAATAGAGAACCCCAGAAATAAAGCTACACACCTACACACCTCAACCAAGTCAACAAAAATAAGCAATGGGGGAAAGAACACCCTATTCAATAAATGGTGCTGTGAAAATTGGCTAGCCATACGCAGAAGAATGAAACTGGATCCCTATCTCTTACTATATAAAAAAATTAACCTAAGATGAATTAGACTTAAGCGTAAGACGTGAAACTATTAAAAATCTAGAAGAAAACCTAGGAAAACTCTTCTGGACATTGGTCTAGACAAAGAATTTATGATGAAGCCCCCAAAAGCAAATGCAACAAAAACAAAAATAGACAAATGGGACTTACTTAAACTAAAAAGCTTCTGCACAGCAAAAGAAATAATCAACAGAGTAAAAGATGACCTACAGAATGGGAGAAAATATTTGCAAATTATCACTCTGACAAAGGACTAGTATCCAGAGTCGACAAGGAACTCAAAAAACAACAGCAACAACAAAAACACCATTAAAACCGGGCAAAGGACATGAACAGACATTTCTTAAAAGACAAAATCCAAGCAACCAACAAACACAAAAATGTTCAACATCACTAATTATCAGAGAAATGCAAATTATAACCACAACGAGATATCATCTTACACTAGTCAAAACAGCTATTATTACAGAGTCAAAAAACAACAGACATTGGCATGGATGTGGAGAAAAGGGAATGCTTGTACACTGTTGGTGGGGCTGTAAATTAGTTCAACCTCTGTGGAAAACAATATGCATATTTCTCAAAAATATTTCTCCAAAAACTAAAAATAGAACTACCATTTGACCTAGCAACCCCCGTGCTAGGTATCTACCCAAAAGGAAAACAAAATCATTATACAAAGAGACCTGCACTAGTGTGACCAAATCTAAAAAATATATAATTATGATTCACAAAAGCAAAATCATGGAACCAACCTAAGTGTCCATCAACAGTTGACTGGAAAAAGAAAATGTGTGGTATATATATATATCATGGAATACCACATAGTACCATATAAAATATCCATACTGCCCAAAGCAATCTACAGAATCAATGCAATCTCTATTAAATTACCAATATCATTGGTTAAAAAATGAAATCATATCCTTTGCAGCAACATGGATGGAGCTGAAGGCCATTATTCTAAGTGAACTAACTCAGAAACAGAAAATTAATACTCTATGTTCTCACTTATAAGTGGGAGCTCAGCAATGGGTACACATGGACATAAAGATGGGAATAATAGACACTGGGGACTTCAAAATGGGGGAGGGGTTTGGTGAGAGACAAGAGTTGAAAAATTACCCATTGAGTACAATGTTCACTATTTGGGTAATGGGTACTCTAGAAACCCAGTCCCCACCAGTATGCAATATACCCATGTAACAAACATGCACAATACTGTTGAATCTAAAATAAGATATAATTAAAATAATAATAATTGATATTTCATTAATAAATAATGGATATATTAATAAATGTAATAAAGCTGCAATAATTGAAACACTTGTAGTGTTGGCATCAAGATATTAATAGATAAATTGATCTAGACCAATGAAAGAGAATAGAGTTTAGAAATAGATCATACATTTGGACAACTGTTTAGCTTTAGTAGGAAAAAACCTAGATGACTTAAGGCATGGTGATGACTTTTTAGGTATAACACCAAATCCATGAATGATCAAATAAATTGTTGAAGAACTAGACTTTATTAAAATTAAAATCTTCTTCTCTGCAAGAGACACTGTCAAGAGAATAACAAGTCATTGACCTGAAGAAAATATTTGTGAAAGATGTTTGATAAAGAGCTGGTATCCAAAATATACCAAAGTAACTGTCCTAGTTCATTTGTGTTGCTATAAAGGAATGCTTAAAACTGGGTGATTTATGAACTTTATTAAAAAAGTTTGTTTGGCTTGCATTTCTGCAGGCTGTACATACTGTGAAGCATAGCACCAGCATCTGCTTCTGGTGAGAATCTCAGGCTACTTTCACTCATGGCAGAAGACCAAAGGGAGCCAGCATGTGCAGAGATCACATGCTGAAAGAGGAAGCAAGAGAGAAGAGGGGAGGAGGTTCTAGAGTCTTTTTAACAACCAGCACTCATGGCAACTAATAGAGCAAGAATTCACTCATTACCACGAGGACAGCACCAAGACATTCATGAGGGATCCGTCCTCATGATCCAAACACCTCTCATTAGGCCCCACTTTCAACATAGGGGATCAATTCAGCATGAGATTTGGAAGGGTCAAATAAACCAAAGTATAGCACTGTTAAAGCTCAACAATAAGAAAATGAACCTGATTTTTAAATGGGCAAAAGGCCTGAACAGACACCTTATCAAAGAAGATATACAGATGCCAGGTAAGCATATGAAAAAATGTTCAACATCATATGTCATTAAGGAATTAAAAATTAAAACAAGAAGATACCACTACACACCTATTAAAATGACTTGCGTTCTGGCTGTCCAGAACACTGACAACACTAAATTAGTCAGGGTGTGGAGTAACAGGAGTTCTCATTAACTGCTGGTAGGAATGCAAAATGGTATAGCCAATTTAGAAGACAGTTTGTTGGTTTCTTTAAAAAAAAAAAAAAAAAAAAAAAAACCTAAACATTCTCTTATGTTACAAACTAGCCATTGTGCTTCTTGGTATTTACCAAAATGAGTTGAAAACTTCAGTCCACACAAAAACGTGCACACAAATGCGTGTAGTGTTTTATTCATAATTGCCCAAACTTAGATACAACCACAATGTCCTTCAGTACATGAATGGATAAATAGTAAATAAATAAACTTTAGTACATCTGGGATATGGGATATTATTCAGCAGTAAAAGAAATGAGCCATAAAGACATGGAGGAAATTAATGCCAATCTGAAAAGGCTACATACTGTGTGATACCAACCATATGACATTCTAGAAAAGGCAAAACTGTGGAGATAGTAAAAGGATCAGTGATTGCCTGGAGTTAGGGCAGAAAGAAGGAAGAATAAGCAGAGTACAATGGCTTTTTAGGGTAGTGAAACTACTTTGCATGATACTGTAATGGTGGATACATATCATTATCCATTTGTCAATAGCCATAGAATGTACAACACCAAAGTGAACTCTAATGTGAACTATGGACATTGGATGATAATGAGGTATCAATGCAGGTTCATTGATTTTAATAAAAATACCACTCTAGTGTGGAATTTTGGTAGTGTGAGAAGCTGTGCATAATTATGGTAAGGAAGTTATGGAAAATCTCTGTACCTTCTACTCTATTTTTCTGTTAACCTAAAACTGCACCAAAAAATAAAGTTTGTCTTTAAAAAATACCAAGGACAATTTATAAAACATATTACATTGAACCTCTACTATATGGAAAAGAAGTAAAAGAATTATAAATACAAAATGACTAATAGATGGTATATATCCTAAGCACTCATATGCTAGTTGGGAAGACAAGACACAGTAAAAATAGACCAAATAGCTAGCCCAGCTTTACCTTCTCTCTTCCCTGGCCCACACCAAGACCTTCTCTGGGTATGTGACATTTATTAGCAACACACAACTTAGAATTTTATTCAGTAACCTCTAAAACACATAGAATTACTAAAGGGAATTGACCAAAGGGATCAAAAACTCAAAAGACTGCATGGGGCTAGGCAGGTTACAGAAATGAGTAAAGTAAATTGTGTGTGTGTGTGTGTGTGTGTGTGTGTGTGTGTGTGTGTGTGTGTGTGTGTAGAGAGGGAGGTAGGAAGATTTGATATATCATGATTTATTCTTACCTCCCTTCCTCTAAGCTCCCACCAGCGCTCCCATTGGCTGATCTTAGGAGAAAGTCGATTTGCAAGGGATCCTGGGAAATGTAATTATCTGTGATACTAAGCAAGGCTAGAAAAGGGTTAGGAATGGATCTGAGAGAAAATAAGCAAATGACTGTCCCACTTACTATTACAGATAAATTCTCCTTCAGTTGATATCTCATCCCTCAACATAGGCTTCACCTTCATAGCACTGTTAGCTAACTCCCTGTCTTCTACTCATCTTAGGTGCTTTACAAAGGTGAAATTGTCATATCCTCATGTTGCATGGATGGATAGATGAATGGATGGATGAATGGATGGATGGATGGATGGATGGATGGATGGATGGATGAGATGGATGGATGAATGATAGATTAATGTATGATTGATAGATAGCCTCAATAAGCAACTCTTTCTTTTGAGATAATCTTCACATTCACAGCAATTCACAATCATAAATGGTATTTCCATAACTGTGCTGAACCAAAGATCAGATAAATATAAAATGTTGAAGATAAGAAGTCATTTTTTTGAGAGAGGGAGGGAGAAAGAGGAGTGGCTCTGATGAGTAACAACTTCTTTCTAAATTAACCCTGACATCTGGATACAATGATATAGCACAATTCTTAGTATATTATCTGTTGAATCTATCAAATTGGATTTACTTGAAAAGAATATTTACAAGCTGATGGTGGCAACCATTGCTGACTGCCCAATGTAAGCTTTATGCGTTGTAGAATTAAGTTGAGTGATTCTTATCATAAAAGTTTCTTTCTTGCAGTATTTTCACCTTTTAGCTACTGTTTATATATATGTCAAGGCATTTAACATGGAAAGTTGCTCCCAATCAAGGAATGGCTGTAAGGGTCAGTAACAACATGAAGTTGTAACAGGTATGTGTCTGTACCACCTACAGGAGGGCAGAGCATGTTTGAAACAGATCTACCTACCACTTACCTGGACCTGGTACAGAAGACTGTCAACTAAATAAAACTCCTCTACTGAAAACGGTGGAGGTGTTAACTTGAAAGATCTGAAATATGTCTATTTGCTGGCGTAGCATAGATGGAAATTAGAATTGGAAAATGAGAACCAAAACATTAAATAACTTAGGTCAAAAATGAGTTGATTCATAGCCAAGAGGAGTCTAAGGAGACATGATGGCTAAAGGTAATGTGGCATCCTGGATGAGATCTGGAATAAAAGAAAGACATTAGACAAAAACTAAGAGAAGCTAAATCAAGTATGGACTTTAGTTAACGATAATGTGTCACGATTGGTTCATTAATTGTAATAAATATACCATACTAATATCAGATGTTATTTATAGATGTAACTGGATGCTGGGTGTATGGAAATTCTCTGTACCTTGGCAATGCTTCTGTAAATCTAAAACTATTCTACAAAGAATCAAATTCTTTCAAAATTAGTTAATGACTAATACAGAGGTAAATCAATCTTCATGATTTCCCCACAGGCAGGAATTTTTTTTTTTTATTATACTTTAGGTTTTAGGGTACATGTGCACAATGTGCAGGTTTGTTACATATGTATCCATGTGCCATGTTGCTTTCCTGCACCCATTAACTTGTCATTTAGCATTAGGTATATCTCCTAATGCTGCCCCTCCCCCCTCCCCCCACCCCACAACAGTCCCCGGAGTGTGATGTTCCCCTTCCTGTGTCCATGAGTTCTCATTGTTCAATTCCCACCTATGAGTGAGAACATGCAGTGTTTGGTTTTTTGTCCTTGAGATAGTTTACTGAGAATGATGTTTTCCAGTTACATCCATGTCCCTACAAAGGACACGAATTCATCATTTTTTATGGCTGCATAGTATTCCATGGTGTATATGTGCCACGTTTTCTTAATCCAGTCTATCGTTGTTGGACATTTGGGTTGGTTCCAACTCTTTGCTATTGTGAATAGTGCCGCAATAAACATACGTGTGCATGTGTCTTTATAGCAGCATGATTTATAGTCCTTTGGGTATATACCCAGTAATGGGATGGCTGGGTCAAATGGTATTTCTAGTTCTAGATCCCTGAGGAATCGCCACACTGAATTCCACAATAGTTGAACTAGTTTACAGTCCCACCAACAGTGTAAAAGTGTTCCTATTTCTCCACATCCTCTCCAGCACCTGTTGTTTCCTGCTTTTTTAATGATGGCCATTCTAACTGGTGTGAGATGGTATCTCATTGTGGTTTTGATTTGCATTTCTTTTTTTTTTTTTTATTATACTTTAGGTTTTAGGGTACATGTGCACAATGTGCAGGTTTGTTACATATGTATCCATGTGCCATGTTGATTTCCTGCACCCATTAGCTCGTCATTTAGCATTAGGTATATCTCCTAATGCTGTCCCCGCCCCCCCCACCCCCCACCCCACAACAGTACCCGGAATGTGATGTTCCCCTTCCTGTGTCCATGAGTTCTCATTGTTCAATTCCCACCTATGAGTGAGAACATGCGTTGTTTGGTTTTTTGTCCTTGCGATAGTTTACTGAGAATGATGTTTTCCAGTTTCATCCATGTCCCTACAAAGGACACGAACTCATCATTTTTTATGGCTGCATAGTATTCCATGGTGTATATGTGCCACATTTTCTTAATCCAGTCTATTGTTGTTGGACATTTGGGTTGGTTCCAAGTCTTTGCTGTTGTGAATAGTGCCGCAATAAACATACGTGTGCATGTGTCTTTATAGCAGCATGATTTATACTCCTTTGGGTATATACCCAGTAATGGGATGGCTGGGTCAAATGGTATTTCTAGTTCTAGATCCCTGAGGAATCGCCACACTGACTTCCACAATGGTTGAACTAGTTTACAGTCCCACCAACAGTGTAAAAGTGTTCCTATTTCTCCACATCCTCTCCAGCACCTGTTGTTTCCTGATTTTTTAATGATGGCCATTCTAACTGGTGTGAGATGGTATCTCACTGTGGTTTTGATTTGCATTTCTCTGATGGCCAGTGATGATGAGCATTTCTTCATGTGTTTTCTGGCTGCATAAATGTCTTCTTTTGAGAAGTGTCTGTTCATGTCCTCTGCCCACTTTTTGATGGGGTTGTTTGTTTTTTTCTTGTAAATTTGTTTGAGTTCATTGTAGATTCTGGATATTAGCCCTTTGTCAGATGAGTAGGTTGCAAAAATTTTCTCCCATTCTGTAGGTTGCCTGTTCATTCTGCTGGTAGTTTCTTTTGCTGTGCAGAAGCTCTTTAGTTTAATGAGATCCCATTTGTCAATTTTGGATTTTGTTGCCATTGCTTTTGGTGTTTTAGACATGAAGTCCTTGCCGATGCCTATGTCCTGAATGGTATTGCCTAGGTTTTCTTATAGGATTTTAATGGTTTTAGGTCTAACATTTAAGTCTTTAATCCATCTTGAATTAATTTTTGTATAAGGTGTAAGGAAGAGATCCAGTTTCAGCTTTCTACATATGGCTAGCCAGTTTTCCCAGCACCATTTATTAAATAGGGAATCCTTTCCCCATTTCTTGTTTTTGTCAGGTTTGTCAAAGATCAGATAGTTGTAGATATGCGGCATCATTTCTGAGGGCTCTGTTCTGTTCCATTGATCTATGTCTCTGTTGTGGTACCAGTACCATGCTGTTTTGGTTACTGTAGCCTTGTAGTATAGTTTGAAGTCAGGTAGCGTGATGCCTCCAGCTTTGTTCTTTTGGCTTAGGATTGACTTGGAGATGCGGGCTCTTTTTTGGTTCCATATGAACTTTAAAGTAGTTTTTTCCAATTCTGTGAAGAAAGTCATTGATAGCTTGATGGGGATGGCATTGAATCTATAAATGACCTTGGGCAGTATGGCCATTTTCACGATATTGATTCTTCCAACCCATGAGCATGGAATGTTCTTCCATTTGTTTGTATCCTCTTTTATTTCATTGAGCAGTGGTTTGTAGTTCAATAGATGCAGAAAAGACCTTTGACAAAATTCAACAACGCTTCATGCTAAAAACTCTCAATAAATTAGGTATTGATGGGACGTATCTCAAAATAATAAGAGCTACCTACGACAAACCCACAGCCAATATCATACTGAATGGGCAAAAACTGGAAGCATTCCCTCTGAAAACTGGCACAAGACAGGGATGCCCTCTCTCACCACTCCTATTCAACATAGTGCTGGAAGTTCTGGCCAGAGCAATCAGGCAGGAGAAGGAAATAAAGGGTATTCAATTAGGAAAAGAGGAAGTCAAACTGTCCCTGTTTGCAGATGACATGATTCTATATCTAGAAAACCCCATTGTCTCAGCCCAAAATCTCCTTAAGCTGATTAGCAACTTCAGCAAAGTCTCAGGATACAAAATCAATGTACAAAAATCACAAGCATTCTTGTACACCAATAACAAACAGAGAGCCAAATCATGAGTGAACTCCCATTCACAATTGCTTCAAAGAGAATAAAATACCTAGGAATCCAACTTACAAGGGCTGTGAAGGACCTCTTCAAGGAATTTTTAATTGGTTTGTATCATGGAAGCCTTTGGCAGACTGGTGAAGCATAGCTACATAAAAGATGTAAGATTACAAAGGAAATACATTCTATTGAAATACAGTTATCAAAATACTGAGATCAAACAGGAAGTATATTGAAACACAGTTATCAAAATAGTAAAATATCAAACTTGCCACATACTAATATTTGTGTTATCATTAATGCATCAAATACATGATCTAGTGACAGACCTATTACCTACTGTGATTTTGAAGAATGATGAGTATAAATGACCGTCCAAAATTCCTGCAAGTACTGAAATATGATATGAATTTTTTTATTTCTATTGCTGAAATACTGCTAATTCTACTGTGGTTTGTTGCCTACATTCATAATGTAAGAAAAAGTTAAATTTCAATGAGAAGTTGTAAAAAAAAAAAAAAGCTTGTAAATTTTTCCCATTTAAGTTCATAGGCCACACTCTCCTCCATCATCTCCTGCATTCAACCCACAGTCCAAGAGTTAAGAATCCCTGGGATAAAGGAAGTGCTTGCACTTGCCTACTCTGTAAAGATAATAATCACTGAGGTTCCATGAAATCAGTGGTCTTCCCAGTCTTGTATTTGTGCCTCTGTCTGGACACAGAAAGACATGTTTGGGGAAATGACATACTGTCGTGCGTTTCTCCTTCACCCTGCACAGCCTAACCTTGCTTCCCATCTTCTCTTCCGTAGTCTGATGTTTTTGGATCCCTTAAAAAGTTAGAGATGAATCTGAGTGTTCAGAAACTTTTTGTTATTCATAATATGAATCTAAACCATACTCTCTTACCTTCCTAATTCTCTGGGCAACAAGTTCCACAGGTAAGCTAGGTGCTTTATATAGGAGTACTTTCTTTAAATTGCTCGTAACCTCTTCACATATTTTTTTTTTTGAGAAATAGTGACAAAGAGCACATATTCAAATCATGTTCCGAAATAATATACTTGTTTACATACTGTTAATCTGTGGTCATTTTACACCTTATCACTCACGGATTCTTAAATGTGCCTTTGAGATGCAGCTTTCTAAATTTATCTCTGATGTCCCATCTTCCTCCCACCAAATTAGTAGGAAAGAGAAAACCCATGGTATCCAAGCTATACCATCCAAAAAACGCATAGTATTATGCCCAGCCCAGAAATATTCAAAGACTAGCAGCTTGGCAGTGCCAAATAAAATTTTGTAGGTAAACACTTAGAGGTATTCCCCTAACGATTTTCTGCATCTCTATATAAACTTACCTGTTGACGGTATCTGTCAGTGCCTCCCTCCCAGTAGAGCAATGTTGGCCTCACAAATCAGAATTTCTATTTACTAAGAACTGGAGCCTGGCAACCATTCAACCACAAGAAACCTGAAAACATCTACCTGCCTAAACCACTCTTCGTTTTGACACACCAGCCGGGCGTTGCCCAGCTTGGAAACATCGCAACTGATGTGTTTTGTTTTTGAAAAGCATAATTAACCTGCAATGATTAAAGTCTGACAAGATGACAAAATGTCCTCAAGCCATCCTTTATTTTGTTTTATTATGAGCAACTTTGCATAAGCAATTTATTATCGCAAAATCTGAAATTGACTAAATGAATTTATGGGAGCTGGTTGGCTTGAATCTATTTTATTTTGACCATATACTTCCAGCTAATTACTAGTTCTCAGTAATGCTGTCATGTTAAAATACATATATGTGGATTTATAAGAGCAGAGGCTGTTTGATTTTCTTCCCCCAGCTCAAGCAGAAATTTGCCCAGGCTTGCTGAGTACCTGCATACTTAGAAAAACTTGCTGTTTTGCTGCCTTTATCCTGAGATATAAAATAATATCTCTGAGTATAATTTTTTTTTTTTTTTACTTTTCTGTGATCCAGTGCTGCAGGCATAGTAAAAGAATGCCATTATTTGTAAAATCATGCTTTCGTTAGATCTCCTTGGCAAGTCTTGTGCCAGTAGCAAACACGCTGCTCTGTGTTGCCTCCTCCCTGGTGGTTTCAGTGTCAATAGCTGTACATGCAAAGCAAAGTGGAGAAATGATGTCAGTCTGAATCATTTCAGCCCCTAATCCAAAGAAAGTCCACCTTTTCTCTTCTCCCAAAAGGAGAATTAGCAACTTGATCTGTAATATGAAGGGACTGGACTCTCCATTTTTCCTGAGACTGTCTTTGTCTATACTCACTGGTTGTCCTCTGCGGAGCCAGAGTAGGATTCTGTAAGGAACAGAGACTGGCCAGAGGGAATGAGCCAGAGGGTAGTACAGAAGCCAAGAGCCCGAATCAAGCGAACTTTGGGACAAACTAAAGACAGCCCCTCCAGATTTTCTACACCTCTGGAAGTTCTGGGAACCCTAGACAGCATTAGGCAGTAATGAATAGGAATGTCTCATACTGAATATTTTCCTCTTATTTCTGAAAAGAAAAAAAACTATTAACAATAAACCTTTTTCCTTTAAACTGTGCTCTTTGCTTTACAGTTATCCTAGAGCTGTGAGTCCTTGTCTTTTTGACCTATCCAATAAGATTGTCTTGGGACCTCCAAGACAATGCACAGTTTTAAATTTTCCAATTTGTGAATACTAAAAATATCACTACTCTCTAGCATCATTTTCATTTCATTAAAAATAAAAGGATACTTTAATGTCCCTCTGAAAGGTAAGGAAGGGACATAATCTAAGAATAAAGAATAGTTGTTTTAGTAAGTTTAGTTCTATGGAAAACTCATTATGACTGCTTTTTATTTTTTGGTTTGTTTTGGTTTTTAGTTTGTTTTTTAATTTCACCACTGTCTAGCCTAACTTTCAGGAATTATTGCTTTGGAGTATAATTCGTCTAAGACAAATTATCAGGAAATAGTGTGCAAGCCTGTGGTGGCCATAAAAGTGTGCCGCTCACATCTGCTGCAGGAATGTGACTGGCAAGTTCAGTCATGCCCCTCTGTGCCCACGCTCAGACTGCACTTCCCACTGGCTGCCCCCAGCCCCTGAATGCACGCAGCGGGAAGAATAAGGCCGGCTCATTCTGGGCAAGATGCAAGACTCCTCTGATGAGCAGCTGACTGCAGGGCTCCCCAGCAGCTGGCCAAAACCTTCCTAGGACTGAGCTGCAGGCCAAGACTCTTCCTGCTCCTCTCTTTCACAGGGTTCAGACCTGAATCTCAGGCTCAGGGTTCTCCACCCCTGCTTCAACTCTCTCCCTTTTTCCTCTTGTAGGTATTTCCCCCATCTCTTACAAGTTGAATCTATCTGGGTGGCTGCTGCTTCAAGACCTGAACAAATACAAAGTCCTTTCCCAACCAGTATTTCATTTACTTGTGCTTCACACCACCACTGGGAAAGTTCAAGGATATATATACAACCAACAGGAGATTTCAGCAAATATAATCCATACCAATGCTAGGACTGGAAGCTAGACATTCCAATGCTCTAAGACCTCAACCTCCAATTATACCACAAATTTCTCCTGAAGGAACCACTTCTCAATGCAAAGTATCCTGTGGGAAAAAACATACCTAGTTTATAAGTACTTGAGTGAATTTTCCAATGACAATTTCCAAGTGATTGTTTCATCTCTCCAGGCTGGTGCTTTTCAAATGTCTTTAAGCTGTTGACTCTTTTCTTCAAGTTACATCCTTACAGACGATCAGTAGATCACAAAAGAGGCAGGATTGACCCACAGCTGAGGTGGTGGGTGAAGGAGAGATCCAGACCTGCTGCCAACCGCTGGCCTCCTGTTTTCTCACCCCTCTCAGTGCTACTGAGACGCCCTTTCCAAGAACTCCTGAGCTGAACTAATCATAGTGATAAAATCCCTGCTCAGACCATTGATTTGTAAATAGTATTTCACAGAGATCTACTCAGTGAAATCTCACCAGGAGAATGAGGGTCAAGCTATGGGGTTCTGCCTCCCAGCCTATCTCAGAGAGGGCCTCTTGGCTTTTATCTGTGAGTGTATGATTCCTCACCAGATTTCCCTTGAAGAAAGTATTCTATAGTTTTAAAAAAGTTTGAAAAGCTCTTGCTCCAGGACACTGTTACAGAATGGACCTTGCATAAAATGCTTTCTTTTTTCCTTACATTGCAGCCACATCTACAAGTATCTGGAACAAATGGACTAGAGCACAATCCCAGCCATTTGACTCATCCCACGGTGGTTCTGCGGGACCCCCAGGGAATTATCCATTTCAACTCTTTTATCACATATTAATTCATCCAGCTATTCAAGGAATATATGGTCAGCATCTAAGGTCGCATTCTTTTAAGAGAAGGAAATATATAAATAAATGCCAACCAGTGTGATCCCAATTCAAGAAAAGCCCAAAAGAAGTGTCCCTGTCTACTAGGGAGGTCGGGAGGTGGGGGGAGCCAGGAGACTTGATGTAGAAAAGAGACCTAAAAAGAGTTCGGTATTAGGCCAGGTGCAGTGGCTCATGCCTATAATCCCTGCACTTTGGGAGGCTGAGGCAGGAGGACAGGACCACTTGAGCCCAGGAGTTCAAAACTAGCCTGGGCAACATGGCGAAACCCAGTCTCCACAAAAAAAAGAGTCAGGTAATAGACCCTGGGTGTTTGCTCCTCCTATTTTCTGCCAGGCATTTCTGCCTCAAATGCCTTATGTCTAAGAACTCCTTCCTGCCTCACCCTATGAGATAGAGGCTATTGTCACCCCCATTTTAGAGATGAGGAAACCCAGGCACAGTGACATCAGGTTAAGTGCCATGTCTGAGGTAACACGTCAGTAAAGGGCAGAACCAAGAGTACATGCTCCTGTGTCCATCCTCTTGGCCACCATACATCCTACTCAACACCAACAAGGCAGAATTGAATCAAGGTGCTCTAATTCTCAGACTAGCATTAAATTCTAACTCGCAAGACCCTAGAATGGTCTGTCAGAGGCTGATGATTCACAAAGTAGCATCTTTTTTTTTTTTTGAGGCAGAGTCTTGCTCTGTCCCCCAGGCTGGAGTGCAGTGGCGCAATCTTGGCTCACTGCAAGCTCCGCCTCCCGGGTTCACGCCATTGTCCTGCCTCAGCCTCGCGAGTAGCTGGGACTACAGGCGCCCGCCACCACGCCCGGCTAATGTTTTTGTATTTTTAGTAGAGACGGGGTTTCACCATGGTCTCGATCTCCTGACCTCGTGATCCGCCCGCCTCGGCCTCCCAAAGTGCTGGGATTACAGGCTTGAGCCACCGCGCCCGGCCAGTAGCATCTTTTTAAAAAGGTGAGGCATTCACTAGAATAGCAACTTCGAGCTTCGTGTTTAGAAGTGCCGGGGCTACGTGTAGGGGAATGTGATAAATATAAGGCTGAACTTCCATTAAACAAAAATGTACTGTGAGAAAAAGCTTGGTGTGTTTGGGTGAATAGTGAGTTTCTACCACATGCAAGGCATAATAATAATCAGGTTTTCAAAATACTCAGCCAGGAAGGTAGAAATGCACAGACAGATAAAAGACTGTTCAGGTTTTATTTTAATCTTTCCCTCCCTGCTTGTGGTCTTAAAAGTCTTAGTATTGAAAGCAAATGATATATCTACCTCCTCCTTCCCAAGGCAGGAATTTGCATTTTAATTTTGGATCCTTTAGGAAAAAATCAAAAGAAATGCTTTATTTACTTTTTGGGGACTTGTTTTTCTTCTTTCCAGGAATAAAGCCTATTGCTTACTGAGTTGTAGACTAAATACCATGAGTCCCAAGAAAGAGATGGTTACTGGAGCTACAGTGAATGTGTTTGTACTTCACTAACAAGGAAGGAGCCTAACTCTGGGGGCTCCAGAGTGGAATGAATTTCTATCAGAGCATAGTAATTGGACTTACCTTGAACTGAACTTCAAATCAGGAGCTTTATACATAAACATGCAAGAAATATATTTCAATAACTATGTCCTGAGAGCCCTTCTTTGGTAAGGAAAGTTAATTACATACACTTTTGTCATCTTATTTAGAAATTATGAAAGCCTCTAAACTATGAAAATAATAACAGCATAGCTACCAGTATATAATTCTTAAGTTTTTCCACCCACCCTAGCCACTGCTTATCTAGATAAGATGGCCACACAAGTTATAATCTAAACTAGACATTTAGAAAGCAAAATGAGGCCAGGCGCAGTGGCTCATGCCTGTAATCCCAGCACTTTGGGAGGCCAAGGCAGGCGGATCACGAGGTCAGGAGATCGAGACCATCCTGGCCAACACGGTGAAACCCTTCTCTACTAAAAATAAAAAAATTAGCCAGGCGTGGTAGCGGGCACCTGTAGTCCCAGCTACTCGGGAGGCTGAGATAGGAGAATGGCGTGAACCCAGGAGGCAGAGCTTGCAGTGAGCTGTGATCATTCCACTACACTCCAGCCTGGGTGACAGAGCGGGACTCTGCTCAAAAAAACAAAAAGCAAAATGAGTGTTGTTATTAATTACACTGGGATGACAGGCATAAACCAGGGCTGAACCAGGCAAACTAGCATGAATGATCAGCCTAATCATAAACAAAATTCCTTCTTCCAGCAAATAAACTGAATCAGCGCAGAGTTTGCAAGCAGAGGGTAATGGCAGCCACAAGGCTCAGTCAGTGAAGGGTCAAGAAGAGAAATTTCTCTACCTGGGGCTACTTTAAACATAGCCAGGTAGAGATGGAAGGGATGGTACAATCATGTAGTTCAACCAGATGAGGAAGTAAAGAGGAATTGGGAAGACATTATCGTGACTCAGCGACATCAAGCTGACTCTTGGGTAGTTTGAGGCTTTACTGTCAGCTGAGTGGATAAGATCCAATGAACGGTCTATCAGGGGCCAGTCACTTTCCATCCAAGCATCCCCTCCCTCCCCTGAAACATCCTCAACACTGCACCCAATTTGTAGTATTTTGTCCCTCACCCCTTTCCCACCCTTTCCTCTTGAGTCCCCAAAGTCCATTGTGTCATTCTTATGCCCTTGCATCCTCATAGCTTAGCTCCCACTTTTTTGAGTGAGAACATACGATGTTTAGTTTTCCATTCTTGAGTTACCTCACTTAGAATAATAGTCTCCAACCTCATCCAGGTTGCTGCCAATGCCATTAATTCATTCCTTTTTATAGATGAGTAGTATTCCATTGTATGTATATACCATAGTTTCTTTATCCACTCATTGATTGATAGGCATTTAGGTTGGTTCCACGTTTTTGCAACTGCAAATTGTGCTCCTATAAACATGCATATGCAAATACCTTTCTCTGCTCCTATAAACATGCGTATGCAAGTACCTTTCTCATGTAATGACTTCTTTTCTTCTGGGTAGATACCCAGTAGTGGGATTGCTGGATCAAATAGTAGTTTTACTTTTTAGTTCTTAAAGGAATTTCCACGCTGTTTTCCATAGTGGATGTACTCAGTTTACAGTCCCACCAGCAGTGTAAAAGTGTTCCCTGTTCCCTGCATACACACCAACATCTACTATTTTTTGATTGTTTGATTATGATCATTCTTGCAGGAGTAAGATGGTATCACGTTGTGGTTTTGATTTGCATTTCCATGATCACTAGTGATGCTGAGTATTTTTTCATATGTTTGTTGGCCATTTGTATATCTTCTTTTGAGAATTGTCTATTCATGTCCTTAGCCCACTTTTTTATGAGATTGTTTGTTTTTTTCTTGCTAATTTGAGTTCATTGTAGATTCCAGATATCAGTCATTTGTCAGATGTATAGATTGTGAAGATTTTCTCCCACTCTGTGGGTTGTCTCTTTACTCTGCTGACTGTTCCTTTTGCCATGCAAAACCTCTTTAGTTTAATTTAAAGTCTCAGCTATTTATCTTTGTTTTTATTGCTGGGACCGGTTAGTTTTGATGAAAGAGGGAAAGGTCTCCAGGGAATATGATACCATAAAGAACAGCAGATGACAGGGACCTTCAGCAGAGAGCCTGAGATACGCAGCTGGGCTAGGCAAAAGTACTGAGTGTTGGTGAGAGGAAGGCTAGAGTAATTAAGAAAAACGTAAGAAGGGAAGAGAAAATTTGAAGAGATAAATTTTTCATGGTGTCTACCCTGGCAAAGAGCCTTAACAAAGCCTCCTTGAAAAGCATGAACTCACCTGTGGAGCAAGTGTGGGGTGCTTGTAGCACCCAAGAGTGTTGTTCCTGCCTTTGATTACGAGCAGAGGCTTAGGAATCAAAGACCAGGAATTAATTGTCCCCTGGAAGGCAGGTTCCTGTGTCTCCCTCCAGCTTTTTAGTATTCCCCGGTAAGTCAAGCTGAGTTGGCAGGAAGAGGGAAATGAGTTAATTCCAAATATAGAATTATTTTCTTATTAGTCATGAGTAGCACATTCTCTTCTGTAAAATGAGCCCAAGAAAATTGGAATGGATATGTCCTACAGATCTAAGAGAAAAAATAATGAAATTCTGATATGAAATGAAATGAAAGAGGAATTCTTTCTGGAGTATCAGTTTACCTGGGGCAATGTCTTTGCTACATGAAACCAATGTTTAAATGAAGATGGAAAAATTGAATCAGGTAGTCATAATTTTAGTCACACTATGTTTTTCCTACATTGCCTATTGCATATTAGGGGATTTATGGACAAACATTTCAGGATTCACCAACATGTTGAATACTGGGGGAAATTTAGCCCCCGATATTTCAACGTGAGTCCTTTTCTGTTTTCCCTAAGTGTCGGCCAGTCTGAGAAATAAAGGGAAAGAGTACAAAAAAGAGAAATTTTAAAGCTGTGTGTCCAGGGGAGACATCACATGTCAGCAGGTTCTGTGATGCTCCCCAAGCCGCAAAACCAACAAGTTTTTATTAGTGATTTTCAAAAGGGGAGGGAGTGTATGAATAGGGTGTGGGTCACAGAGATCACATGCTTCACAAGGTAATAAAATATCACAAGGCAAATGGAGGCAGGGTGAGATCACAGGACCGGGGCGAAATTAAAATTGCTAATGAAGTTTTGGGCACGCGTTGTCATTAATAACATCTTATCAAGAGACAGGGTTTGAGACCAGACAACCAGTCTGACCAAAATTTATTAGGCAGGAATTTCCTCGTCCTAAAAAGCCTGGGAGTGCTATGGGAGACCAGGGCTTATTTCATCCCTTATCTACAACCTTAAAAGACAGACGTTCCCAGAGCAGCCATTTCAGAGACCTACCACTAGGAATGCATTCTCTTTCTCAGGGCTGCTCCTTGCTGAGAAAAAGAATTCAGTGATATTTCTCCTATTTGCTTTTGAAAGACGAGAAATATGGCTGTGTTCCACCTGGCTCCCAGGCAGCCAGAACTAATGGTTATCTCCCTTGTTCCCTGAACATCGCTGTTATCCTGTTCTTTTTTCAAGGTGCCCAGATTTCATGTTGTTTAAACAATTTGTGCAGTTAACGCAATCATCACAGGGTCCTGAGGCGACATTCATCCTCAGCTTATGAAGGTGATGGGATTAAGAGATTAAAGTAAAGACAGGCATAGGAAATCACAAGAGTATTGATTGGGGAAGTGATAAATGTCCATGAAATCTTAACAATTTATGTTCAGAGATTGCAGTAAAGACAGGCGTAAGAAATTATAAAAGTATTAATTTGGGGAACTAATAAATATCCATGAAATCTTCACAATTTATGTTCTTCTGCCATGGCTTCATCCGGTCCCTCCGTTCAGGGTCCCTGACTTCCCGCAACAGTTGAATGTTAAATAGTGCTGCAATCAGATAACATAGTATTTCTCAAGTCATTTACGTTAGAACTTCCAGAGTATCCCTTAAGATGTTGCTTTTTATTGGACTGTACCTTGTAAATACATTATTAGTCTTTTGTACCTGGTCTGAATAAAGATATATAATCTGCATGCATACCCTTGGAAAGAAGAAGCACTAGTACAGTGTTTTTCAGTCTTTTTTGACTGCAGTCCACATAAGAAATGCATTTTACATCATGACCCAGTACACACACACACACACACACACCCCTGAATCAAACATTTCACAAAATAATACCTTTACTACATATGACACATTCTGATATTTTCTATTTTGTAAGGCTGCTTTTGTCTGTAAAATTGAGCAGTTTGAAATATAATCATTCTAAGAGGCTATGAATTAAATATCTGGGTTAGAGTTGTTGTTTTAAAGCTTATTTTCCATGAGACATTTTGCAAGCACTTTTTTGCACATAGTCATCTCTACTGCAAAACAGGAAAACCAAGGCAGTATATAAACAATGCCAAAACTAAGGTCTATTCAATCTATCCAGTTAAAGCCAATGCAATTACTTTTAAGGTGGACAATTGGTTTCTGACTGTTCATATCTGTCAAAATAGTCAGTGTTACAAATTTTTGTGTTCTATCTGCTCTGGAATTAATAAAATGACTAGAAAGTGCTCTGAATCATTAAAAAAGGAGTCAAGAATGAAGGTAAAATTAATTTAAAATTTGCTGTTATTATTAAGTCTTTTAAGATAAAATCTTCAGTCACTGGAAAAAGTCACCATTTCTTTGTTCTTAAAAGAAGTCTACATTTAATAGAGTTCTATTTGATTAACTTGTTTCATACTTGGAATTTGGGTTGTCCATAGCTAGGTAACAAAAGAACAAGGGACTTGATTATTTATATGTAGATTTGGTTACTTTTCTTAACAAAAAAAAGGGTTAAATTAAAATATTCATTATCTGCATTTTCAGTGTAAGACACAGGACTTATTCAATAATGGTCACCCAATAAAATACATCTGTTGAGCTAGTGTTAGGACTGAACTCATAGACACACACAAACAGACTTAGTCACTCACATTTTTAATGAGCATTTACTCTTCTTTTTTTTTTTTTTTTTTTGAGACAGAGTCTCACTCTGTAGCCTAGGCTGGAGTGTAATGGTGTGATCTTGGCTCACTGCAACCTCCGCCTCCTGGGTTCAAGCGATTCTTGTGCCTCAGCTCCTCCAGTAGCTGGGATTACAGGCGCACGGCACCACACCCGGCTAATTTTTGTATTTTTAGTAGTGGGGAGGTTTCGCCATGTTGGCCAGGCTGGTCTGGAACTCCTGACCTTACGTGATCTGCCCACCTCGGCCTCCAAAAGTGCCAGGATTACAGATGTGAACCACCATGAACACTAAAGTAAGCATGGTTAGAACTGAATTAAAGCCTTTATAGGCACTGAAAAGATTATTCTGTATACCCCTTCCCCCATCATGGACACACGACAGATTAAAATAAAAACAATACTAAAATATAAATTATGCAAAGAAATCATCAGAATTCTTTTTCCACACCCCATTATAACTAATTTGATAATTTTTGGAAACATCAAATATTAAATTCACTCAGAATCTTTTTTTCTCATTTTTTTTGGTGCTTATGTTTTTCTTATTCTCTACACACCTGTTTAGTCTGCCTATTGGATACCCCAGGCCTAGACAGTGTAACTTTAGAGATAAAAGACATTCTTTCTATCTTCAGCGACAGTACATATGGTCCAGTGAATAGAAAACATTTATAACCCTGTAGGTCTTAAGTCATCAGCCACCCTCCCAGAAAGCCTGGCTGACATTCTTTTCTATGAGAGCTGCATTTTAAATGACTGCCTATTTGCACACTTGAATTTTGATTGCAATACTTAGCTAAGGACACACCTGGTCCAAAAATCTGTAGCAGTACCTGTTTTGTTTTTTAACTTTGAACCTTGAGAAGTAGCTAAGTGGAAATCAAAACATCAATATTCTAACATACAGTATCTATAATTTGTTGTATTTAATTATACACTTCACTGTAGCAAATGAGGTATGCAAATTTATTTATTTATTTATTTATTTATTTTTGAGATGGAGTCTCACTCTGCCATCCAGGCTGTAGTGCAGTGGCACGATCTTAGCTCACTGCAACCTCCACCTTCCAGGTTCAAGCAATTCTAGTGCACCTCAGCCTCCTGAGTAGCTGGGATTACAGGCACTCACTACCATGCCTGGCTGATTTTTGTATTTTTAGTATAGAGACAGAGTTTCATCATTTTGGCCAGGCTGGTCTTGAACTCCTGACCTCAAGTGATCTGCCCACCTCGGCCTCCCAAAGTCCTGGGATTACAGGCATGGGCCAGCATGCCTGGCCGCAAATAGATTTAGATTAACTATGACCTACCAGTAAAGTATACATACAATTAGATTTAATTATTTAATGTAATTTAATAATATTGCAACAGATTTGGATGATTTAGCTATAATTTTTCCTAAAGAATTGGTTTGTGTATCCTTCGCCTTGGAGATTCCAAATGGCTGTTGAGGGCAGGCAAGAGTTGCGCCTTATACATCTTTGTAAGCTCAGAGTCTCAGAATGTCTGGCACAAAGCAGGTGGACTATACATTGTTGGAGTGATGGCAGCTGGGCTGAGGAGGTTCGTTTCTTGGAATACACCCTGGAAAAAGCAGCCGACAGGCTTCTTTCTATTCAGGTGGCCCATACTGCCCCTTAACAAGTCATATTTTTGCTGAAATAATAACATTCTGATTTGTACAAACTAAAAATGGATCCCCATGTTAGAAAACATAGATACCAAAATAGTCCTGTGTATCCCTTTTAAACATTAATTTCACATCTACCATTGTGAGAGGTAGCCATTCTAAGATAAAGGCTTGTTCCTTTTTTTTGGAAATGTAGAGGTCCAGGACTGTCTCTATCTTGGGGAGCAGTATACAGAGAACAGCGTGGCATGATACTTCTGAGCACCACCACCTGCGGGAGGGTGAAGCAGAGGGAGACTGGGAATAATGGTAGCAATCAGGAAGGCAACGTTTTGGTAACAAGTCTCGAGTCAGGAGGACTTCATAGTATGAACTTGCTAAGCCTTGTGGGGGAATAGAGTTGAGGTAAGCATTAGAAATGCACAGAGATTGGAGACCTGGATAGCAGTCAGGAGGTTATTTCCATTGCCTAGTGGTAAAATAAGAAGGGCTAAAACTGTAACATTCAACAGACAGGACACAGAAATAGCCCACTGAAATTTTTTTACAGCCTTATTAGGGTAAAGTTGACATATAAACCACATATCGAAAGTATACACTTTGACACATTTTCACCATATATACACACTATGAAACCACTGCCACAATCAAGATAAATGAACATTCCATAACTCTCGAAAGTTTCCTTGTACCCTTTGTAATCCCTACCCCTTTCCAGATCGGGCAAATACTGATCTGCTTTCTGTCATTATGCTCCATTTGGTATGAGGTAAGGGCCAAAGTTGGTTGGTTGGCTGATACGTTGGTTGGTTGGCTGATAGGTTGGTTGGTTGGTTGGTTGGCTGATAGGTTGGTTGGTTGGTTGGCTGGATGGTTGATTGGTTGGTTGGTTGATTTTACACATCGCTATTTAACACCACTTGTTGAAAAGATTATTCCTTACCCTTGAATTGCCTTGACAAATTTTCCAGAAATCAATTGGCCATACATGTGGCTATTTCTGTATCCGCTATTCTGTTCCTTTTTTCAATCTTAACGTTAATAACACTGTCTTGAATTACTGCCATTATAATAAGTCATAAAATCTGGTAGTGTAAGTCTTCCAAGTTTATTCTTTTTTCAGACCTGTAGGGTTATTATAAGTCCTTTGCATTTTCACAGAAATTTTGGAATCCAATTCTCAATTTCCACAAAGAAGCCTACTGGGGATTTAACTGAGATTGGATTGAAAGTGTCAGTCAGTTGGGGGATAATAAGTATCTTAACAATATCAAACTTTTCCATCCATAAGCACAATGTATTTCTCCCCCACTAAGGAATATATCATAGTTTTTAATGTATAGATCTTGCACATTTTTGTCATATCCTTTAATATTTCATAGTTTCATCATAGTAGAAATGGTATTTTTATTTCAATTTTTGATTATTTGTTGCTAGTATATAGAAATACAATTGATTTGGGAATACTGACTTTGAATCTCTTTCACCATTAAGTATGGCATTAGCTGTGGATTGTTCTTCATAGATATCCTTCATCAAGTTGAGGAAGTTTCTTTTGTTCCAGTAAGAATACTGAGAATGTTTATCAGGAAGAGATGTTAGATGTATACTTTTCCTGCATCTATTGAGATGATAATATTGTCTCTTAATATGATGAATTATAGAGACTGATTTTCAAATATTAAATGAAACTTGCATTCTGAGCATGAACTCCACTTGGTCATGAGATATCCTTTTAAAATACTATAGATTTGATTTGCTAAATTTTGTTAAGAATTTTTGCATTTGCATTCATGAGGTTTTATGATTGTCCCAAACAATGCTCTATCTTGGTAATGTTCTGAATGCATTTGAAAAGAATGTATATTCTTTTGTTGTTGAACAGAACATTGTACTAATGCAAATTAGATCAAGTTGTTTGATATTGTTTGTCTTCAAAATTCTTACTAATTTCTGTCTTCTTGCTCTATCAATTATTAAGAGGGGCTATTGAAATCTTGACAATAATTTTGGGTTTATCTACTTCTTTTTGAGTTCTATCAGGTGTTGCTTCATGCATTTTGAAGCTCTGCTGTCATATTTGCAGATGTTTAAAATTATCTTTGATGAATTGACTAATTTTAACAACTTTATTGAGATATTGAGATGTAATTAAGATGTAATCAACATAAGTCAACTTCATTTTATTATATTGTACAATGCAGTAGGTTTTAGTATATTTACAGAATTTTACAACCATTCTTGCTGCCTAATTTTAGTACAATTGATATGCCTATTTTGGACATTTCATGTAAATGGATTATAGAATACACAGGTTTATTTTTTACTAGTTTTTGTCACTAAGCATAACGTTTTCAATGTCCATCCATGTTGTAGAATGTATCTGAACTAATTTCTTTATAAAGCCAAATAATATTCCATCCTATATATATCACATTTTATATATATATATCACATTTTATATATATATACACACATATATATATATATATCACATTTTGTCTATCCATTCATCAGTTAATGAACATTTGGGTTGTTAACACATTTTTCACTAGTATTAATAATGCTGCTAGTAGCATTGATCCGCAAGTTTTTCTGTGAACATATGCTTTCATTTCTCTTGGGTAAATAAAATTGCTGGGTAACCTGGTAACTCCAGGGTTACATTTGAGGAACTGCTACATATTTTCTAATGTTGCTGTTCTATTTTACAACCACCAGCAATGTACGAAAATTTTTCTTTGTACATATCCTCATCAATACTTGTTATTGTCTCTTAAAAATTTTAGCCATCCTAGTGAATATGAAAACTTTGTTATATTAATTTTTCTTTATTTTCAGTTCTGTTCTTTACTTTTGCTCTAATCTTTATTGTTTCCTTGCTTCTTATTTTGTGTTCTTTTTCTGCTTTCTTAGTGTGAAAGTTTAGATTATTTATCCAAGATTTTTCTTCTTTTTTAGTACAGCCATTAACAGCTATAAATTTTCCTCTGATCACTGCTTTAGCTTTATACCATGTATTTTGATATATTATGTCTTTGTTTTCATTCATTTCTAAGTAATATCCAATTTCCTATGTGATTTCTTTGTTGACCCATTTGTTATTTCACAGTGTGTTGTCTAATTTCCACATATTCGTGAGTTTCCCAAATTTCTTTCTTAGGTTGGTGTCTATCTTAATTTCTTGCACCCAGAGAATATACTTTGTATAATTTCAATCCTTTTAAATGTATTCAGGTCTGTCTTATGATCTAGATCTATTCTGGCAAACGGTCCATATACATTTGTGGGAAATCTATATTCTTCTGTTGTTAGTAGAGTGGTCTATAGATATAGTTAGATTATACTGTTATTTAAATCTTCTGTTTCCTTGTTGATCTTCTGTCTAGTTGTCCTTCCCATTATTGAAAGTGGGATATTAAAGTCTCCAAGTTTTTTTGTTTAAAAAAGTTGTCTATTCTGTCTATTTCTTCCTTGAATTCTGCCAGTTTTTGCTTCATGCATTTTGTGGCTCTATTGATAGTTTAATATATAAGTGTTATGTCCTCATGATGGATTGACACTTTTATCATTATTAGATGTCCTTGTTTCTATGAATCATTTTAGTCTTAAAGTTTATTTTGCTGATATTAGCATAGCCGTATCAGCTCTCTTTTGGTTATGGTTTGCATGGTATATTTTTATTCATCTTTTTACTTTCAACTTATTTGTGGCTTTGAAGCTGAAATGTGTCTTTTATAGTGTGAGTGTAGTTGAGCATGTTTTCATCCTTTCTGCCACTATATGACTTTTGATTGAAATATGTAGTCCATTTACATTTAATTTAACTACTAATAAGGAACTTTTTAAAAACAGCTTTATTGAAATGTAATTCACATATCACTACCTATTTAAAGTATACAATCCAATAGTTCTTAGCATGCTCAGGGTTGTGCAACCATCACCATGATCAATTCTAGTTTTTTAATCGCCCAACAAAGAAGCTCCATAACCATTAACAGTCATTTCAATTCTTTCTGTCTCCCTCTATCCTCTTCCTTCTACCACCCTAGTTCCAGGCAGTCACTTATTTACTTTATTTGTCCATATATTTACCTATTGTGTCTTTAAATATTTGCCCAATCTGTACATTTTTCACTCCCATCTAACTAAAATTATATATCCTTTAACATTCCCCCATTCCCCTAGCCACCCAAACCTCTGTTAACCACCTAAGCCTCTGGTAATGGTTATATAATTTAGATAGTTATATAGCTTAGAAGAAAGGATAGATCATTTAGATGTTCCACATATAAACCAGTTTTTTTAGATTCCACATATGAATTGAGATCATGTGATATTGGTCTTTCTGTGTTTGGATTATTTTACTTAACATAATGTTCTACAGGTTCATCCATGCTGTTGCAAATGACAATATTTCATTCTTTTTTGTGGCTGAATAGTATTCCATTGTGTATATATACCATATTTTCTTTATTTATCCATTGGTGAACACTTAGGTTGATTCCATATCCTGGCTACTGTGAATAGTGCTCCAATAAACATGGAAATTCGACATACTGATTTTATTCCCTTTGGAAAGATACCCAGTTCTGGAATTGTCAGATCATATGGTAGTTCTATATTTAAATTTTGAGGACCCTGTATAGTGTTTTCTATAGTGGCTGTACTAATTTACATTCCCACCAAAGTATGTAAGGATTCTATTTTCTCCACATTCCTGCCAACATTTGTTATCTTTTGTCTGGTTTTGGTTTGCATTTCCCTAGTGACTAGTGATGTTGAGCATTTTTATATACCTGTTGGCTATTTGCATGTCTTCTTTTGAAAAATGTGTATTCAAATCTCTTGCCCATTTTTTAATCACATTTTTTCTTGCTATTGAGATTTTTTAGTCCTTGTATATTTTGGATATTTACCCCTTATCAGATGTATAGTTTGCAAACATTTTTTCACATTTTGTAGATTGTCTCTTTACTCCGTTGGTGTTTTGTTGTTGTTGTTGTTGTTATTGTTGTTGTACCGAAGCTTTTTAGCTTGATATAATGAGAAGGTACTTTTATGTCTGCTATTTTGCTCTTTGTTTTCTATATATCTTATGTATCCTTTGTTCCTTACTCTATTACTGCACTCTTCTGTGTCGACTATATATTTTCTAGTGTACCATATTAATTCACTTATTGTTTCTTTTACTATTTTTTAAGTTATTCTACTAGTGGTTGCCCAAGAAACTAAAATTAACATCTTAACATAAGTAATCCTGTTCATATTAATATCGCTTTAATTTCAATGGCAGACACCAACTTTGCTCCAATACACCTCTAGTCCTTCCTCCCTTCTCTGTGCCATTCTTGCCAATCCAGTTAAATTTGCATACATTATAAGCCCATCAACACAGCTTTATTACTATTGCTTTATACAGTTGTCTTTTGAAATCAGATAGGAGAAGAGCTACAAACAAATGTACATTTATAATGTATTTTATATTGACCTTTATTATTTGTGATCCTTATTTTTTGCGTGCTTTTGACTCATTGTCTAGTGTCCTTTCATTTAAGATGAAAAAATTCTCTATCATGGCCAGGCGCAGTGGCTCACGCCTGTAATCCCAGCACTTTGGGAGGCCGAGGCAGGCGGATCACGAGGTCAGGAGATCAAGACAATCCTGGCTAACACGGTGAAACCCCGTCTCTACTAAAAATACAAAAAATTAGCCGGGCGTGGCAGCGTGCGCCTGTAGTCCCAGCTACTCTGGGGGCTGAGGCAGGAGAATGGCGTGAACCCAGGAGGCGGAGCTTGCAGTGAACACTCCAGCCTGGGCGACAGAGCGAGACTCCATCTAAAAACAAAAAAAAAAAAAAAAGAAAGAAAGAAAAAATTCCCTATTATTTTTCTAGTAGGGCAAGTCTGCTAGGAATGAATTCTATCACTCTTTGTCAGAAATGTGTTAATATTTCCTTCATTGTTGAAGGATAGTTTTACTATATACAGAATTCCTTATTGGTAGCCTTTTTTTTTTTTTTTAATCACTTTCAACATGCCATTCCACTATCTAATGGACTCCATCTTTTTTTTTTTAGACATAGTCTCGCTCTGTCGCCCAGGCTAGAGTGCAGTGCAGTGGCACAATCCCGGCTCACTGCAAGCTCCGCCTCCCGGGTTCACGCCATTCTCCTGCCTCAGCCTCGCGAGTAGCTGCGACTACAGGCACCTGCTACGACGCCCGGCTAATTTTTTGTATTTTTAGTAGAGACGGGGTTTCACCGTGTTAGCCAGGATGGTCTCAATCTCCCGACCTCGTGATCCGCCCGCCTCGGCCTCCCAAAGTGCTGGGATTACAGGCGTGATTTTTTTTAATGAGAAATCAGCTGTTAATTTTATTGAGGACTCAGTATACATAATAAGTTGTTTTTTCTTGCTGCTTTCAAGATTTGTGTTTGTCCTTGTCATTTAACAGTTTTACTAATGAGTTTAGGTGTGGCTGTTACTGAGTTTATCCTACTTGAAGTTCATTGAGTTTCTTGGATGTATAGATTAATGGTGTTTTTAAAATCACATTAAGGAAGTTTGGGGTCCTCATGTATTCTTTCTCCATTTATTCTTCATGTATTTCTTCATGTATTCTTTATACCCTATTCTCTTTCTATTCTCTTTCTAGGATTCCATGTAGATATGCTAGATAGTATCCCATAAGTATCTGGGGCTCTGCTCAATTTTTTTCATTACGTTTTTCTTTCTGCTCATTAGACAGCATAATCTCAATTGACCTATCTTCAAGTTTGCTGGTTCTTGCTTCTGCCAACTCAAATCTGCTGTTAAACTTCTCTAGTGAATATTTTTTATGAGTTATTGTACTTTTCAACTCCAAAATTCCAAATTATTTTTTATTATTTCTATCCCTTTATTGATATTCTCTATTAGGTAAGATATTGATCTCACAATTTTCTTAAATTAAGCATAATTTCCTTTAGCTCTTTGAACATAATAGCTGATTTAAAGTCTTTGTTAAGTCCAGCATCCGAGCCTCTTTGAAGACAGCTTCTATTGACTGCTTTTTTTCCTATTTAAGAGCCATATTTCATGTTTCTTTGCATAGCGTATAATTTTTGTCATAAACTGGACATTTTAAATAGTATCATGTGGCAACTCTAGAAACCAGACCACCACCCCCCAGGATTGTCTCTTATTGTTATTTTGTGTTATTTCTGGATTTTATTGTTGCTGTCGTTGTTATTACTACTTGCGTGTTTAGAGGCTGTGTGTGTGTGTGTGTGTGTGTGTGTGTGCGCGCCAAGCCTTTAGGTCTGTATTCCTCACAATGTACAGATGCTGAAGTCTTTTCTTGGTTGGCTTAGTGGTCAGCTAGCACTTAGAAAGATATTTTCTTAAATACTCTAAGCCAATAAATCTTAAGCTCTTTGCCAAGGAATTCCATGTGTTTGTTGGGGCACACCTTCAGCATTCCAGCAATTTGCCTTATCCTTCACTTTCTGCTAGCACACAGCCTCAGCATCAGAGTAGAGAGATGCTGGACCTTTTTGATTCTTTACTGGGCGTTCATATAGTCCTGCACATGTGCATGGCATTCTAAATCCTAAGGAATGCACCTTTACAAAATCCGCCCCACCCCTAACCCGCCTATGGACATTGCATTCCCCAGACCTTCCTTTTCAGTGTTTTGACCAGTCTGTTGTTTGTACCAACTAGTACTGCAGCCTCAGGCAGCTGCAATATTACGTAAATGTCACTGATTGTTTTCAACAAATGCCCTAGGGATCCAGCTTTCCCCACTGAGAGATCCCTGAGTGGGTAAAATAATGACAAGCCTAGTGAGTGTCTTTTCCAGGGGGCTTCCAGAGAGGTCAAAGAGTGACAAATTCTCTGGGAGTATCCATATTTAGGAGCTTCAAACCCAATCTTTCCCTTTCAGTGGCTCTAGGTTGCTGCCTTTCAAGCCTACCACAGAGCTAAGGAGAGGAGGATGGGAATAAGGCAAGTTAAAATGCCAAAAACCTCATTATTCTTACTGAGATTCAGCTGCTTTTTTTAAAAAACAAAAATGGTTCTCAAATTGTTGTGAGCTAATTGACTAATTTCTAGAATTCTGCAAGGTTGAGTCAGCTGCTTTTCCTGAAAAAAAGAGTTCTCAAATTTTTGCAAGTTAATTTGGCTAATTTTCAGTATAAGAGTTTTATAATGGTATGATTCTGTTTCCTCCTTTCCTAGCCTTTGTGCTGTGATTGTCTTTCATTTTACCTCTAATTGTTATAAACCCCACAATACATTACTGTTGCTTTAACTAGTGGATTACCTCTCAAAGAGATTTTAAATTAAAAAAAAAAAATATATATATATATGCACTCACATATTTACCATTTCTGATGCTCTTTATTTCTTCGCATAGATCCCTATTTTCCTTTGGTAGTTTTTTTTTCTACCTGAAAGATTTCCATGAGTGTTTTATGTAGTGTAGTGCTGCTGATGAAGAATGCTTTCAGCATTTATATGCCCAAAAATATTTTCTTGCCTTATTTTTTGAAAGATATCTTCACCGGTTGTAGAATTCTAGGTTTGTTTGTTTGTTTTTAATACTTTAAAGATGCTCCATTTTGTTCTGGCTTTCATTATTTCTGATAAATATGTTGTTGTTCTTACCATTTTTTTTCTGTACATAATATGTCTGCTTCCTCAGACTATTTTTAAAATGTTTTCTTCTTCATTTCTTTTAAGCAACTTGTTAGTGATATACCTTGGCACATTTTCTTGTCTTTTGTGCTTGGAGTTTGTTGAGTTTCTTAGAGCTTACATCAATTTGGAAAATTTTTTGATGTTTTTCCAAATAACTTTTATCTCCCCTCCCTCTCTTCCATACACACATACAGGCCATTTGAAATTGTCCCACATCTCATCTGTATTCTGTTCACTTTTTTCCAGTCTTTTTTCTCTGTTTTTAATTATAGATCATTTTTATTTTGTATCTTCAAGTTTACTAATACTTCTGCTGTAGTATCTAATCTGCTGTTAAATCTATCTAGTATATTTTAATCTCAGAAATTGTATTTCTTATGTTTACATGTTCAATTTGAGTCTATTTTCTGTCCTTCATGTCTCTACTTAATCAGCTTAAGTCTTTACCTTGTTGAATACATGGAATTATAGTTATAACTTTTTTTTTTGAGACGAAATTTTGCTTTTGTCACCCAGGCTGGAGTGCAATGGCACTGTCTGACTTAACTGCAACCTCCACTTCCCAGGTTCAAGCGATTCTCCTGCCTCAGCGTCCCAAGTAGCTGGGATTACAGGCGCTTGACACCACGCCCGGCTAATTTCTGTATTTTTAATAAAGATGAGGTTTCACCATGTTGGCCCAGCTGATCTCGAACTCCTGACCTCAGGTGATCTGCTCGCCCCAGCCTCCCAAAGTGATGGGATTACAGGCGTGAGCCACCACATCCAGCCAATTATAACTATTTTGTTTATTGTTCTTTTTTTTTTTTTATTATACTTTAGGTTTTAGGGTATATGTGCACAATGTGCAGGTTTGTTACATATGTATCCATGTGCCATGTTGTTTATTGTTCTTGTCTATTAATTCTATCATCTGTTTCATTTTGAGATCTCTATGTGTTTTTCTCCTTATAATGAATTGCATTTTTCTGCTTCTTTCCAAACCTTGTAATTTTTTTTGTATTTCATACATAGTGAATTTTATTTTGTACTGTACTTGATATTTTTTATAAGGATTCTTGGGATTTGTTCTGGATCATAGTTAAGTTTCCTTGAAATCGTTTGATCCTTTCAAGGCTTTCTTTTAAGCTTTGTTATGCAGCAACATAACAACCTTCATTCTAGAGCGAATTCTGTCCCATTACTGAATCAGTAACTTTCTCAGCACTTTATCCATTACCCTGTGAGTTATGAAGTTTTGTACTCTGGATGGTTTGTACATTATTTCAAGTGTAAGATCTGGAAATTGTTTCCTCTGCTCATTTCAGGTAGTCTTTTTCTTGGCCTTGTGTCATTTTCTTACACTCATGTGCTGATTAGTATTCTGCTGAAAACTTGATCAGAACCTACTGCAGATGTTCAAAGCTCTTCTCTCTCTGTCTCTGTCTCTGTCTCTCTCTCTCTCTCCCTCTCCCCTCTCTCTTTCACTGTGCAACTCACTATTCTGTGGCACTCTGCCCTGTGAACTCTAACTGCCTTGGTCTCCCCAGGCTCCCAGCTGTCTCTTCAATTCAGATGATCACTGGGTTCTGCCCAGGTTCTCCTGTCCTACGCTGTGGTCTGGAAGTTTTCTCCGAGCAGTAATCTGGGACGCTGATATGGCTCACTTTATTTGTTTTCTCTCTTTGGGGGATCACAGACCAATGTCTAAAAACTATTATTTATATTTTGTTGAGTTTTTAGTTGTCTTAGTGTTAAGGGTGAGACTACTCCCTGTTACTGTAGCTTTGTGGGAAGCTGAAGTTCTATTTGGCTGAATTTGAGTGACTCTTAGGAGATAGAATTGACAAAACCTGGTGACTGAGTGAATGTAAGTATGAGGACAACATTGCAGTCTAGAATGATTCCCCATGGATAGATAATTGCATCTGAATAGTTTTCACTAACTGATTAGTATTAATCACTTGCATTTGTATGGCACTTTGTGTTTACTATCCCCATACTGTTGTCTTCTTCTTCACTCGTGAAAAGGAGAGCTGGTAAAGTTAATCAGTAATAACACCCTTACCATTTGCCAGCTATGTGCTGCCATGAAGTCCACAAAGCTGTATATCTTATATAAAATAGGTATTTGTGAGATGGGAGAGTTCCTTTGACTCCTTTGCGGGACTCATGAAAGGGGTGGCTCATTTATTCGGCTGCCACACTCAATCCCTTATGGGAGGGAGCACACAAGCAGACGGGTGCAGGAACCAGAGCAAACAGACGCTGAAACAGGCTGGTCGCTCCTCTCTGATGGGAGCAGGCTCTGTGTGGGCCCCACAGCAGTGTCCAAGCGTGTTACAATGTTCTTTCAGCTTTGCCGTCCTGGAGGGGTTGTCTGCGACCCACGGAGCCCAAGAGGGTGTATGTTTAAATCAGTGCTTTTTTAACATTTGCCATCCGCGGACAGTTAAGTATTAACCAGCTCAGTGGAGGGTCAGGGTGATGGCCTTTTACACCCTGCTCTCTTGGGTGTACAGTATCCCTCTTGGTACTCAAGTTCTTGTCCAGTATGCAGGAAGAATTAGGTCACATGAACAAATCGAAGGGTGGTGAGTGTGGAGGACTTTTAGTGGTGAAAGTAGCTCTCAGCAAAAGGTATAGGGCTAGAAAGGAAGTGGAGCAGGAAGATAATCTTCCCCTGGAGTCTGGCTATCCCGGGCCAGACTCCTCTGTGACCATAGTCTCCAACATCCTGCTGCTGCTGCTGCTTCTGCTCTCAATGTCCAGAAGCTTCTGTGTGTGTGTGTGTGTGTGTGTGTGTGTGTGTGTGTGTGTGTGTGTCCGCTGAGTCTGGAGCCGAGTTTTTATGGGCACAAGATGGGGGCAGGATGGGCCAAAAGGCAACATTCAGTGGGGAAAACAGGGATAGTTCTCACTTTGGGCTCCAGGTCCAGGCTTTAGGATGGAGCCCTTGCCAGGGACCCTGCTCTCTTCTACCCAGTATTTCCCTGTTTTCCCTGTCTCCTGTCCATATCATTTGCTTCAGAATTTCAACCCATGAAACATCCGCAGAACAGTGGAAGTTTCAGTGGCTCCTCTTTTCTGTACAATATCCAATTCCACCATGCCCCACAGCAAGAGTTACTCAATGATATTTCTCTTTTATTCTCTACTCTCAGAGTCTGCCCTCTTCCTTACATTCACCTCTTTCATAATCATTAGGGGATTTTTAAGAAAAATCTTTCTTTAGAACCTCTTTTCTCTTTACTATCATTGCTACTCTCCCCATCCTCTGCTATATATTATATGTGATTCATTAGATACAAACATAATATTGCCTTGTATCCCATAAGGAGGTGGATATATACAGGTCTACAAGAAAGGGGTGGAAGATGATGGAATATGTGTGGTGGTATTGGCAGAGGGAGAAAGCCAGTCCTGCCACACCCCTTTTATAGGTGTAGAAATTAAGCCAAGGGAAATCAAGTATGAAGTATACACATTATGAAAGAAACTAAATAGGTATGATAACTGTATGCAATGTGTATTTTTGAATTAGATCCAGGATTGGTTTTTTTTTTGCTATAAAAAACAGTGAAACAATTTTAAAAACTTAAGTAATCTCCTAATTTTAGTAATTATTATTGTGATTATGTAAGAGAATGTCCTTGTTTTTAGGAAATCCACGCATAGATGTTCAGGGGAAAGGAAGCATTATGTCTGACTCTCCAACAGTTCAGAAAAAAGATGCTAGACAGACAGATTAGATTTAAAGCAAATGTATTAAAATAACATTTGGGAAAACTGGGTGAAGAGTATATGAAAATTACATTGTATATTGGTCCATTTCTGTTACTAGAAGGAATACCTGAGATGGGGTAATTTATAAAGAAAAGAGGTGTAATAGGCTCATGGCTCTGCAGGCTGTACAGGAAGTATGGTGCCCATCTCTGCTTCTGCTGAGGGCCTCAGGGAAGCTTATGATCATGGCAGAAGGTGAAGGAGGAGCAGGCATGTCACATGGTGAGAGTGGGAGCAAGAGAGTGAGGAGTGCGGTCTCAGACTTTTAAACAACCAGATCTCCCACGAACTAACTGTGCAAGAACTCACTTATCACCAAGGGGATGGTGCCAAACCATTCATGAGGGATCTGCTCCTGTGATCCACTCACCTCCCACTAGGCCCCACCTCCAGCACTGGGAATCCCATTTCAACATGAGATTTGGAAGGAACACACATATAAATCATATCATATTGTTTTTGCAACTTTTCTAAAAGTCTAATTTTGTTCAAAAAAAGGTTTGTTTTTTTTTTTTAAAGTATGTGGATCATATTTGTTACAGTCAGGACTAGATCTAATTGATGCAGTCAGGACTAGATCTATTTCTCTTGGCTCTAACATCCACTTCTAGTTATTTTTCCTTTACAATATGGTTTGGGAAATTTTTCTCCTAGAAAATGTAGATTGATTTTTACACATGCCCCTACCCCCAAATATGCACACTTCTAGTCCTTGGTGAGAAAAAAATATTCAAATGTCTAGTTTATTTTTTTACCAATCTTTAGGTCTCTATGTTTAAAAATAAACAGTTCATCTCTGCCAATGGCATCTGTTTCTTTTATGCCCTGGGAGGCCATTGCCCAGTGGGATTGTTTTTGAAGTGATAGAACATACTCTGAATTTTCCAAGAACTAACATGTTAACATATGGAATTATTTTGAGGACATCTTACAACCTCCTCTCTTCTTTGAACAAACAGTTCTAAATTATCTGTCACTCTGCAAAATCTCATGAACTTCAACAAATGCAAACATATTCAATTTATGGAAGCACTCAGTTCCAATATTTTCTTTATGCATTTTTTCCTTCACTGGGATATTTTCTCCTGACAGTTTTTATGATGTAAGGAACTCTTAGTTCTTTGCTCAAAAAAACAAAACAAAATCACTTTTTACAAGTAGTGATCTCTTTAATCAGCAGCTGACCTCTAGGACTCTGGTTAATTCATTTTAAAAATAGTTTAGAAAACAAATGATTGCATGTATGTAAAAGGCTCCTTAGCCTGAGTGGAGCTATTTTTTTCCGTTTTAAAAGCTGGGATCTTTTAGAGTACTCTCTTTCTCTAGCTTCCACAATCACATTTTGTGTCTTCCCTGGATGTGGCTGTCTTTTCTCTCTCTGATAGCAACAACTTATTCTAGGACAGACTTCATAACAAGAATCTGCTTGGTCTTTCCTTGAAACTCTGCTAAAGAAACTGGATTCAAGAGAATCTGCTCAGCAAATTTATGGCAGTGGTTCAAATCTGATGGAAATACAAATATCAATGACCCACTAGGTTGCTCTAAGAAGTAAGCAAAAAAAAAAAAAAAAAAAAAGTCTAACTTTCTAAGTACTGCCCCAAAATCTAGAATACTCTGCCTTGAGTTTTAGATACACGTAGACACATCTTATCCTACTCAACAAACCCTGCTCCATCCCCAAAATGCTCCCACTTCACTGTAAAATTTTAAAGTACTGGGATTTTTTTCTGCTTATCTTTGCATTTCTGCAGCAGAAAAGTGTTAGGAGGGATTCAGTAGAGGCTTTTGAGTTCATTTAACAAGAGAGAACTCACTGTGGAAACTAATGGATCTGCCTTTGCTGTAGAAGAACATCTTTGAGCAGAATTGGGAGCTTTCTGTTGTTTATCTGAGAGAAGAGAATCATTTCTTGTACTGTGCTTGACCATTTGCATATGTAACAGAAGCCCTGTGAAGTATTATTTGAGAGAAACCCCTGCCCCCAGAAAACACCCTTCATTGGTCGCTGAAATCCTGCCATTAAAAGTTTATTTTTCCTTCAACTTGATAAAGAACATCTACAGAAACCTACATTTAACATCATACTTAGTAGTGAGAAACTAAATATTTTCCAGCTAAGTTCAGGAACAAGGCAGAGATGTCCATATTCAGCATCATATTGAAAGTTCTACTTGATGCAGTAAGTCAAGAAGGAAAATAAAAGGTATATAGATTTAGAAATAAAGAAATAAACTGTCTGCTCACAGATGACACAACTGTTTATGTAGAAAATTCCAAAGAATCAACAAAGAAAATTTCCTGAAACTAATAAACAATTATAGTAAGGTAGCATGATACAAAGTTAATATGCCTAGTTTATTTTTTATTAATCTTTAACAGATACCATTGCTGGTATATAGGAAGTCAATTGCTTGCTTATATACCAGTAATGAACAATTGGAATTTGAAATTTAAAGCACAATGTCATTTATATTAACACCAAAAAAAATGAAATGCTTGGTCACAAATTTAGCAAAATATGTATAAGATCTATATGAGGAAGAGTACAAAACAAGTGAAAGAAATAAAGCAAAGAAGATATAAATAGATGGAGAGATATTCCATGTTCACGGATAGGAACATTCAATGTTGTTAAGATATTCATTCTTTCCAACTTGATATGTAGAGTCAACACAATCCCGATAAAAATTTCAACAGATTATTTTGTCAATAATAATTTGATTGTTATAAATCAAATGATTCTAAATTTTATATAAAATATAAAAATGTGCAAAATAACCATTAAATTGTTGAAGAATAAAGTCATAGGATTTACACTACCCTACTTCAAGACTTACTATAAAGCTATAATAATTAAGACAATGTGGTATTGGCCAAAGAATAGACAAATAAATCTATGGAACAGATAGCCAATAAATACAGCCACATAGATATAGTCAATTAATCTTTGACAAAGGAGTAAAGGTAATTTGATGGCAAAAGAATAGCTGTTTCAGCAAATGATGCAGGAACAAGTAGACATCAACAGGCAAAAATACATGAATCTAGACATGAATCTTACACTTTTCACAAAAATTAAGTCAAAATGGATCATAGCTTGAAGTGTAAAGTGCAAAACCATAAAACTCCTAAAAAGTACCATAGAAGAGAATCTAGGTAACCTTAGGTTTGGCAGTGACTTCTGAGCTACAACACCAAAAGCACCATCTATGATGGAAAAAAACTGATGTGTGACTCCATGAAAATTAAAAGCTTCTGCTCTATGAAAGATTCATTTAAGAAAATGAAAAGATGAACCGCAGACTGGGAGAATATCTTTGCAAAACAAATATCTAATAAAGAACTGGTATCCAAAGTATACAAAGAACTCTTAAAACTTAACAATAAGGAAGAAAAGCATGATTAATTAATGGGGAAAAGACCTTAACAGAAACCTCACCAAAGAAGAAATACAGATGACAACTAAGCATATGAAAAATACCCAACATCGTATGTAATTAGAGCATTCAAATTAGAACAACAATAAGATACCACTACATACCAATTAGAATAACTAAAATCCAGAACACCGACAATACCAAATGTTGGTGAAGATGTAGAGCAACAAGGACTCTCATTCATTGCTGGTGGGAACACAAAATGGTACAGCCACTTTAGAAGACAGTGTGGCAGTTTCTTACTAAACTAAACATATTCTTACCTTATAATCCAGCAATCTAGCTCCTTAGCATTTACCCAAATGAGTTGAAAACTTCTATCTACATAAAAACCTGTACATAAATGTTTATAGCAGCTTTATTGATAATTGCCAAAACTTAGAAGCAACCCAGCTGTCCTTGGATAGATGAATAGATAAACAAACTATGGTATACCCTTACAATGGAATATTATTCCGTAACTAAAAGAGGTGAATAATCAAACCACAAAAAGGCATGGAGGCATATTGCTGAAAGAAGCCAGCCTAAGAAGTCTGCGTACTCTTTGGTTCCAACTGTAGGACATTGTGGAAATGGCAAAACTGTAGAGACAGTCACAGGAGCAGTTGTTTGGAGGGGTTTTGTAAGGAGGGAGGGAGATAAGAGAGGTGGCACATGGGGAATTTTAGAGTAGTGAAACTATTCTGTGTGATACTCTAATGGTGGATACATGGCATTATTCATTTGTCAAAACACATAGAGCTTTACAACACAGTCATGTAAACTATGACTTTAGTTAATAATGTGTCACTATTTGTTCATCAGTTGTAACAAATATACCACATTAATGCAAGATGTTAATAAAAGCAGAAACTGTGGGAGGTGAGTGGGGAGGGGAAATGAGGAGAGGAGGCAAAAGGGAACTCTGCCATTTTTCTGTATATCTAAAACAGTTCTAAAATATGAAGTCTATTACTTTAATTTCTTAAAAATTATTTTCTAGGAAATTCAAAGGAATTTTTAATAATTCTCACTTGTAATGTAAAATTTCTGTGAATAACATATTTGTATGCAAATGAGTGGATCTCATTGGTAGTCTTCTACTCAAGAGTCTCTCTGCAGAATGAAAGTTCCAGGTTTCATGAGACTGGGGGCTGCTGAAAGAGAAAGTTTGATTCAGAAAAGATCACTAGGTCAAATGTCACGTTTATATTCTGGTTATGAGCTGTCATGATACTAGGTCTCCACAGTAGAAACATCCTCTCTTTTTCACATTTATGACTATTTCAGCATCTCTGAGTAAGGGGCTAGAGAATTTACAGCTTTTCTAATACCTACAAGTATGAAAATTCTACTACCTTTGTACTTGGAGGTAACAAAACATATCAGTATGTATCGACAGCATGTATTAAGTTTGCATCTCACTTGAGCCAGTTACTTTAATCAAAGGGTTGTAGTGATGATTAAATGAGGTAATGCAGGTACTTCATGAGGCTTCAATAAAATATTAGCAATTGTTGCTATTGCCGCTATTGTTGCTGTTATGTCTTGCCAATAGAATACTTTCTGGGGAAAATGCTGATAAAATGTAAATTTCAGAATGTCTGATTTTAGTTAGAGGGCTAACTGTGATTGTAGGAGGTGAGGGGACAGAGGCAAGAAGGATATCTGGATGAGGTAAAAAAGAAACTAACAATTTTATTTTATTTTTTATTTTATTATTATACTTTAGGTTTTAGGGTACATGTGCACAATGTGCAGGTTTGTTACATATGTATCCATGTGCCATGTTGATTTCCTGCACCCATTAACTCGTCATTTAGCATTAGGTATATCTCCTAATGCTGTCCCTCCCCACTCCCCCCACCCCACAACAGTCCACGGAGTGTGATGTTCCCCTTCCTGTGTCCATGAGTTCTCATTGTTCAATTCCCACCTATGAGTGAGAACATGCGGTGTTTGGTTTTCTGTCCTTGCGATAGTTTACTGAGAATGATGATTTCCAGTTTCATCCATGTCCCTACAAAGGACATGAACTCATCATTTTTTATGGCTGCATAGTATTCCATGGTGTATATGTGCCACATTTTCTTAATCCAGTCTATCGTTGTTGGACATTTGGGTTGGTTCCAAGTCTTTGCTGTTGTGAATAGTGCCGCAATAAACATACGTGTGCCTGTGTCTTTATAGCAGCATGATTTATAGTCCTTTCAAAAGCTAGCAGAAGGCTAGAAATAACTAAAATCAGAGCAGAACTGAAGGAAATAGAGACACAAAAAACCCTTCAAAAAATTAATGAATCCAGGAGCTGGTTTTTTGAAAAGATCAACAAAATTGATAGACCGCTAGCAAGACTAATAAAGAAGAAAAGAGAGAAGAATCAAATAGATGCAATAAAAAATGAAAAAGGGGGTATCACCACTGATCCCGCAGAAACACAATCTACCGTCAGAGAATACTACAAACACCTCTATGCAAATAAACTAGAAAATCTAGAAGAAATGGATAAATTCCTCGACAAATACACCCTCCCAAGACTAAACCAGGAAGAAGTTGAATCTCTGAATAGACCAATAACAGGCTTGAAATTGTGGCAATAATCAATAGCTTACCAACCAAAAAGAGTCCAGGACCTGATGGATTCACAGCTGAATTCTACCAGAGGTACAAGGAGGAACTGGTACCATTCCTTCTGAAACTATTCCAATCGATAGAAAAAGAGGGAATCCACCCTAACACATTTTATGAGGCCAGCATCGTCCTGATACCAAAGCCTGGCAGAGACACAGCCAAAAAAGAGAATTTCAGACCAATATCCTTGATGAACATTAGTGCAAAAATCCTCAATAAAATACTGGCAAACCGAATCCAGCAGCACATCAAAAAGCTTATCCACCATGATCAAGTGGGCTTCATCCCTGGGATGCAAGGCTGGTTCAACATACGCAAATCAATAAATGTAATCCAGCATATAAACAGAACCAAAGACAAAAACCACATGATTATCTCAATAGATGCAGAAAAGGCCTTTGACAAAATTCAACAACCCTTCATGCTAAAAAGTTTCGATAAATTAGGTATTGATGGGACGTATCTCAAAATAATAAGAGCTATCTATGACAAACCCACAGCCAATATCATACTGAATGGGCAAAAACTGGAAGCATTCCCTTTGAAAACTGGCACAAGACAAGGATGCCCTCTCTCACCACTCCTATTCAACATAGTGCTGGAAGTTCTGGCCAGGGCAATCAGGCAGAAGAAGGAAATAAAGGGTATTCAATTAGGAAAAGAGGAAGTCAAATTGTCCCTGTTTGCAGATGACATGATTGTATATCTAGAAACTAACAATTTTTTTATCAGCCACTTGGCCCCTGTAAATCAAGCATCATGTGCTTTGTTATCTCAGGAATCCTCAGGCAACTTATGAGCTAGTCCTTTTTATACTAGATGGAGAAACTGACATGCAGGGTAGGTAATTTACCCAAAGTCGTGCAACTAGCATTGCAACTCATAATGCTGAAGTTTGAACTCAGGTTTTTTTTTTTTTTTTTTTTTACTCAGAATCATGTGAACTTCCCTGTCTGGCATGTAATGTCACATGGGCCGAGAGACTAGGCCTCTTCATTATTTGAAACAACTTAGACTATCCTTCTTGTGGTCAGTGTCTCAGAAGTCTAAAATTTGTTTAAGAGGTTTTTGAACAAATAAGAAAGTGATTAAGTGAATAAATTAGGAGAATTAAACTATACAAAAACAGAATATTAATGTAAATCGAAAGTGGACTTTATTTTCACACTATGGGTGTGTTTGCCTCAAAGTTGCAGAACTTCTAGAAATGTAGTCATATTTTAAATGCTCTAAGGAACCTCCTTCATTTGAACCTGATAGTATTGTGAAGAAAAAAAATCATTTTGAATTGCATGTTTGAGAGAGTAAACTAAAACCACCATGTGACCTGGCTGCTACCTCGTTGGGGCAGTTCTATCCCAGAAAGTGGTTTCTTAAAGAATATTGTGATGACAATGGGTGAGATGATGTCCACACCCTGAGCCAGAGTTATTTTAGAGACAGTCCTGTGGTAAGTGAATCACATGTTTATCTTATAGGGAAAATACGGATTCCATGTTTTTCTGTTTATAAAGAGAAAGAGGAAGAAAAGAAGCATTGTTGCCTAGAAAATTCTCTGCTGAGAAATGCCTAGTGGTAATGGTATAATTTTGATGCCATGTGACAATTGGATTGAGAAACCTAATATTGTAGGCAGCATTGTAGAAGACAGTTAAGATAATTTATAGCTCATTCTGAGTGATGATCCAGCTTTGGGTGTCCTGGTTCCTGGATTTTCTTCCTTCTCTTTCCAAAAGCCTGTTTAGGGACCATTTTATTGCTCATTAGCACCTCGCTAAGAGAGCTGGCAAGAAACCATGGAGATGGAATTTGCATCATTCAATGCATTTGTATTTTTTGTATTCATAGATTTTTGAAGAAAAGAGCACCAAAATAACTGTGAAATGAGATTTGAAGACCTCTAGCAAGTTTAATAACATATCTTGTCCTTACCCCATAGCAATTATAAGTGCATCGATTTGACTGCCTTTATTGTAAGCACCTTTATTAGATTCCCAAAGCAAATCCCATAATGCCACAAACTATATCAGGGCCTCTGACATATAGACCTTTTCTAAGTGCTGGGGACTGGCCTGTGATAAACAGTTGATCACTTCTCCAGCCCTTATTTGTTCCTTTCTGATTTCATCCCTGTGGGGCTCTTCCAACATCAAGCTTCTAATTTAAGGGCATCCACAAAGCCAACTGATAAGTACAAGAATAAAATGCTGTACTGTAACATTTATTCTTTTCAGTGTGATCACTTGGTGTTTGATTTGTTTTCTGGCTCGCCTTTGAGAGCCTTTGTTTTCTGGATTCTTGGTTTTCTTACCCCTCCCAGTAACAAGCAGCACATGGCTTTGTTTCTCCATAATTTCCATAATCGACACCTCCGTTTGTGATGATGAAGTACATCCACTAAGCCTCTTGTGTAGAGCAACTTACTTTACTTTCTAGAAGTTGGGGGAGAAGTGAACAGATGCCCTGTTGTGTTTCATATTCAGAACTTATTGGTGACCCTGGGAGAGAACACACTGTGACTTTCTTTTGGAAATGTCAACACCTTACATATATCAGACCAGAATTTGCCTTCTATGCCAAATCCAACATAAACTTATCTCTTGGAAGGGAGATACTGCTCTTCTGGGTGGACTGGAAACTCGATGGGAAAAGCTGTGACAGCAGCTGCCTCATCGCTAGACCTAACACTTGTCCTCCCTTTAGTACCAGTGTGATTTATAACCAAATTCAGTTAATGAAACTGGTATTCTTTGGTTCCCCTTTAGTAGAAAGTGATGGGGGGCAGTTTTTACAATTACACCTGAGGCAAAATTTCAATGTGAATGTTCAGCCATGGGAAATGATTCAGAAGTGAACTTTCCAATTTGATGCTAATGTAAATCTATGGTGGCACTTTACATTTTCTTATTCCAAATCCCGTATTATTAGCAAAGCAAAGGGGAAAAAATGAGATCCCTATTAGTACATTTGGCCTAGGTTGAAGGGACCATAGAAGTTTCCATCGCAGTTGTGGACCGAATTGCGTCCCCCTGAAATTCATGTTGAAGCTTTAACACCCAATATGACTGTACTTGAAGATAAGACCTTTCGGGAGGTAATTAAAGTTAAATGAGCTCAAAAGGATGGGACCCTAGTCCAGTATGACTGATGTCCTTGTAAGAAAGAAGAGAGACAGCAGAGATGCACACATGCACAGAGAAAAGACTATGTGAGGGCACAGTGACCAGGGAACCGTCTGCAAGCTGAGGAGAGAGGCCTCAGGAGAAACTCCTACCCAGCTGACACCTTGATCTTGGCCTTCCAGCTTCTAGAACTGTGAGAAATAAATTTCTGTTGTTTAAGCCACCCGGCCTGTGGTATGTTGTTATGGAAGTCCTAGATGACTGGTACAATTGTCAAAAATGTCTCTTGGGAAAAGGTGAGAAAGTCAAGCCTTTGAGCTGTTGGTTAAATTTATCTTTTGTGGATTCTAAGGATTTAATTTGGTTGCTTTGAACAAAAATAATGCAGTCTTTTTATAAAAAATGATATCAGAGCAGCAATAGAAGAGTACAACTTTGAGTTCTCTAAGAGTTCAAATCAAGACTCACCAGATGGGTGGAGTAGGCTTTGATGTATTCAACATGTGAGGAACCTGGTGGAATGTTGGGCATGATGATTTCAACCAGAAACACCTAAAGAAGGAAATGTACTAGTGTCCTCATTGTGGTTGTGTTATGTTGATCATTCCATGAGCTGTATCTTTCTCTACATCTCCCAGATTTTCTTCAGTGTGCCGGCATATCTTTTATAATGGAAAACTAAAACATAATTGGCTTGAAAACTTTATGTATGTGTGTCTATGTAATTATATACATAACATTTTAAGCCAATTACTTTTTTATGTTTTATTTATTTTATATATTTTTATTATAAATATATGTAGAAATAATGTTGTCATGCCACCTACAGTTAAACTAGGGAGGCTGGCATGTTTAACTGGGGATGGATTATGAGAAAAGAAGGAAGTGATTATTGAAGAAATGATGTGAGAGGAGATACGGAGGAAAGGGAATAGGGCATACTTGCAGAGAGTTTTATTGTGCCACTGATGTGGTGAGGATACATGTATTAAAGAAAATAAGGCTGGAAAGACTACAGACATCATTGAAGGCCATGACGGCCACGTTAAGGACTTTGGACTTTATTGGGCAGGATCAATTAGAACACCATGGTATTAGTACACCATAGATGATAGCACAGAGATGGTGTACAGGCTTTGAGCAGAGAGACAGTAGTGCTGGAGAGACAGCTTAGGATGCTACAAAGTAATCCTTGAGAGAGTAGCTGTAGTTCCTGAAGAAAATGGCAGAGGGATGGAGAACAGAGCATGGATAAAAAATGACATTACGTAAGTAGAATGGAGAGGATGTGGAGGCAGATTGGAAGTAATGGAGAAGGAAAAGTATAAAGTAATGACATTGCAAGGTTTCCAGCTTAGAAGATGGTGAGAATGGTAACTTCATGATCCCATGTAGTAAACCCAGGAGAAGAGACAGCAAATGTTTTGATTTTAGACACACTGAAGTTCTGATGTTTATCTCTATGGAAACACAAAGTGGGAGACAAGGAGAGCGCTAGAACCAAAAGAATGATTCACCTTTCTAAGAGTGGGAGTATAAACTGATCATAGGAGAAAACCAAGGATGGGCCTCAGAGAAGACCCCACTTAGAGGGCTGGATGTGGAAGAAAACAGGCAGCCATGGGGGAGAAAGAGCAGAAATAACACAGCTAGATGGAAACAAAGGTCTGAGACAATGTGATGACACAGAAAATGTTAAGAAAAGTTATTTAATTTACAAGAAAAAAACAACCCTTTAAAAAGTGGGCAAAGGATATGAACAGACACTTTTCAAAGAAGACATATATGCAGCCAACAATCATATGAAAAAAAGCTCAACATCGCTAATCATTAGAGAAACGCAAATCAAAATCACAGTGAGATACCATCTCACACCTGTCAGAATGGCTATTATTTAAAAGTCAAAAAATAACAGATGCTGACATGGTTGTAGACAAAAGGAACACTTATACACTGTTGGTGGGAGTGTAAATTAGTTCAACCATTGTGGAAGACAATGTGGCAAGTCTTTAAAGACCTAAAGACAGAAATACCATTTGACCCAGCAATCCCATTATAAGGTATATACCCAAAGGAATCTAAATTGTCCTATTATAAAGACACATGCTGGCTGAGCGTGGTGGCTCACGCCTGTAATCCCAGCACTTTGGGAGCCTGAGGTTGGTGGATCATCTGAGGTCAGGAGTTTGAGACCAGCCTGGCCAACATGGTAAAACCCTGTTGTCTCTACTAAAAATACAAAAATTAGCCTGGTGTGGTGGCACACACCTGTAGTCCCAGCTACTCAGGAGACTGAGGCAGGAGAATCATTCGAACCTGGTAGGCAGAGGTTGCAGTGAGCCAAGACTGCACCACTGCACTCCAGCCTGGGTGACAGGGGAAGACTCCATCTCAAAAAAATATAAATAAATAAATACATAAAGATACATGCACATATATGTTCATTGCAGCACTATTTACAACAGCAGAGACATGGAGTCAACCTAAATGCCCATCAATGACAGACTGGATAAAGAAAATGTGGTAATATACACCATGGAATAGTATACAACCATAAAAAAAGAATTAGATCATGTCTTTTGCAGGAACATGGTTGATGTTGGAGGCCATTATCCTTAGCAAACTAACACAGAAACAGAAAACCAAACACCACATGTTCTCACAAGTGGGAGCTAAATGATGAGAACACATGAACACATGGAAGGGAAACAACATACACTGGGGCCTTTCAGAGGGTGGAGGGTGGGAGGAGGGAGAAGATCAGGAAAAACAAATAGGTACTGGGTTTAATACATGGGTGATGAAATAATCTGTACAACAAACCCCCATGACACAAGTTTACCTGTGTAACACACCCGCACATGTACCCCAAAGTTAAAAAATAAAATTGTGTGGGCCGGGCGCGGTGGCTCACGCCTGTAATCCCAGCACTTTGGGAGGCCGAGGTGGGCGGATCACGAGGTCGGGAGATCGAGACCATCCTGGCTAACACGATGAAACCCCGTCTCTACTAAAAATACAAAAAATTAGCCGGGCAAGGTGGCGGGCGCCTGTTGTCCCAGCTACTCGGGAGGCTGAGGCAGGAGAATGGCGGGAACCCGGGAGGCGGAGCTTGCAGTGAGCCGAGATCGTGCCACTGCACTCCAGCCTGGGCGACAGAGTGAGACTCCGTCTCAAAATAAAAATAAAATAAATAAATAAATAAATAAATAAAATAAAATAAAATTGTGCTGCATAGGAAAAAAAAAAAAAAAGCTCGTTGTATGCTTGCCACAGTGTGAACGTACTTGCTTCTGTGGCCTGACCGAATAAACAGGCTTCAGTAATCAGGGAAACCATTTTACTCCCAGAATCAACAATAGGATGGAGCCTTGCTGTCTAGGATAAGATGGTGCTGGCTATTCATCCTAAGGCCCTTCCTTCCTGCGTCTTGACCTATAAGCTGGCCTCCCTGAAGCTCTCTTATCTTCAACTTGTCGGGAGTATACTCCAGCTCAGAGAAAAACTGCTTCTCTCTTCCCTAGGCACCTCCTTCTGTTTCATTATCTCTTATCAGCTGTGACACAGTCCAAGGTTGTGATTCCAGACAGCAGTGGGCTTGGACATTCCCTCCACACTTTTAGCAAGTCAAGAGGTTATCCAAACAGCCAATGGGCAAAGAGAAGTATCTCTCAAATGATAATACAAAAAAAATCAACAACTAAAACTGAGACTGCCCTGGCCACCCAAGAACTGTGCTGACTGATCTCACTTTATGTCCATGACCACTAACCTCAAATGGGCAATCCTACCGCACATGCCTAGTTTATTCACCTTTCTGTTTTCCTAAGTTACTAGTTCACATCTTTTTTTCTACCCCCCCCCAAATTTCCTACTCCCTCACCTTTCCTATTATTCTCATTTGTAACATTTACAGACATCATAGAAGCAGTCACCATCAGCTTTCCACCATCATATCTAACAATTCATACCTGCGTTCAGTACTCAAACTGCAATTCTTCAGCTATGTTGAATTTACTATCATTGCTTTACCAAAATCTAGTCCCCCTCTACCTGGATCCCATACCCTCTCACCTGCTCTGTTGTTTTGTTTCTTGTATTATCCTTTCTCTGATCAGCACAGAAACACTGATATTTCCCATTAACTTTTCAGAGCCCCAGCCCCACTGGTACGAATAAGAGTATAATGTCTATTTCCTAAATATTTAGATTCTTTCACAAACTCTGTAACCCCCTTTCCTCTTTCTTCTTTCTTCCTTAAAGCCTTCTTGGCTCACATATGCTATTTTATTTTATTAGGCACGGTACAAAGAAAAACATAATTGTGAATTTAGTCCCTGTTTTGGCTAATTATTCTCTCATTGGCTTGTGGATACAACACTCTTTCTAAAACTTGGCCAGCTTTCTAGAAAATGCTACCAGAAGATGAGGAAGGATAAGTAGTGGCAATTCTCTATTTATTAACAACAATTTGAAGCATATTAACTAAAACCAGATTTATTTTAAGAGGAGTGAATCTTGGAAAAAAATCAAAAAGATTGTTTAAATGGTAAGAAAATTACACCTAGATTTATCTCCAGGCTTAGTAAGCCTGGAGATTTTTTTAAGGCTGAAGAATGACTTAAGAATGTCCTTTTTTAAGTAGAATTATTCATATGACAATGATTAACTGATTATCAATTCCATTAATAATGAAGAAAAAATGGGTGCTTTAATAGAACAATGAGCATTAGTGTATTTCTTAATTTTTAGAGATTGAAATGCATTACCCAATAAGTTTTAGCATTCTCTGTGCTAGAGTAGATATTTTCATATAAAACATAACTGCCTCATTAGAATGGCTGTTCTTGAAGTCAGAGGAAGGTAATAGATTCTCTCTCCAAGACTCTTTTACCTCTATGATTCTGAAATGTTTTGTGCTACCATATCAAAGTTATTTTTCCTTTAGTCAAATGAGTTTTTTCTGTTCCCCAAGCTGTGAAGAACTCTCAAGAAGCATGTACATTAACATTTCTAATCCAAACATTTGAAATCCAAAATGCTGACGTAGTGACACCTTTGCTTTCCAATGGGTCAATGTGCTCAAACTTTGTTTCATACACAAAATTATTTAACATATTATATAAAATCACCTTTAGGCATATATGTATAGGGTGTATATGAAGCATACATGAATTTTGTGTTTAGATTTGGGTCCTATCCCCAAGTATATATCTTCAAGTATTCCAAAATCCAAGAAAAATCCAAAATCTGAAATATTTCTGATCCCAAGCATTTCAGATAAGGCATGCTCTACCTGCAGCAGAAATGGAATTAAACGACTTCCAGCTCTCCGTGTCCTTTATCTGCTCACCTGAGCAGGTCCTTCTGTGAATGGAATTCTCATCACACAACCACAAGGAATTTTGCCTCTTTTGTTTCTATTCCTTCTCTTTTATGAGACAAAGTGACAGAAGCCATCAAGGTTTAACTATTTTTAACATTTTTACAACTTTGTGCATTCTTGTGTAACTGGCAAATACCATGAAATGGTATTAATTACTGCACAGAGGAAACCTTCAACTTACAATGGATTTTACTGTACAATGGCCATGAATGCAAAGAGTGCATTTGACCTTTAATTCTTCTGCTCCCAGCCTTAGTTAGTGGCCACAGAAATCCAGGATCAATGTTATGTCCATGAACATGACAGCATAGACTTTGACAGGATCTCCAATTTAAGTTTGTGCTTCTGTCATGCTCCTAGCAGATGTGAGCCTTTTTGCTATATAATTTATGTGATTACTTTTTAAACTACAATGCAGAAAAAACTGCATACCTGGTAAGATGCACTAACCATGACAAAGCCATAACACACTATGTGCTACAGAAGAAAACCAGTAAATTGCCTGGATAATTTGGGCAAAAAAAGAAAAAAAAATCCACATTTACATGAAATAGCTAAGTAATTCTAATTTAGTACTTTGGGGCCTTTAATATCTAGATGATGGTACTTCTGTTTAATGCCTTCTGGATCTGAATGATGTCTTCAGTGGAGGAAATTTTTCACCGAATTTTTCAATCATGAAGGTGATTTTTAAAAAATTGTAAACAACTGAAATCATTTGGAGTGATATCTAATAAGTAAAACAGCTTACCACATTTTATTTCATGTTTCTGAGACTGAATCAAGGTGTAAGTTTAAAGTAAAAATGTTGATTGTCTTAGCTGGCTCATAGCAGTCCCTGGGGGGCAGTTGAGTGATGGCTGCTCTCCTGCTGGAATAAGGGTTGCTGGAATGAGGGTGCTATTTTGAAGGGCAATATTATTGATATGTTTAGGTTTTGTTTTAGAATAAACAAAAAAGTTTTATTTCCCTTCTTCTCAGTCATACCTCTTCTTAAAAGTAGTTCCCTTTTTTTAAAGAATTTCTCTAGCATCTCCTGCAGTCTCTCAAGCCTCTTGTAGTGTCACAAAGCCAAAGCCACTAGTGTCAACAAAAGAGTCAAACTCTGCAAAACATTTGAAGAGATTTATTCTGAGCCAAATATGAGTGACTGTGGCCTGTAACACAGCCTTCAGAAGGTCCTGAGAACATGTGCCAAGGTGTGCAGCTTGGTTTTATGCATTTTAGAGAGGCATGAGACATCAATCAAATACATTTAAGAAATACATTAGTTTGGTCCAGAAAAGCACGACAACTCAAAGGGCGTGGGGGGTGGGAGGGGGGCTTCCAGGCTATAGGTAAATTTAAACCTTCTCTGACAATTGGTTGAGTTTGTCTAAAAACCTGGGATCCATAGAAAGGAAATATTCAGGTTAAGAAGATTGTGGAGACAAGGTTCTTTTGAGGCCTTACAGTGGCTGCCCTTAGAGACAATAGATGACAGATGTTTCCTATTCAGATCTTTAAAAGGTGCTAGACGTTCTGTTAATCTCTTTAGGATTGGGAGGGCCTGGAAGAAAAAGATCTAGCTATGTTAATAGAGATTCTTTACAGATGCAAATTTTCCCCCACAAAGGGCAGCTTTGCAGGGCCATTTCAAGATATGGCAAAGAAATATGTTTTGGAGTAAAATATCTTTATTTTCTTCCTTGTAATGTTATTGATATAGGAGTTGGAAATTACTTAGGCAGATAGTGAGGGTATGGAAGTCCTCAGTAAGGTTTTCCTTTTAATGAAAAGCAGCCCCAAATCATTTTCCTTCCTAACAAAGAGCAGCCTGTAAAATCGAGCTGCAGAACTAGATGCTGGTAGTTGTGCCAATCATGTTCAAAATGGCAGTTCCATCTTCCTTCTCTGCCAGCCAGGTGTATAGTAAGGAGCAGACAAGATGGTGCTGGCCAAGGGGACTTTTGCATAATATGATTATAGTGGGGTGACCAGCCTTCCCCGTGCAGCATGTAAATGTCACACCTGGCCAAACCAATCTGTGGGCCCTATGTAAATCAGACACCACCTCCTCAAGCCTGCCTATAAAATCTGCTGTGTTGGCCACTTTTCCCTTTTTTGTCAGAAACCTCTCTCAAGAGAGAGAGCTGTTCTGCTGTCTCCTTTCTTCTGCCTGTTAAACTCCGCTCCTTAACCTACTCTGTGTGTGTGTCCGTGTCCTTAATTTTCTTGGCATGAGACAACAAACCCCAGGTATTCAACCCCAGACAACAATGTCGCTTCATTATGCCAGAGTCAGGTTGGCAAGTAAGTCATGATATATAGGGTTAAATAAAACCCACCTGATGAGAATTTATGGTTTGTAGGGCATGACTTCCCAGACCCCTTAGATAGGAATTTGGGCAAGATAAAAAAAATCAGAACTTAGTCCTCATTAGGATTCAGATTTCTGTATGCAGGAAGGGACAGTACAACTCTCCTGGCCTCAGCTTGTCAAATAGCCATCAAGTGCCATGTCCTTTGCCCCAGCTGCCCTCAGCATGCCATCCTAATGCCAGCCTTGTCACCAAGTGAAGTGTTAAAGCTACACAGCTTGGGAGAGGGGTCCACCTGGTGCATTTTAAGAAGCAGTGGTGAGAGTTAAATCTCGAAGAGTTGATGATGTCTCTCTGGAAGCACCAATTTAACATTCCATGTTACTGGAATTTCCAAGAAGACAGAATTACATTTATATTAATACTATGCTTCATGAGATATTAAATTTTTTCTTGGTGTAGAAGAGACTGCCAGTGTTCTGCCTGCCATCGCTGTGTGACCTTCCCCTGGCTTCTGTGTGCTCTTGCTTCCAAAGCTCACACCAATTTTCTTGGAGGGCTACCAAAGTGCTCCTGGGCCTCAGCCCACACAAGCACAGAGCTGAAAGTCCCCAGGCAACTCTCAACAAGTGACTGACTGGTGCAGGAATATAAGGCACAGCTTTCTTACCCTGGGGTTGAGACAAACTCTGAGAAGACAGGCACAAAATGGGAGCCAAGGAATTCTAATTTCTCTTTGTCACTTATCAGCCCAACACTAATGACCCTAAATAGCTCATTTAAAAAAAATCCCCTATAATCTATTACATAAAGCTTTACTCAGATTATTATGTGAATGCTTTACTCAGATTTATGTTAGTCAATAACTTGCATTGAGGATTCCATGTAGACAGAATACTGTGCTTATATTTAGATTCTATAAAGGATACATGAACATCTATCCTGAGGCATATATAGTTATCAATATATTCTGTTTGTTCTGCTCTGGTTGATGAGGAAAGTGTCTCATTCCTATGAATTCCATTCAACTTTGCAATGCATTACAATGCATATGCCTATGGAAAATTATCAATGACATTTGGAAATACAAGGTCCAGAGTTGAGATCATAGCCAGAGAATAGCGAAGGGTTTGCTTGCTAAACAGGTCATGGGAGGGGAGTGAGAAAGGAGTCTTAGGGAAGGCTCTCCATTAGGAGACTCGAGGTAGAAGATTACCCAGAGATTAAAACAGAGCAGGTAGGAAGACCTACTACCTAGGAAAACATAGTGTCACAGAAGATAAAAAGAAGTGCTTTGAGAAAGATGCAACAAGAAACTGCCTCTTCATGAGCAAATTCAATCTTATCCGTCCTCCTTCACATTACTAGGGCTGCCCCACACACCACTCCTGTTGCTGCTGCATCTCCCAGAGGACTTGTATGTTTCTGATTTTATCTTTGTACCTAACACTCTATTTCCATGACATTGTATTTGATAGTAGGGAACATCATCATTACCTTTTCTGAAGTTAGTTTGGCAGGCAGTCTTCTCTTGCAAATATTATCACAAGCTCTACTGAGCTTCATGGGCCCCTCATTCCTCCTTACTTTGGCTAGTTGTTTCTTGATATCTGAATACCGAACAACAGCATCCACTGTAGCAGCAATAGCCAACAAATGCACAAGTTAAGTAAAAAGAAAAGCAAAATGAATTTCCAGAAAATGGAAGTATTTAATATAAATTAAAAAACATATTGAATGCCATAGTGGTTTTCACCATTGATTTCAGCCAAATGGGCAGAAACATTTTCAAGTTCAATTATTTCTGGGCTGTTATATTCCTGTCCTGTTGTGGCCTTAAGAAATGTTCACATCTGCAAGCTGCACCAGACACCATCGGATCTAGTTCTCTCCCTGGGGCCCAAGGATGCTCTTCTTTTTCATCTTTTATTTTGATCATGGAGGTGTTTTCACAGAGTTTATCCCCAGTAGTAAATTACATTCCAATTCTTTGAGTCAGAACAACGTTTTAACATGCACACCAACGTCCGGGTTGCTGTTTTGCTACCAGTTTTGCCTGGGGTGCAGGTGTTTTTGGAAATGAGTCTAAAACATCTCAAAACCACATGAACGTAGAACAATGAGAACTGGTGATTATTAAAAGATGGTTTTCTTGGCTTTGACGAATTTTCACCACCCAAAAGATGACAGTCTTTTACTATTTTCACTTAACAACAAGAAGAAACAGACCTAAGTACAAGCATTTAAATTAAAAGGAAGAAAATCCCAACAACGCTGACATATGGTATACATTGGAAGTGGTTCCAAAAGCTGAGTGTGCAATGTTCTTCTAGGAAGATGTTAGAAATTGAACAAATTTGCACCAGTCTAGGTGGGTTTGGGTATAGAGAGGCTCAGCAACCTCTATGTCCCTTCTCACCTATGCAATTCACAATAAGACTGAATCACTATGAGCTTCAAAGTCACAGTCTTTAGCTATCCAAAGTAATTCATGGAAAAGCATTTACAACAGTGTGGGCACTGCTTTTTCGTAGCATGCAAATGGCTTGGTGGTTTTGGTTGGCATTGAAAATTAAGTGAAAGGAATTCTGGATTTTATAAAAATTAAAGTAAAACAAGTGAAAAATATTATCTGGAATATGTATAACAATTTATTTGCAATCTCAGATAAAAGTTAGCTTCATATATCTTGAAGCAGCTCTGTTTTCACATTCAGTAAATAGCCGTTGAGCCTGTAATTCAGGACTCTGTGCTAGGTGTTGGAGATGCAGTGATGAATGAAGTAAAGCATCTACCCCCATGAAGCTTATAATCTTCTGGAAATAGACTTTAAAGAAGCAAACAAGCAGATAAATTACAAATTGCAAAGTGCGGGAAGATAATAAACAAGACATCATGATAGAGAATTACAGTGAAGATTTACAGTAATCAGAAACAGTCTCCTAAGTCATTTCTTGGTTATACAAAAGGAGCCAACATGTTATTTTAATGTAATATATTAAATTCAACTATATGAAATTGCCGTCATTTGGCCGTATTTAAGCTAAAAAATGGCAATTTCGATGGGCACCTTAAAAAGAAACCATGCATTTATATTTAAACTAGTCAATTTGGAAAAATTCATTTATAAAAAATAGTGTAACTCACATTCTCTAGACGTGCAAATGCAAACAAATAAACATGTCTAGTGTCTTTCTGTTTTTTCTAAAAACCTGAAAACTGGTGAAAGCTGGGATAGAGAACAAGTTTGAGGCAGGGCAGATTTTTATTGCTGTATCCAGGATGAGAAAACTGAGACCCAGAGACCTTAAGTGACTTTTCAGGAATCCCTCAGTGATGTCGCAAGTATTTTAAACTAGCGCTAACAGCTGCTTATCTATTATGCGTTCATTATTTAACTGACTCTACTTCACAATGAAATTTGTTGTTTTTCTCTGTCCCTGTATTTTTATATTTTGTCAAAAGATGGCCTTGCCCAGTTGTGGCTGCGACTGCTATGTGTTAGTCAAGTTCCAAATTTCCTTTTCCTCGAGGACACAGCTAGACTACATTTCACAGCCTCCCTTGCAATGAGGCACATGCATTCACCTAAGCTCTGGTAATGGAACGGAGTTGGAAGTGATGTGTCCTCTCCAGGCCAGGCTCATGAAATCCTTCCACATAATCCTCCACACATTCTCTCCTTCTGCATCTGCTGGAAGGAGAAAGGATTTTAAGGTCTTGGAAGAAGTTGGAGCCACAGGATGGAAGAAGACTGGACTTGGAATGACTATATGGAAAGTGACTAGAGCAGAAACAAGCATCTGTCTGAATTCTCTGGGGCAAATAATACATTCTAATTATATTAAGCCATACGATTTTTAGAGATTTTTGTTATGGTAGCGAATATCACTTGCCTTAACTAATACCATTACATTGTTTTTTGTTTTTTGGGGTTTTTTTTTTGTTTTTTCAGATGGAGTCTCGCTTTGTCGCCCAGGCTGGAGTGCAGTGGCACAATCTCGGCTCACTACAAGCTCTGCCTCCCAGATTCACGCCATTCTCCTGCTTCAGCCTCCTGAGTTGCTGGGACTACAGGCGCCTGCCACCACGCCCGGCTAATTTTTTTGTATTTTCAGTAGAGACAGTGTTTCACTGTGTTAGCCAGGATGGTCTCGATCTCCTGACCTCATGATCCACCCTCCTCGGCCTCCCAAAGTGCTGGGATTACAGGCGTGAGCCACTGCGCCCGGCCGACATTGTTATTTTTAAGTGGCTTTTTGTTAGTATTCTGTAGGCATAGCCTGAGTTAGAAGGTGTGTTACTTTTTTATGGATGCTGTAACGAATTGCCACAAACTTGGTGGCTTAAAATCACACAAATTTATTATCTTGCAGTTCTGCAAGTCAGAAGTCCAACATGGCTCTCACTAAGCTAAAATCCAGATGTCCTTTCTGGAGGCTCTAGAGGAGAATCTGTTTTCCTCCCTTTCCCAGCCTTCCTAGAGGCTGCCCACATTTCTTGGCTCATTGCCTCTTCCCATCTTCAAAGCCATCGATGGCCAGTCACATCTTTTTTATATCACATCACTCTGACACTGACTCTTCCACTTTCCTTGGCCACGCGAATGGTCTTGGTCTTGTGATTACACTGGGCTCATCGGGCTGATCTAGCATAATCTCCCAGTCTTAAAGGTCATCTTAATTCGAAATCTTAATTCCATCTGCAAGCTTAATTCTTATTTGCCATGTATCCTAACATAATCACAGATTTGGGGGATTAAGACAGACCAGACAGCTTTGGGGGTCCTTTATTCTGGCTACTCCCCAAGGGTACCTAAAACATTGCTTTAATATACAACATAAATGTGGAATCTAACCTTAAACTTAAACTGAGGATGAACATGTTTACCCAGATCTTCATTACATTTTGATATCTCTCAGGATAAAATTAGTGTTCCTGTTATAAATACTAAAATGATACTTGCTACCAAATGGCTCTTTAAATAATTAAGAGTATATATACCTAACATCACATAATAATTATTTCATTTGTACATTCTTTAGAGTTCATATTTTTCCAAGCTAGAACATGACCAAATTTGAACCACAATTCAGGATAATCTCACCAGGTGGGAAAAATTAGGAAAAGTAATGGTGTAAACATTTTTTTAATCAGGTAAACATTATTCAGAGCATCAGTCTTTGCATCTTTTTAGGATCCTCAATTAGAAAGAACTTCTATGTGTAGGGCCGGGCATGGTGGCTCACGCCTGTAATCCCAGCACTTTGGGAGGCCAAGGTGGGTGGATCATGAGGTCAGGAGTTTGAGACCAGCCTGGCCAAGATGGTGAAACCCCATCTCTACTAAAAATACAAAAATTAGCCAGGCATGGTGGCACACGCCTGTAATCCCAGCTACTTGGGAGGCTGAGGCAGGAGAGTCACTTGAACCCAGGAGGCAGAGGTTGCAGTGAGCTGAGATTGTGTCATTGCACTCCAGCCTGGGTGACAAGAGCGAAACTCTGTCTAAAGAAAAAAAAAAAGAAAGAAAGAACTTCTACTATGTGTGTATGCATATACACAATCATACATGTGCACGCATTCACACATGAGGAACACAACCACCCTTTCCCCCAGAAAAAAACAGAGGTTGAGGAAGAAAAAAGAAGACTTGAACTGAAGTTATAATGAGAAAAGACACAGTAAAAATAACATTGTGGCTTCTGTGGGATCCCATATTTATCCTCTCAGATGCTTCCAGAGCAAACATAGTCCATTTATAAATGAAAGGAGGATTTTGCTGTCAACCTAGAAGTTTCACCTGAGATCTGGGGAAAGAAAGCCCCACCCTCGCTCTTTTAGTCTCTTACCTCATTGCCTGGGAGCAAACACCCCCCACGCTTAAAACTCAGTCTTGGTCTCTGAAAATATAGGCATAGGCATCTCTGCTTAGCTTTGCAGTACAGAAAACAAAAGCAGTTAATATGTAAATCTCCTCAAGAGAGATGGTTTCAATACAGTTTTGTAACATCAACAATTATATCTGAGATGAGGTTTCTCTTGAATCAAAGATCATATCTTCCTGTACTCTAGTCTTAGGATAGAGTAGAGAGACTCTACCTGTTATTCAAAAGTTGCCTGAGCACCACACAAGAGGTGAAAAGGAAAAATCTGTGGTTAGGAAGGAGATGTGCCCCCTGCTAATATCCTGAGGGGTCAAGAATACAATGAAGGCCAGATGCAATGGTTCACGTCTGCAATCCCAGCACTTTGGGAGGCCGAAGCAGGTGGATCACTTGAGCCCAGGAGTTCGAGACCAGCCTGAGCACTATGCTGAAACCCTGTCTCTACAAAAATTTAAAAAAAAAAAACACAGCAGGGCATAGAGGCACATGCCTGTGGTCCCAGCTACCCAGGAGGCTGGGGTGGGAGGATCACTTGAGCCCAGGAAGTTGAGGCTGCAGTGAGCAGTGATGGCACCACTATACTCAGCTTGTGCAACAGAGTGAGACCTTGTCTCAAAAATTAAAAATTTTTTAAAAAATGTTTTTAAACTGTCCAAAAAGATTAAATATAAATATATATTTTTCTTCATATATATCTGTATACATAAAATAATAGAGAAGAGGGTTACTAATCAAGCAGGGATGGATTTGAATCCTGACTTCACTATACTTAACTTAGTATCATACCATGAGCAAATTCCACAAACCCTCTGAACCTGGGTTTTTTCATCTTTAGGAGGGTGATAATCATTCCTACTTTCAAAAGAAGACTTCTGTGATGACTAAAGGAGAGTATGTTTGTGAGAGGTCCTAACCTAGAACTTGCCTCATGAGAAGTACTTAGGAACATTTCAGTACACTTCCACAGCTCGTCAGACAGGCCTGGGCATATGTGCCGTCAAATCTATTCTTCACCCCTACCCTGTTTTTTCTTTCTGTCGCAGAGGTCATAGCCCCCTGCAGGCTACTTCCCCATACTCCCATATCGCCTGGCTTCTGGCTGGGTTTCACCCATGGGAAATACTTGTGGGAATTAGAAGGCAGGGGTTATAGGGACAACCCAAGGTATTTTATTTCCCTCTTCCTGCCCCCAGCCTTTAGTGGTTGCTCTGGTAGCAGCTACATTTTCTTTACGTCCCTTCTAGCAGACAGACCCATGACGATTCCAGCTTTGGTCAAGTGGTCTCAGTCCCTTAGGCATGGTGAGTGCCACTTCCTTCCAGCTGAGGGATGATAATGCCTGGCCTCGGGGTTCACTCACTGAAGCTTATGCAGCCTGGTTTGGCTCTCTACTTCTCCATCACTTGTGTAACTAGTTCCCTTCATCAGAATCCGTTTTAGATGCTGAAGGTAGTTTTGGTGTTTCTGGTTTTCTGGTTAGATCCCAACTAATACAGTTCTTTTCCTCTTTCCTTGGCAGTGAGAGCAGAGGGAGAAATATAAAGATTGGGAAACAGCCTGCCTCAGATTTACTGAATCCCAGCAGACTTTGCTGTAGTTACCTCCCTATTCTTTAGCTCTTCGGTCTTCCGGTCTTAGTTTTGACTTAACCATCACTTGCTTCCTCTAAGTGATCAATATGATCCAATGATCTATAGAGAAGGAAAGTACCAAGAAGCATCTACCACTACCTAAGTGAGTGGTTTGAAGGGTACCATGGGTCTCTTCAAATAGAAGAGCCAGTTAGTTTAGTTGTTCATCATCCTAAAGATTAGAAAGCAGGGCTTTCCAGCAGGTAAAATAACTAACAATGGGCTAGAAGTGTTCTGATGTGCAAAGTAGGTGGACAAGATGGGCAGTATTAGTGCCTTGGGAGAAACCACTTGAGGGACCTTTTATTCACTTCACTCAGGTGTCCGCACAAGTGACACCTCAGAGAAGCCTGACCACCCCGTCTAGAGTAGTACCGTCACCACCATTACTAATCTCTTTTCTGTCACTTCAAAGCACTTGTGAATACCTACATTTATTCTTTTATCATTTGTTGCCTTCTCTAGCAACGGAAGCCTCAGGAGGTCAAGAGCTTTATTTATAATTTGTCACTAAAAGTCAAGAACTTAGCACTGTACCTGACACTCGTAGTAGACACTCAGAAAATATGTACTGAGTGAATGACTGAATGTGACAGGGTGCCTTGTATATGGACCTGCCTTCTCCAGGCTACACAAGCCCTATCTCAGCCAAAGGTATTACCAACTTCTACCTGCAAATTCCAAATTAACCACCAGGAGGCCCTTCTATGCCCTCACAGAAAGCATGCAATCGCCTGGTTTCAAGCAATGGGTTATTGTCACTTCTGAGAATTTCTTTCTTCTTCTTCTTCTTCTTCTTCTTCTTCTTCTTCTTCTTCTTCTTTCTTCTTCTTCTTTCTTCTTCTTCTTCTTCTTCTTCTTCTTCTTCTTCTTCTTCTTCTTCTCTTCCTCCTCTTCCTCCTCTTCCTCTTCCTCTTCCTCTTCCCCTTCCCCTTCTCCTTCTTCCTTTTCCTCTTCGTCTTTTCTTCTGCCTCTTCCTTTTCCTCCTCCTCTTCCTCTTCCTCCTCCTCCCCCTTCTTCTCCTCCTTCTTCTTCTCCCCCTCCTCCTCCTCCTTCTTCTTCTTATAGCCTTATTGAGATATACTGCATATACCATGAAATTCACCCTTTTAAAGTACACAATTCATCAGTTTTTAGATATTCACAGAGTTGTGCAACTATCACCATTATCTAATTCAGAAGATTTTCTTCATCCCAAGAAGAAACTGCATACCCATTAGCAGTCACTCCCCCACTCCCACCCCAGGACCTGGAAACCACTAATCTACCTTCTGTATCTATGAATGTGCCTATTCTTCACATTTCATATAAATGGAATAGTATATTATGTAACCTTTTGTGACTGTTCTTGCGCTCAGCGTAATATTTTCGAGATCTGTCTGTGTTACTGCAGGTACCAGCATTTCTTCCCTTTTTATTGCCAAATACTTTACTGTATGGATATACCCTATTCTTCCTTTCATCAGTTGATGGAAATCTGGGTTGTTTCCATTTCTTGGCCATCATGAATAATGCTGCTATGAAAATCTGTACACAAGTTTTTTTGTGGACATATATTTTTTTCTATTCCCCCAGCTTTATTAAGATATAATTGACAAATAAAAATTGTATATGTTTATGATATACAATGTGATACTTCGCTGTTTACTTATCTGAGTTTATCTTGTTTTGTCTCCTCTTTTTTTTATTTTTTTAAGAAAGAATCTCACTCTGTCGCCCAGGCTGGAGTGTAGTGGTGCAATCTCGGCTCACTGCTACTTCTGCCTCCCAGGTTCAAGCAATTCTCGTGCCTCAGCCTCCCGAGTAGCTGGGACTACAGCTAATTTTTGTATTTTTAGTAGAGGCAGGGTTTTACCATGTTGGCCAGGCTGATCTTGAACTCCTGACCTCCACTGATCCGTCTGCCTCAGCCTCCCACAATGCTGGGATTACAGGTGTGAGCCACTGCACCTGGCCTTGATTTTGCCTCCTTAATTCTTATTGGTTTTCGCTTTCTGAATATCTACCTGGACCTTTTCTCCTATTCCTTGCTCATCTATTTGCATGAATACCTAGCTAGCCTCTGACTCAATCTTTAAAACTAGCTACAAACTCATGTGTATGTCTTGGCTTCTCACTATTGACCTAATTGATACACCTTAGACTCCCAGTTCCTGGTTCTCCTTATGTACATCCATGTTCCATGTGTCCCAGCACTCACATGTTAAAATAACAGAAAGAGAAGACATAGAGGGAAAAATAGGATATACTGAAAATGGAACATTTTCTGCTCTACTATTTTGTCTTGGGTTGGACTTAACCAAGAGTACCTTGAGTTTCGACTTGTTTGAGCTGATGACTGAATATATAACCTTGAGGAAAGTTATTTGACCTTGAAGTCCAGCTTCCCCCAAGGTAACTATGCTATAAAGCAGAAAGCTAATGCAGAGCTGCACGTTGCCAGAGGAGCTCCAATGCTGGGCTGATAAATAATAAGTAGAATTAGTCCTGCTAATCCCTAGTTGCTGCAGGCTTCTGTGCTAAGTTCATGATGTTGAAGCAACACCTTTTCAATTCCTTACATAACAGTATTTTGTGCTTTGGAACAGCCTCACTGATATCCCCGTTTTACTGAGATAGCATACTCCTTGTTGGAATGGAGAATATTTGGCCTGGGAGTTAACAAAGCTGGATTCCAGTTTCAAGTCTGCCACTCATTAGCTATGTAACTGGACATTTCACCTCTCGGGACCTTCCTGTTCTCATTTCTATATAAACAGTTTGGACTTCAATGATCTCTGAAAGAATTTCAAGCTTTACAATCCCATGTAACCAAGAAAATAAGTAAGAGCATTCTCTATGGGGCACCTACAAAATTTGCTGGTGTATGTATGGTTTTTGCCGAAATGACACTCAAAACAACATCTTGACTATGATGTGGTGAGAGGAACTCTGGAATCCCAGTGCTATTTTTTTTTTTAATAATCTCCTTCAGCTTTTTTTGGCTTCCATTTCTTCACCTATAAAATAAAGAGTTTGAGCAAGATCATCTTCAGCCGCCCGTCTTTTTCTGAGGTTTTATAATTTCTGCATTTCTGTGACTACAAAAAGTCTAGCCAGGCACTGTGGCTCATGCCTGCAATCCCAACACTTTGGGAGGCTAAGGCAGAAGGATTAGTTGAGCCCAGGAGTTTGAGACCAAGTCTGGGCAACATAGCGAGACCCCCCATCTCTACAAAAAAAATTTGAAAAATTATAAATTGTCCAGGTGTGGTGGCTCATGCCTGTAATCCCAGCACTTTGAGAGGCTGAGGCAGGTGGATCACCTGAGGTCAGGAGTTCGAGACCAGACTGACCAATATGATGAAACCCCATCTATACTAAAAATACAAAAATTAGCCACGCGTGGTGACATGTGCCTGTAATCCCAGGTACTTGGGAGGCTGAGACAGGAGAATCGCTTAAACCCAGGAGGTGGAGGTTGCAGTGAGCCGAGATTGCACCACTGCACTCCAGCCTGAGCAACAAGAGTGAAACTCCATATCAAAAAAAAAAAATAAAAATAAACATTAGCCAGGCGTGGTGGCACATGCCTGTTGTCCCAGCTACTTGGGAGATGGAGGCAGGAGGATCACTTGAGTCCAGGAGTTCGAGGTTGCAGTGAGCTATGATCGCACCTCTGCAGTCCAGCCTGGGCAACAGAGCATGGAGCAGTCTCTTAAAAAAAGGGTCTATTTGCCTGGCATGTACTATGAACAAGTTACAAGTTTTCACATCTTTAAAAACAAACAACTACAGAATGACACTTGGAATTTTGGTGAAAGAGGTATAAAATCCTTTTCACCTTAATACATGCTTTTCCATATGGTAAATTTCAGGAGGAAAAAGCATATCATTTTGTTATTCATGATCAGATAGATAGATAATGTATAATAGAGGGACTAGAAAAAGGAGTAGTAGCTAATATGCCTGTGTGACTTAATGTGATTGCCAGTGTCACACCATAAGCCATGTTTTGTATTTGATAAAATGTGGTCTCAATTGATCCAATCCTTGCCCTTATTTTATTTTTCATGCTTTTGAAATTGCACCCAATCCTTAAGACTTGATCTCCTAGAGTCAACATCTCTAAGATTGATTGAAGAGCTTTTATTTTTAACTAAGCTGTCAATATTATCCCCAGAAGCACATAATCTTAATTAACATAGAGAAGAATTAATTTCTTAACTTTATTGAAAAATACTAATTAAAAATAGATTAAGAATCAAAAATGCTTGAAACCTATGATTCATATTATTATTTTCCAACAGGGAAAAAAAAGGTAGGGTAAGGCTTCCTGTTCCTTAAAGAGAAAGCATGTGAATACCATTGCTTATCTTAAAGGGAAAAATCTTGTGATAATTAAAAGAAAGGCATATGTAAAAGCACTTAGTACAGTGCCTGGAAGACAGTAGATGTTTGGCAAAGGTAATTCTCCTTCTTTCCTTTCTCCTTTCTACAGATGGCTTCCTAAACAACCCTCAAGATGACCCTGAATCCTGAGAGGTCTAAGTCCTCCCCACTCTGTCATTCACTTTGGCTCTGCCCTTTTGCTAAAGCCTAACAAATATCTCTGTGCTTCACATACTCCTATGCTGTTCATTTTATTTCTACTTGTGTCTGAACAGATGAAAGGCACAAGACATGCCGAGTCAAGATGCAGCACGCTTTAAGGATTCTGCCTTTTACCAGGGTTTATTTTTAAGTTTCGAGCTCTGAGAACATACTGTGTATGGAAGTGAGTAATAATGCTTGTTCCGCTTTCCTCGGTTTGGGACCTTTCCCATCTCCTTCTAGGACAGCAGAGTTTCCAAGCTACAGGTAGAGATCAACATTCTCTGTGGGGCACCTACAAAATTTGCTGTTAGGGCCTCTGGGTTTCGGGTACAAACTGGCAGATTTAACAGGCTTCTAACATTCCCTATACCTCAACTATAGCTAAAATTATTGAGTTCCATTCTCTGTCATTGATTTATGCTTTACCAGTTTTTTTAATGGTAACTAAAACTGTTCAATAATATATTAATACTTAGTCTATTTATATGTAACAATTTATGGAAATAATGTACGATATATTTAGTTTACTTATACCCATCATTTTATCACAAAAAATTGGGGTAGTTTTTATCAAAATATATGATAAATTTATAAGATAGAAAATCAGGGCCAAAGAGAAAAGGTGCCTGCTAGTCAACGTGGTTGTTGTGACTGGACCTCTCATTTAATTATGACCTCCCTGGCAGCCAGGACCATGATTCTCATCAGAGAGGCGGAAGTACACCAGCATCTAGAAGTGAGATAAAACTATACCCTAAATTCTAAATAAAATTATACATGGACTTCACATAGGAGACACAGAACTATTTAAGGACTGAACCATCAGTATAGTCACAACAAATTAAGAAGTGGGTTTTAGATGGTAATTTTCGATGGTATAGAACTAAAGAACAACTTTGAAAATGTGTGATATTTTAAAGTGTTCAGACCAGTTCTGAAAGTGTCTGGAAATGCAGTTAGTCCCAGGGGAAATGTAGGGTGCTTAGAGAAGGGAACAGACTCGATGTCTTGGATAACCCTCCGAGAATGCCACTTCTTACAACTCAGCTGCTGAAAGACCATATAAGAGATCACACTTTTAGACAAAGGTTTAGCAGTCTGGGCTTCTACACTAGGAAAAATCCTTAAACTTTGAAAATCAAATGAGCAAGCACCAATGGGTTAGGCGCCTATCTCATGCTCCAGCCTGAACTGATGACCATACTGTGTATTAGTGTATGGGAGCACTGTATTAAGAATCTTCACAGGCCGGAGGTGGTGGCTCACGGCTGTAATCCCAGCACTTTGGGACGCTGAGGCGGGCTGATCACAAGGTCAGGAGATCGAGACCATCCTGGCTAACATGGTGAAACCCCATCTCTACTAAAAATACAAAAAAAAAAAAAAAATTAGATGGGCATGGTGGCAGGCACCTGCAGTCCCAGCTACTTGGGAGGCTGAGGCAGGAGAATGGCGTGAACCTGGGAGGCGGGGCTTGCAATGAGCCGAAGTCGCGCCACTGCACTCCAGCCTGGGTGACAGAGCAAGACTCCTTCTCACACGTATGTTTATTGCGCACTATTCACAATAGCAAAGACTTGGAACCAACCCAAAAATGTCCATCAGTGATAGACTGGATTAAGAAAATGTGGCACATATACACCATGGAATACTATGCAGCCACAAAGAAGGATAAGTTCATGTCCTTTGTAGGGACATGGATGAAGCTGGAAACCATCATTCTCAGCAAACTATCGCAAGGACGACAAACAAAACACCGCATTTTCTCACTCATAGGTGGGAACTGAACAACGAGAACACTTGAACACAGGAAGGGGAACATCACACACCGGGGCATGTCTTGGGGTGCGGGGAGGGGGTGGGGGGAGGGATAACATTAGGAGATATACCTAATGTAAATGGCGAGTTAATGGGTGCAGCACACCAACATGGCACATGTATATATATGTAACAAACCTGTACGTTGTGCACATGTACCCTAAAACTTAAAGTATAATAAAATAAATAAATAAATAATCTTCACAATAACTCGACTTTATTTAACAAACTAGGATTGGCTGAGGTATAAGATATTTTCATCAGACTGCTCTTTCCTTACACCTTCCCATTTAAAACCCATGTGTCAGTTCAACAGGGGGCTTTCCCCACCTCCTGTGCTCAGCTGGGGCTCCCTCATGCATGGTCCTAGCTTACCACTCATCATACTTTAGCTGTAATTAGGTGTTTAATGTTTTTCCTGCCCTCCAGGCAAGAAGACGACAGGAAACCTATCTGTCTTGCTCTTATTATGATATCAGAATGTCTAGAATAGTACCTGATTTGTTATTTGTCCTCCAACTCATTTGTCAAAGGATTGAATACATGGATAATTTCACTATGTTTCAGTTTCGCTTCCTAGATCATTCCGTTCATCAGGAGTGAGTTCATGTAGTATGTATGTTGGATGTAATAGGATGTAAATATCATTTAATCTTTAAAACCATCCTATGAGAAAAATATGATTATTATCTCCATTTTACTGATGAGAAAACTGGGGCACCAAGAGGGTAGATAATTTCCCAGGATCATACTGCTGGTAAGTGGTGCAGCTAGCATTCATTCTTGGGCAGCCTGGCTCAAAATCCACAATCTTCACTTTCGGATAGTATGAAATCTACAACAAAATTACCATTAGGGATCTTAACAATTTCATCTTCTCACACTCAAGAGTGTAGTAGAATCCACCTACTACACTCTTACTGACTTTAATTATTGGTAACAACTTGTTTTAACCTGTGTCTCCTTGATAAAAAGCTAAGATTAGTCATCATCTCATTGTTTATTGGCTCATTGTATTTTTAGGAAACTAGAGCATGTGTGTTTTAATTGATAGGAAATAAAGAGGAAAAAAAAGGCCAAGAAATAGACCAATAGAAATAGTTTAGGCAGGCCAACAGGCCTAACTAACTAAACTAACTAAAGTATTGCTCTTAGACACTCGGAGGCATGGGGGAAGGTACCAACATCAATTGTCTCTGTTATTAAGGAGATCATTAATTGGTCCTCCTGGCCAGTCCTCTTCGGAAAGGAAAGGGGGCAATGTTACTAATTTTATCAAGATGACAGGCATAAAGCAGGGCTGTCCCAGACAAACTGGGATACAGCGTCACCTTACCTATTTTTTACCATTGCATTAGGCTAGTTTTAGTTCCGAGCTGTGGTGGCTGCTACTGGCTATCCCAAATAGTTTTATTCAGCATATGATGTGGACCACGTTCATTTTGTAACATTCCAGGAATTGCACAATTATGTGTACTGTGCAATTTGTCCCCTCAGTTTGTCCTCTTGGGAGACTACACACCTATTCCAATGATGTTGCAATTGTTCAGAATATTTTCTATAATTCTATTTGGCATCTCCTTCTGAACCAGTTAATGGCCTCTTCAAAAAGTCAATATGAATACATCTTGTTAATCTTTTTATTCCACTTAGCTCCTTGCATGTGGAGACAGTCAATAAATATTTGCTGAATTCAACAAAATGGAATTAGTTTCCAAAGCTCGAAATTACATTCAGAGGACAAAGATTTCTCACTTCTGAGTCTATTCAGTAGGACGAAACTTAGGAAAAAAGACTGGAAATATATATATATATATCCATATATATATATATCCATATATATATAAAACACATTAAAAATGCCTGTCTCTGGGTTTTAGTATTATAATTATGAATTCAGAAAACAATAAGAATAAGACAAAAATTAAAATTTCAATATGAACATGTATTATTTTTAAATTTAAAAAATTATGATTTTGTTTTGTCTTTACATATGATGCCTCGTACATATTTGAATAATTTCAAAGAATTTCTCAAATATGTTACATAATCTTGCCATTTGGGGAATATGTGTACAACTTTCAGAAGTGATTACTTTGAAAGAGAAAACACACATTTAGATGAGTACATTCTGTAATGTTTGTTTAAAAAAATAATCCACCGCTTTATAATCATGCTTCTATTTTAGATGTTTTTGTGAATATAAGTCATGACATGGATCCTATGAGGGACATGATTTTAAAAATAAGAGAAATAAACAGATGACACTTAGGGTCAGGGCACACAGCCAGCTGCCTGGGGAGTAGTCTCTAAAGCTGTGCTGTCCTCCAGCCCTGTGAAACCGAGCAGCCACTATGCTTCCGTCAATAATTCTACTTCGTGATAAGCAAGATGGGCCCTCACCTGGCCAGATACCGAGAGACTGAGAACACGGGTTACCATTCCAGCTTTATGGAATAAAATTGAACCATGGAAGTTGCAACAATTTGCCTCCATTGGGAGTGCAGTGAGGGCCTGTTGAGCTTTCAGACCAGAGCCTGGGGGAGGGCATATAGAGAGAACCCACATCAATACACATGTATTTCTGTCAACTGCATAACCAACTAAAACAGCCACACCCTAAACTCAAACTGCCCCATAAACCAAGAGCTAATTAAACACAAGTAGAGTTGTTATCACTCACCGCGGGATGGAGTGGTGTATGGTGAGGGTGTTCTGAGTGAGGGTGTCCATGTCAATAATGAGGCTTTCTATGAAGAGAACTTTCTTAAACTTGTTGATGGGAGAACGGGAGGGCAGAGGGGGAGGGCACCGTGGCCGCGGTGATTTAGGTTAAAGGAGGCCATTTTACCGGCTCCTCTTGAGCCAGGGCCCCTGGAAGGGGGCCACATTTAGAGCCCATGTTCCCGTGTGACTGTGTCTGCTGCTTTCTCTGTAGGGGAAGACTGGGCTGGGCTGAAAAGGAGGTGGGCCCATGGGAAGCCAATGCTGGTTCCCGTCTGGCAGAGGAAAGGAGAAGCGTGCTGCCCGTTGTCAAAAGAAAACATTGTAAAGTACCTGTTTATGTGCTGAAGTAATTTCTAATTACGTGGTCTGGTGTGGTTAGAAGAGGGAGCTCAGCCTCAGGACAGTGGCCATCCTGTTCTTTCTGCCCTGAGCCTCCTCGTGTGACTGACGGGCTGCGAGTCACCTCACCTCCTCCCTTCAAGCTCCCAGCTCTATGATTTGGCTAAAACTTCGCATTCATTCAGTCCTTAGCATCTGGCATTCTCAAGCCCCTGAAAACTTTAGACTAATTAATAGCATCCATTTGAGGCTGGAAATCATTATTGTAAAGATGACGATGCCTTTAGTTGATGGCACACAGAGTTTAAGTCGTTTCCTGCCAAGGGCCAGAATCCCTAAATGTGGGTGAGAGCAAATCTTGGGCTATCACCACTCAATTCCACACTCTCCTAGACCACACCAGGGACCTCACAGGGTGCTCTGAGGATAAATGAGTGTTTATTCAGCCTTTGGGACAACTCAGATTAGGTGTTGGAGAAAAACAAAGCATTTCTAATACAGATGGGGGTTTATTTTCTCAAAGCCACACAAGCATTCTTGAACCCTCAGCTTGCTGGGTAGAACTCCTTCCTGGGCATCTGCTGTCCACTGGAGACGTCACAAGTACAGGCTGTTGGAAGTAGGATGAATTACTGCTATTTCGTTTTGTTTGTCAATTTTCCTCTGAAAAAAATCACAACGTACTCCTTGAAAAAATAAACTTTAAATAATCAAAAAGTACATCGAATCCAGAGTGACAGTGAAAAGAAAAAGCGTTCCTCAACATTTATCCTATACCCACCCCCAGGGGCTTCCAATTAGACTTACCAGTGCCAAACACTCTCCAGCTTCTTCTTTGTCCTTCCAAGCAATAGCAAAATTAAAATTAATATTTGGAAGGGCAGAAAGCACAGTGTGACTGCCAACTCCATTATTTTCTAGTTACGTAATTTGGCCAAGTTCTTTAAGCCTCTCTAAGCTTCAGTTTTCTCATCTATAAAATGGAAATAATTGTAAAACCTACTTCTCAGGGATATTTTGAAGATTAAATAAGATACTCACTTTGTACAATTAAATAATGTTCACCATTACTTTTAAGAATACATATACTCCTTTTTTTGACAAAATAGAATCATTCCAGGCATGGGTTTTGCAAAGTGGCTATTTTTTATCCAACCTTCTGCCATGCCCAAGAGGATTTTCCCCCATGTTAGTTTGTAAAGATGGTGTAATATTCCGAGTATTAACAACCAGCCTGACCCAGATCCTGAGCAGGCAGAAAGAATGCACCGAATAATTTGAACAGATGCCAAGCAAAATTAGCAGATGGGTGCCACTGAATATCAGCAATGTCTAGACAGCTGCCTTATTCTCTTTTATTTTAACCCCCTCTTTAGTTTCTTTAGAACATTCCATCATTTCAATAGTATTTTTTAAAAACATGCTTATATATACTTGATTTCTTGCTTAATGGCTTTGTGTGAAAAAACATGCTTTATATGACTTCTATCCTTTGGAGTTGGTTCAGAATTATTTCTGGCCCAGTACATGGTCAAATTTTTTGAAAATGTTCCATGTGTATTTTGAAAGAATGCACATTCTGCAGTTGTTGAATCCATGTTTTTTATATGGCATAAAATCAAGTGTTTTAAACTGTGTTTTCCAAATTTCTGTGACTCCACTAGGTTTTGTTGTTTGTTCTATTGATTATGGAAAGCAGTATATTAGAAATGCATCATTAGAATTGCTGATTCTAGACCAATGGAACAGAACAGAGCCCTCAGAAATAATGCCACATATCTACAACTATCTGATCTTTGACAAACCTGACAAAAACAAGAAATGGGGAAAAGATTCCCTATTTAATAAATGGTGCTGGGAAAACTGGCTAGCCATATGTAGAAAGCTGAAACTGGATCCCTTCCTTACGCCTTATACAAAAATTAATTCAAGATGAATTAAAGACTTAAATGTTAGACCTAAAACCATAAAAACTCTAGAAGAAAACCTAGGCAATACAATTCAGGACATAGGCATGGGCAAGGACTTCATGTCTAAAACACCAAAAGCAGTGGCAACAAAAGCCAAAATTGACAAATGGGATCTAATTAAACTAAAGAGCTTCTGCACAGCAAAAGAAACTACCATCAGAGTGAACAGGCAACCTACAGAATGGGAGAAAATTTTTGCAACCTACTCATCTGACAAAGGGCCCATATCCAGAATCTACAATGAACTCAAACAAATTTACAAGAAAAAACAAACAACCCCATCAACAAGTGGGCGAAGGATATGAACAGACACTTCTCAAAAGAAGACATTTATGCAGCCAAAAGACACATGAAAAAATGCTCATCATCACTGGCCATCAGAGAAATGCAAATCAAAACCACAATGAGATACCATCTCACACCAGTTAGAATGGCGATCATTAAAATGTCAGGAAACAACAGATGCTGGAGAGGATGTGGAGAAATAGGAATACTTTTACACTGTTGGTGGGACTGTAAACTAGTTCAACCATTGTGGAAGTCAGTGTGGCGATTCCTCAGGGATCTAGAACTAGAAATACCATTTGACCCAGCCATCCCATTACTGGATATATACCCAAAGGATTATAAGTTATGCTGCTATAAAGACACATGCACACATATGTTTATAGCGGCACTATTCACAATAGCAAAGACTTGGAACCAACTCAAATGTCCAACAATGATAGACTGGATTAAGAAAATGTGGCACATATACAGCCTGGAATACTATGCAGCCATAAAAAATGATGAGATCATGTCATTTGTAGGGACATGGATGAAGCTGGAAACCATCATTCTCAGCAAACTATCACAAGGACAAAAAACCAAACACCACATGTTCTCACTCATAGGTGGGAAATGAACAATGAGAACACATGGACACAGGAAGGGGAACATCACACACCGGGGCCTGTTGTGGGGTGGGAGGAGGGGGGAGGGATAGCATTAGGAGATATACCTAATGTAAGTGACGAGTTGACGGGTGCAGCACACCAACATAGCACATGTATACATATGTAACAAACCTGCACGTTGTGCATGTACCCTAAAACTTAAAGTATAATTAAAAAAAAAAAAAAGATTAGGCCTAAGGCCAGCTGAGAAAAAAAAAGAATTGTTGATTCTTCAATTTCTCCTTGTTTGTTTTGTCAGTTTCAGTGGAGGCTGTACTAAATGATTTCCAATTATCCTCACAGTTCTAATCCAGGCAAAGTCTACTACTATCTCCTTATACATTATGTGATTCAGTTTTGTCTCCATCGTGGTACATAAACTATGATAGTATCAATTTTTTTAAGATGGTTAAACTTTTTTTAAAAAAACTAATAAGCTATTCACTTATTTCATGTGTATCTTTAAAAAATAGCCAGCCTGTGCACACAGCAAAACCCCGTCTCTACGAAAAAATACAAAAATTAACAGGGCCTGGTGGCACACATCTGTAGTCTCAGCTACTCAGGAGGCTGAAGTGGGAGGATCGCTTGAGCCTGTGAGGCAGAGGTTTGCAATGAACTGTGATGGCTCCACTGTACTCCAGCCTGGGAGACAGAACAAGGCCCTGTCTTTAAAAAAATAAAAAATAAAATTAAAATTAAAAAATAGAAAACCATCAAGTTCAAGATGTCATGGGTTTATTGCTTGAAATGAAACTAACATTAGCTATTTAAGTGTTTAAAAGAGAGTCAATTTAAAGGAAAGTAATTCATGAATAAAGTTACAGATTACACTACATTATGTGAATGTAGTTCACAAAAGACTGAGGTTTAAGAGACCTTGAACTAGGTAATAAAGAAAACCTCTTACACAACAAGAAGCATGTCTTTAAATTGCTGTGCACCCTGTGGGCAGACAGTAACTAGAGTGATGTTTTTTATAATGCTACAGTAGGAGTTGGGACTAATGCTGGCATTATATACTAATAATGGTTTTTAAGGGTTTTGAGTTATTTATACCCTGCTTTTTTGCTGAAACAATTTCAAGTGTTATCTAGGCATAGTTATTTGTGCTTTCTAAAGAGATAATATTTACCTCTATATATTTACATGGTTAAAAAAGTCTTGCTTTATGTATTTAATGTATTGCTCTTCTGAAACCACTGTGTTTCAACTGTTGATTTCTGGTTAAACCTGTGCACTTTACTTCTCTACCTCTCACTTTTGGGCTGTTTCACCAGCTTTAGGTGAATAAAATAAGTGAGGGGGCGGTTGAAGTTTTGATTTGGGATCATTTGTGGGAATGTTAGTTTAGCCTTCTTGAGGCCACTAACAGAAGTAATAGAGGATTTCTAATAGTTTGATCAGTTAAAAAACTGACAGGATTTGGGCTACAATTCTTCAATAGTAACATGGTTTATATCTATGTAGTCTTTAAATGTTGCAAAGCACTTTCACAGACACTGTTTAATGTAATCTTCACACAACCTTGTGAAGAGTGTTATTATACAATGTATGAGGGTACCCTAGGATGATTGTAATTAAGAGTTTTTACAATTAGAGAATTGTCTTTTAGGACATTTGAAAGCAGCTGATGTATTTCAGGAGAAAATGGATTTATCTTCAGGAATAGCCTTGTTTTGTCCAGGGAAAGATCGCTATGGAGCTGATGGAGGGCAGTACATTATAGACAGTTCTTTAGAAAGCTTTTTGGATTGAAATGTTAAGAATTTGGTTTCTTAATGTAAAGCAAGTCTGTTAGCAAGACCATGAATCCAAAGATTTAGACAACTTTTAAAATTTGTTTTAAGTTTTCTTATGGTGAAAAATCGTATTTATTCTTGGAGAGAGTGTCTATGCTCTTGTCTCAACACTAGCTCATCGGAAAGGGGTGATTGACTGATGGTCAAAAGGAATGGACAAAGTTCACCTTCTCTTTCACATCATCTATGATGTACTATGAAATGTACTATTCCTAGATGTGAGGTGTGTTGGCTAAACCGATGATTTCTCAAATATGGTGTCAGTAAGGGCTTAATAACCCAGACATCAGACTTTGGGATATATACTGTGAACTACTGTGATGTCCATGTCTATGGCATGTGACCCAGGATGCATCTTGAAGATGGGGGTTGGCATTTTCTTGAAGAACATCGATCTCCCTATCATGATTCATCCTGGGGAAGGAAACGAAGCATGAGGTGATGAGTCTTGAATATGCCCATTGTTAGGAGCTGAGCTGGCTTCACTTCTCATGGAAGCTTGATAGGAGCTGTACAAATAATCAGGGTTTGGGTCTGGAAACTTCTGGGAGCAAATACAAGTGAAGGTGGGTTCACCATAAAACTAATGAAGTTTAATTTCCAGCATTCTTTACTTTGTAGGCCCCCTTCAAAGATCTTGGGAGGGGACTTAACAATGTGTGTATATGGTCATTTATTTTTAAATTTGCAAGGTAAGATATATTTGTATATGTTTGTATTCTTTTTCTTACAGAAAGCCCCCAAATTATATAAACATTATTCCCCACAGAATCTGGATCTGTTTTTGTTCTAAGGTAATTGATGTTATACTTTTGTTATCTCCAAGCCTGTGACACCATTCTGCTAAATATTGCGGCCTTATGTCACTTGTTCTTTGGAGGAATTGAAGGGGACTGGGTGTATACTTTGCGTGAAATGGTGCTGGGTTATGGCAATATCCTGAGAAGCTGGTTATGAAATGAAGTAAGTTGACTAGCAAAGAGTGGAACAGAGGTCTGGAATGACTGTTAGGAGTCAGAAGACTGTGGCAGTACAAGAAAAAGTGCGGGCCAATGCAGGAGCAAGCCTATAACGAGCATGCTCACCACAACTTCCATATATATTAAAGGCAAGGAAACCTTGAAAGAAGATCCTTAACACCACTATTTATGTGTGGCCATCTCGAGTCATATTCATTTTAGAGATTAGAAGAACTAAAGAGAACAGAGACAGAGCAAACAACCTGAGCAAGACTATTAAGCTAGCTATCAGAATTAACAGGAATAGAGCCCAAGTATCCCTGATTTCATGGTCGGTTTCAGTCCTCCTGAAAGTGGTACCTTTCAGGTTATAAGGTTATACGTTCCTATCTAGGAAAATTGAGCAAAAGGGGAAAAAAGCAACTTTAAACTCATTTTTGTTGCTGTGATAGTGACACAGCTACTTGTTTACATGAAGTGATTGATAATACTCCAGAATTCTTGGGAGGTTAGCCCAAGAAATTTCAACAAATTTCAAACTAGACTTTGTAGTCAAAGCTCTGTTACTATGTGTTGCTCTCTGGTTCCATTTATAAGAATTCCAAAAGGGGAGAAAACTAATCTGTGGTGACAGAAATCAGAAAGTAATTGAGGAGGGGACAGGGGAGTTGATGGGAAAAGGGGCCCAAGGGAACTTTGTTGTTCTAGATCTTATTACTGTCAAACCTCCTCAAACTGAATACCTAGGAACTGTGCATTTCATTGTACTTAATTAAACTTTAATACAAATATAAAAATAAATTAAGACTAACAAAAACACCCATAAAAATAAAAAATTATATTAAATTTAAACTCAGTTACTCTGCAGTGGCATGGGTAAAGACTCAAGATTCAGGGAGGTAAGATTTTCTGTTCTTCCTGTTGCAAGGGAAAATGTTTCCCCACGTTACTACATGTCACAAATCTGTCTCGCTTTTATCTCTCACTGTCACTAGAGAACATAGAGAACAATGCCATTGGCAGACACGATATGATTATCAAGCAAAACAATATTATTACTAGAAAAACTGGCAAATGTTTTCAGCAAAATCCTTTCCCAATTATGGGGTTGAATTTCCTTTCTATCTTCTCTAATCTTCCAGTGTTTTTTCCTGTGGATTTTTAAAAACAAACTCTAGTATGACCCTGTAATTCTAGGTGCTACGTGTTTCTGTTCTTCAGTGCTCTGGCTAAACGGTTAATTCCAAGTAAATACAAACTTGGTTTCTTTCACTTTATTTTTGAAAACTTTTATGCTAACTACCTTTTTGATATATTTTTAAATAAATGTATATATTTTTCTGATTCTAAAGAAAATATACCCTTGATATAAATAAATAAATATAAATATCCCAAAGATAGCCACTATTCACATTTTAGTGTATGGTAGCTCCCCCTAATCCATAAGGGATATATTTAAAGATCCCCAGTAGGTGGCTGAAACCACTGATAGTACCGCTGATAGTGCTAAAACCCTATATATACTATGTTTTTTCCTATACATACATTGCTGTGATAAAGTTTCATTTATATGTTAAGCACAGTAAGAGATTAACAACATAATTATTAATAATAAAATAGAACAATTATAGTATAGTGTAATAAAAGTTGTGACAATGTGCTCTCTCACTCTCTCAAGGTATCCTAATATTGTCAAACCATGGTTGACTGCAGGTAACTGAAATTATGGAAAGTCAATCTATGAATGCAGCGTGACTACTGTACTTTTCTCTTTTGTCATATTCCATAGTTGAGATCATGCTGCATACTCAATTTTTTTTCGCCTTTTAGAACAAAACATCATAGTATAAGAATTTTCTGATACTGTTGGAATTACTTTCTAACATGGGATTGGCCTGCTAATTATTGGTCCTTTATTTTCAGATCATCAACGTTCCATTGATAATTATTTTCTTGTTATGTAAATTAATAAATCAGAGTCTGTCAATAGCATTTTTTGAAGTTTCATGTTAATTAAAATTATATAACATTTTTCAAAAGTAACAGGTCTACTGTAAGCAACTTGAGGGCAGGAATAATACTCCCTCCATCTTTGCGTTCTCCACAGTGTCAGCACAGGACGGGAACTAAATAAGCACTCGTAGCTTGAATGAAGAAACAAGCAGCTCCTACTTGGATAGTATTTCCACACATCAGGACTTGAGAGGTAAGTGGGTAGAGCTCGGTGCCTATTACTTATCTTCTGGAATTAACATGGATCGTGCTGAGAACTCAAGCAAAAATAAAATAACTTTTAGACTACTTCTCTCCTCCTCTGGATTTGTAAGCCACCTTTTAACAACAGCATGGACCATGTACATATATTGACACTGCTCAGCAAGCTGTAGTTAAAACTTTTAGATGTTCTAGCCATAGATATTCTAGTTTTTTTTTAACTGATTATCACTGCATATAATTTGGAATTGCATGTTTTGTGATGCCTCTTTTTAACACTCACTTGAATATCACTTGAATATCAGAGAGGCCTTATAGAACAGAAATTCAGGATATTTTAGAGAATTTTTTTATTCATAGAATTAGTGAATTCTAAAAAGTTTAAAATCATAGAAAGCCTAAGTAATCATCTATTTCAAGGTCATTTTTAAAGAGGAGGGACGTAGTCAATTGATTTTCCAAGGCACTGGGCTAGCCAGGAGTGATGTAGCAGTATTGCCACTTCCATTTTACATTTTTTATGTGACAACATACTGCCTCCCGTGGGTCTGTCTAAGATTTATTAGAAACAATTCATGTCTAGCAAGTATCATTTTCATTTTTGACAAGATTACTCCAAACATCAGGGAGATGTGCTTAAGCAGGACATTTGACAAAGTATTTTATATCTTTGTGCTTATATAGGAGTAATATAAGCTAGATGCTGGGATAATTACTATTTTGTTTTTAGTGATTCATTTTACTTTTTTGGCCTTGTGAAAAATGACAGACAATAAATATGCAAAAAGCATAAATGTATAGCTTAATGATTTATTATAAGACTAACAGATGTGTAATTACCAACCAGATCAAGGAATAAAACATTGTCAATGCCCTAGAAACCTACCCCTTAAATGCTCATCCGTAAACACAAATCTCATCCTCCCCTCTAAATATAACCATTATTCCAGCATATTTGTTGCTTTTCTTTGTAACGGTAAGGACTTATCCCTAAACACTATAGATTACTTTTGTCTGTTTTCAAAATTGATTTAAAAGGAATGAAAAAGTGTGTATAATTTTATGTCTGGTATATTTTGTTCAACATTATATTCAAGATCTATCTAAGACCATGGCTATATCTACAGTTTATTTCCTTTATAAATTCCATTACTTGAGAATTCCACAATACTTTTAAATTTATTTTCTGTATTCATTTTACTATTAAGTGATATTTGGGTTATTTCTGAACTTGGTCTTTTATAAATAATGAGTGGGGCTTTTTTCCATGCATCCTAGCATACATATGTACCCATTTCTGCTGGGTATATACTTAGGAGCAGAATTGTTGTATTACAATGTGTCTGCATCTTCAACTTTAATAGATAAATTTCAGAGTTTTCCAAAGTGGTTGCACCAATTTGTATTATCACTAGTTACATATGAGCTTTCACTGATCTATATCCTTACTAAAATGTGGTATTGTTGGGGTTTTTTAATTATTGTCAGTCTGGTTTGCGTGTATCTTGTAGTTTCTATTTGTATCCATCTGGTTACTAGTGGGGTTGAATAACTTTTCATAGGTTTATTAGCTCTTTTTCTTTCCTCTTATAATGTACCTGCTCAAAACTTTTGTCTATTTTTCAATCAGTTTTTCTCGCATTCTGTATATACCCTGGTAAGATATTTACTAATTATATGTAATGAAAATATTTAAAACTTTTTCTGCAACTCTTTGGCTTGCCTTTTCAGCCCTGAATAGTTTTCTTGGTAAGCAGAAGTTTTTAATTTTAATGTAGTCAGATTTAGTAGTTTTTCCCTTCAAGGTTAGTACTTTCTTGCATCCTATTTAAGAAATCTCTTACTTACTCAAATGCAATGAAAATATTCTTTGGTATTAATTTCTAAAACTTTATTGTTGTATCTATCAGAGTTAGATCTAAAATTTACCTAGATTTTTGTGAATGATGTTATATAGGGTCAAGTTTCCTTTTTTCCAGATGAATGCTCATTGGTCTCTGCATCATTATTGAAAAGACTGTGCTTTTTGTAACCCTCTACAGTGCAGCCTCTTTCATAAGTCTCTTCATATGGGTCTCTTCTGTAGCTCTTTTTGTTCAAATGATCTAATCCTCTCTTCTGACAATGCCATAAAATGTATTAAAGCTTTATAGCACATCCTTATATATGGTAGAACAAGTCTTTCTTTTTTCTTCTCCAAAAGTTCATGGGTTTTCTGGCCATAATGCAGCATCAGGGATTAGATTTATTGATTGATTAATATATTAGAAAAGGAAATAAAATAAAAAGCTATTCAATTAATCCAAAAGAAAGCAGAAAAAATGTAAATAATAACAAATGAAACAAAGAACAAAATGGCATCTATTAAAATATAAAAATTCTATAGCTAACATATACATAATGGTAAAAACTGAATGATTTCCCTCTCATAGCAGGAACAAAGCAAGAATGTCTACTCTCACCACTCTGGTTGGCATTGTGCTGGAGGATCTAGCCAATGCAATAAGGAGAGAAAAAGAAATGAAATGTATACAACTCAGGGGGCAAGATGTAAAACAATCTTTAGTCACAGCATGATCTTATGTAGAAAATCCTTTGGAATATACAAAAACAGTAATTGGTCTACTAATTCATAACAAAGTTGCAGGCTACAAAAAAAAGTACATTGGATATGTATACATAATTTCAAGTTAAATTGTAAATTGAAATTGAAATTCTAGCTTTAAATTAGAAAATTGAAAGTTTAAAAAAATATTTACAAGAGTATTAAAAATACCAAACTCTTAGGAATTAACCTGACTAAAGGAATACAGGACCTGTATACTGAAAACTACAAATAACACTGAAAGAAATTGGGCAAGTCATGATGGCTCGTGCCTGTAATCCCAGCACTTTGGGAGGCCGAGGCAGGTGGATCACTTGAGGCCAAGAGTTCGACAACAGCCTTGGCAAAATAGTGAGACCTTGTCTCTACTAAAATTTTAAATTAAGAAAATTTTCTCTTTTCATCTGGGCTCATTAAAAAAAAAATATCGAGAGAAATTTAGAAAGACCTAAATAAATCTATTGAGATAATCATGTGGTTTTTGTCGTTGATTCTGTTTATATGCTGGATTACGTTTATTGATTTGTGTATGTTGAACCAGCCTTGCATCCCAGGGATGAAGCCCACTTGATCATGGTGGATAAGCTTTTTGATGTGCTGCTGGATTCGGTTTGCCAATATTTTATTGAGGAGTTTTGCATCAATGTTCATCAGGGATATTGGTCTAAAATTCTCTTTTTTTGTTGTGTCTCTGCCAGGCTTTGATATCAGCATGATGCTGGCCTCATAAAATGAGTTAGGGAGGATTCCCTCTTTTTCTTTTTTTTTTTTTTTTATTATACTTTAGGTTTTAGGGTACATGTGCACAATGTGCAGGTTTGTTACATATGTATCCATGTGCCATGTTGATTTCCTGCACCCATTAGCTCGTCATTTAGCATTAGGTATATCTCCTAATGCTGTCCCCGTCCCCCCACCCCCCACCCCACAACAGTACCCGGAATGTGATGTTCCCCTTCCTGTGTCCATGAGTTCTCATTGTTCAATTCCCACCTATGAGTGAGAACATGCGGTGTTTGGTTTTTTGTCCTTGTGATAGTTTACTGAGAATGATGTTTTCCAGTTTCATCCATGTCCCTACAAAGGACACGAACTCATCATTTTTTATGGCTGCATAGTATTCCATGGTGTATATGTGCCACATTTTCTTAATCCAGTCTATTGTTGTTGGACATTTGGGTTGGTTCCAAGTCTTTGCTATTGTGAATAGTGCCGCAATAAACATACGTGTGCATGTGTCTTTATAGCAGCATGATTTATACTCCTGTGGGTATATACCCAGTAATGGGATGGCTGGGTCAAATGGTATTTCTAGTTCTAGATCCCTGAGGAATCGCCACACTGACTTCCACAATGGTTGAACTAGTTTACAGTCCCACCAACAGTGTAAAAGTGTTCCTATTTCTCCACATCCTCTCCAGCACCTGTTGTTTCCTGATTTTTTAATGATGGCCATTCTAACTGGTGTGAGATGGTATCTCACTGTGGTTTTGATTTGCATTTCTCTGATGGCCAGTGATGATGAGCATTTCTTCATGTGTTTTCTGGCTGCATAAATGTCTTCTTTTGAGAAGTGTCTGTTCATGTCCTTTGCCCACTTTTTGATGGGGTTGTTTGTTTTTTTCTTGTAAATTTGTTTGAGTTCATTGTAGATTCTGGATATTAGCCCTTTGTCAGATTGGAATAGTTTCAGAAGGAATGGTACCAGCTCCTCCTTGTACCTCTGGTAGAAACGATGAGATATACTGTTTTGTGGATAAGAAGAATTAAATTAAAATTTCACTTCTCCTCAATATTTATAGATATTTAAATATAATCTCAATCAAAGTCTGAGCAGTCTTTTGTGTGGAAATTGACAAGCTGATGCTAGGGATGATGGGTGCACCAAAATCTCACAAATCACCTCTAAAGAACTTAATCTAACCAAACACTACCTGTTCCCCAATAACCTATGCAAATAAAAAAATTTTTTAAAAAGAATCTAGTGAAAATTATTTTGAAAAAGAACAACAAGCTTGGGAGACTTACACTGCCTAACTTCAAGACTTGTTTTAAAGCTACAATGATAAGACAGTGTGGCATTGGCGTCAAGATAGAAAAATAGATCAATTACATAGAATGGAGGGCCTGGATATACAGCCACACATATAAGGTCAATTAATTTTTGAAAAAGTTGCAAAGGCAATGCAGGGTCAAAATGATCAAAAAATCATGTTGGAACAAATGGATATCCATCCATAAGCAATGAAAAAAAAGAACTTTGATCCATACCTTTTGCCAAATACAAAAATCGACTCAAAATGAAGCGCAGATATAAAATAAACCACAAAGCTGTAAAACTTCTAGGAGAAAATATTTGGTTAGACAAGGATTTCTTAAACCATTTAAACATGAATTCAGCATGCTACATAAAGCATGTATGATACATAAGACCTAAAATTTTAGAATTATAAAATGAACTTTTAGCAAAATTAAGAACTTTTGCTTTTTGAAATAATTAAGAAAATAAAAAGGCAAACCACAAACTGGAAAAATATTTGCAAAACATACATCTGACAAAGGGCATACATTCCAATTACATAAAGAACTCAACAATTCAATAATAAGTCAACTCAATAAAAAATATGAAAACATTTTGAACAGATATATCAAAAGAAGATATACAAGTGGCCAATAAAACATAGTTAAAGATTATTAACATCATAAGTCACTAGGGAAATGCAAATTAAAACTGCAATGAAATACTGCAGAAACCCATGAGAATGGCTAAAATTAGAAACACTGGCAATATCAAGTGTTAACAGGGATATGGAGCAATTCCAACTCTCATACATTGGTGGTGGAAATGCAAAGTGGTACATCCACTTTGGAAAATAGTTCAGCAATCCCACATCAAAATGTTTTTTCCAGGAGAAATGAAAACATATGTCCCCAAAAAGGCCTGTATGTGAATGTTCACACAAGCATTATTCATAATAGCTGGAAAACTGAAAAATACCCAATTGTCCATCAACTAGTGAATGAATAAGCAAATGTTGGTATATTTGTTTATTACCCTGCAATTTTAAGATGACTTACTAATATATGCAACAGTGTAGATGAATCTCAAAACATTATCTATGTGAAATAAGACAAATATAAGAGACTCCTGATTATATAACTCCGTTTATGTGAAACTCTAGAATAGGCAAAACTGTAATGGTATAAAATAAAACATTGATTGCCTGGGAATAGGTATTGGGGGGAATGATTTCAAGGGACAGAGGGAACTTTTTGTGGTGATAGAAATATTCTATATTTTGGCAGGGTATGGTGGCTCATGCCTGTAATCTCAACACTTTGGGAGGTGAAGGCATGCGGATCACCTGAGGTCAGGAGTTTGAGACCAGCCTGGCCAACATGGTGAAACCCCATCTCTATAAAAAATACAAAAAAATTAACCAGGCATGGTGGCACACACCTGTAATCTCAACTACTCTGGAGGCTAAGGCAGGAGAATTGCTTGAACCCGGGGGGCAGAGGTTGCAGTGAGCCAAGATCACACTACTGCACTCCAGTCTAGGCAACAGAGTGAGATTCTGTCTCAAAAAGAAAAAAAAAAACTGTATTTTGATTGTGGTAGCTTACATGATTGTATGTAATTGCCAACATTCATCAACTCTGTACTTAAAATGGGTAAACTTTGTTATTTGTAAGTTATTCCTTAATAAACATGTGGGGAAGTAAAGAAAGATACTTTCTCAAAAGAATACAAAGGATGGTTTTTACCAGTACTTCCAAATTGTTTGATATTTATTTCAGCAAACATGTTACTTCTATTATTTTTATAAAAACTGATACAATGGTTATACAAAGAATAAAATTTTTAAATTATTAGCCCCAAGCAAAAATCTCAGAAAAGACCACATCTGTTCTTTGGTGATGAAAGAAAGAGAAAAAAGGAGGAGGACAAGGGAAGAAGGGAGGGATACCCCCAAGCTCAGCCATCTCCTTCCCTTAATGAGGAGTGCTCTAAACAGATTTACAAAGGTGAGAATTATTTGTGTACATAGTATTTACTATATCTGAAATCTTCAGTGCTCTTCAATCTAGCTCTTCAATGCTAGAATCTGAAAAATTCAGCTCAATTCAATAGTATATATTAAACATCTAGTATTTTTCCAGCCTTGTAGTAGGTGTTATGATGGATGCAGAGGAGATGGTCTACGTCAGAATAAAACTATTTAGAACTTACTTATTAAATTTCTGTATTTATGCTTTGAGATGTATTAGAATTACTCTATTTCAGATTTTATTATAATTCCTCCAGAAAAGAGACAACTAAATTTCTCCTGAAAACATTTAGCCTAACAGAAGTTAATCCTTAATCCAACCCAGAATTTTAAAAATAAAACTGAGCCATAACATACTCAATAAACCATTTTAAATATTTAGGTCATCCAGGACTCATTCACTGACTGATGCTAAGAATGGGTCACTGTGGTTTGCCAAAGACTGAATTGTTAGACTGATCTCACAATAATTTGGGGGTATCTTGATCATTCTTAGGATTGAGTCTACCCAGCATAATCATCTATACCTAATTGCATAAAATTCTCAGAAATTTTTCTTCAAGTATATCTCAGAATATCAATGCAAAAGCAGACAGAAGTAAAGCTGTGATCGTTGTAGGTGTGCAATCTTATTCCTGGGTTCTCTATTCTGTTGCATTGGTCTATGTGTCTGTCCTTCTACAAGTACCATGCTGTTTTGGTTACTGTGACCCTGTAGTGTAGTTTGAAGTAGGTTAGCATGATGCCTCCAGCTTTGTTCTTTTTGCCTAGGATTGCCTTGGCTATTTGGGCTCTTTTTTGGTTTCATATGAATTTTTAAATCTTTGACAAGCCTGAGAAAGACACACGATGGGGAAAGGATTCCCTATTTAACAAATGGCGCTAGAAGAACTGGCTAGCCATATGCAGAAAATTGAAACTGGACCCTTTCTTTACACCATATATAAAAGTCAACTCAAGATGAATTAAAGACTTAAATGTAAAACTCAAAACTATAAAAACCTTAGAAGAAAACCTGGGCAATACCATTCAGGACACAGACATGGACAAAGATGTGATGATGAAGACACCAAAAGCAATTGCAACAAAACTAAAAGTTGACAAATGGGATCTAATTAAACTAAAGAGCTCTGCACAGCAAAAGAAACTATCAACAGAGTAAATAGACAACCTACAGAATTGGAGAAAAATTTTGCAAACTATGCCTCTAACAAAGGTCTAATATCCAGCATCTAGAAGGAACTTAAACAAATTTACAAGAAAAATAAAACTACACCATTATAAAGTGGGCAGAGGACATGAACAGACACTTTTCAAAAGAAGACATACGTGCAGCCAATAATCATATGAAAATAAAAGCTCAACATCACTAATCATTAGAGAAATGCAAATCAAAACCACAATGAGATACCATCTCACATCTGTCAGAATGGTTATTAGTAAACAATCAAAAAAAAAAACAGATGCTGACGTGGTTGCGGAGAAAAAGGAACACTTTTACACTGTTGGTCGGAGTGTAAATTAGTTCAGCCATTTGTGGAAGAGCGTGGTGATTCCTCAGAGATCTAAAGACAGAAATATTATTTGACCCAGCAGTCCTATTACTGCGTATATACCCCAAGGAATGTAAATCATTCTATTATAAAGACACATGCACTCATATGTTCGTTGCAGCATTATTCACAATAGCAAAGACGTGTAATCAACCTAAATGCCCATCAGTGATAGATTGAGTGAAGAAAATGTGGAACATATACACCATGGAATACTATGCAGCCACAAAAAAGAACAAGATCATGTCTTTTGTAGGGACATGGATGGAGCTGGAGGCCATTACCCTTAGCAAACTAATGCAGGAATAGGAAACCAAATACTGCATGTTCTCACTTCTAAGTGGGAGCTAAATGATGAGAACACACGGCGGACATATAGAGAGGAGCAACACACTGGGGCCTATTAGAAGGTGGAGGGTGGGAGGAGGGAGAGGGTTAGGCAAAATAACTAAAGGGTACTAGGCTTAATACCTGGGTTATTAATCTGTACAACAAACCCTCATGACACACGTTTAACTTGGTAACAAAACTGCACAGCCTGCACATGTACTGCTGAACTTAAAAGTTAAAAAAAAAAAAAAAGAAAATTGCTAAATACAAAAAATAAAGAAGTAAAGCTCCTCTAATTGATAGGTAGAGCCTTCAAAAAAAAAACTGTTCCACCATCCCTCCACCACAACCCATTGCCCTTGAGTTATCTCCAGGGAACCCTTGGGATCCAGGGAGACCTGAAATGGTTCACTAAAAATGAGTATTTTGCATTTGAAATAGGTAACTAAACCACTAAAACAAAAACTAACCTTAATTTAGAAAACTTAGTTGGTTCCTTTTCTCATTTTTGGTGCCAAGAGCAGTGACTGACCCCTGGTGGGTAATCTATAATGACTTGCATAACTATCTATATAACCTAGGGATCTTTAGAAGTAAGCATCTAGGGGAAAGTCTCTAAGGAAACAAAGTCCACTTGGGAAGGTTTTTTTGGTCTCTCTGCCTATTTCTTACTCTAAGGAACATTTTTAGTCAATTACCCTAAATCCCTGATTAGTCTACGAATCATATCACATGGTATAGAACCTTGTATCATGGAGCATTAATTACATGGCTCACATGTCAAGAGGCAGGCAACTACTAGGCTCCATATTGTCTCTTTCTTCATAGAACAAGAAAATCACTGACCTTGTCTTCTTGATTTCATAGCTAATGATTTGATAGCACTTAACAGAACCTCAGGCAGCATGAAAAAGACTTTCACAAAGAGGCTTTTCCTGTATATTCAGGAGGACACATAGACCTGCATCTAGGCATCAAGCCTGTTGGATGCACTCTCCAAAGGATGACCTAATTCTAGTTTCCTTTATCTCCCGACTTAGAGTGGGTGCCTCACCATTCTCTGGACCCTTTCATAAGCAGGAGAATTGTAGATGATACTGAGGAATCATTAGCACATACGTGTAGGAAATGTTAAAAGAACTGATTACAAATACAAAGACAAAAAAATTATGATAAGAAAATGAAAACAGAAGGGCAAAGAATCAAGCAAGATAGCTTGCTCCCCCTTGGACAGGTAGTGACTTTTCTTTTCTATGTGGTGCCTCATTCTCCCTGCATCCAGGTGGTGGCACTGGTGCTCTTTCTGCCTTGCCCTGTGGGTGGCATTCACTTAGTCTCCCTAAAATAGGAGGAACTCTAAGAGATAAGGAGATGAGGGCACTTGGCTACCCAGTGTTGGGTCCCTTGAAGCAAAGCTCCTGAAGGACCATTTCCTTGCAACAAATTACCTTAACAAAGATGTAGTAAGCCATAAGCAAGAGAAGGAAAGGAAATGGGACCCTAATGGAATGTAGCTTATGGGTGGAACATTCAGGGATTGAGCAGGAAGAGCCTTTCCAGTTTTTTAAGGCAATCTTAAAGATGGTTGCATTAAACAATTTATATCCTAAATTATGCACATTGTTGCCACAAACACATAGGTCAGTTTCTATCATTCTCAACAACTTGTATAGCCTCAAAAACTTTATAAACATCCTCATTCTGTTACTCTACATGGTGCCTGATTTTATAGGTAGAAAGAAAGCATAGAGAGGTCTGCTAACTTAGGCAAGGTCACCTAGAAGGTTAGTGACAAAGTTCTCCGAAGGCTTTAGTTAAGCTAAGGAATCCTCTAACCCACACTGTCTTCCACAGTGGTTGAACTAATGTACACTCCCACCAACAGTGTGAAAGCCTTCCTGTTTCTCCACATCCTCTCTACCATCTGTTGTCTCCTGACTTTTTAATGATGGCCATTCTAACTGGAGTGAGATGGTATCTCATTGTGGTTTTGATTTGCATTTCTCTGATGACCAGTGATGATGAACATTTTTTCATATGTTTGTTGGCTGCATAAATGTCTTCTTTTGAGAAGTGTCTGTTCATATCCTTTGCCCACTTTTTGATGGGGTTGTTTGATTTTTTTCTAGTAAATTTGTTTGAGTTCTTTGTAGATCCTGGATATTAGCCCTTTGTCAGATGAGTAGATTGCAAAAATTTTCTCCCATTCTGTAGGTTGCCTGTTCACTCTGATGGTAGTTTCTTTTGCCATGCAGAAGCTCTTTAGTTTAATTAGATCCCATTTGTCAATTTTGGCTTTTGTTGCCATTGCTTTTGATGTTTTAGACATGAAGTCTTTGCCCATGCTTATGTCCTGAATGGTATTGCCTAGATTTTCTTCTAGGGTTTTTATGGCACAAACTCAATTTTTAAAGAGATGCCCTACTAATCATATGAGCAACTGACCCTTCTTAGTGTTATACGTTTTCTGTTTTGGAAGAGCACATTATGGCTCAGCTCAATTATTTTTTTAAAAACAATACATAAGGTGAGAAATGCTATTTTCATAGCTTGAAAAGGCTAAGCTTTAGGATTTCCACTTATGAAGTCAATCCAATTGCTTGCATATTGCAGTGTGACTTCCATTCTTGGTTCTGTTCTTCATCTTTTGAACTTGTTAAGGGACGATAATCCGAAACTGCAGCCAAAAGCCTGAGACAGCTCATAATAAAAATGGTTGATTTTTTTTGCCTCAAATATATTATCTGATTTTTCTCTAAGGATAATGGAATAGATTTCAGACCAAATGCGTCAGCTGGTCCCATGAAGTAAAACCTTTTAGTGGCCACCACAAGGCTCTGCATTACCACAGCCCAGTTCTTAGAGGTGGTCTGGTAGAGGGATCATGGGAACACAGCAGAGCCAAGAGCTTGTAGGAAAAACTTTATGTAATATTGAAGTTTTTACTCACAACAGTAAATCACACTGAAAAATGTGTAAAGGTCAGAACATGAGAAGAATTCAAGATATTAATCAAATAGGAAGTGGTCATCTTAATGGTGAAACAGTGCAAAGAGGAATGCAGTCATCATGAGAAAGCTGTGGAAATTAGGACATTTAAAGCTATGGCCACTTTGTTATGTAAGAGAATGTCTATATTCTAAGAAATACACATTAAACTACATAGGGGATAAGGGGCATGATGTAATGCAACTTACTCTCAAATGACTGAAAAATAATTATATAGATATTTAGATACAGACAGACATAGAGACAGACAGTGACAGAGAGAGGAGAAAGGGAGAGAGAGAGAGAGAAAGGGGATAAGGAATGGAGAGAAAGAACCACAGAATTGGTAAAGTGGATGGGGACAATATGTTAACAATAGGTGACATTCTTACAGCTTTCTTGAATGTTTGAAATTATTTCCACATTCAAAGTAGGAAAAAAGCGCACACACTCGTGCACACACACACGTGCACACACACAGAGCAATTAATCTTGAGCGTTGCTGCCTAAGTCACATTGCTCTAGCATCATTCCTCCCCCAGGCCTAACCACCTCAAGAATGTCTTTGGTATTTGTCCAATGACCAAGCTCCTCATGATTCTTCCGGGGCATTAAAGAATATCAGTATCAGCCTTCCTTTTTCACCCCCTGTTCCTTTCTCTGAAGGCCATGACTCCTATAACTTCAGACAAATATATCACTTAATACAAACCTGGAGGAGAGAGGCTGCCCCTCTGAGGCTGCAGAACTCAGCTGCCGAATGTGCCATTTGTCAAAGCTCTGCTGGGGGACTCGGCCTCTCCGCACTCATACCCCCAAACTTTCAGGGTCGTATTGTGGACCTTCCTTGCTTAGCCAGGTATCTCTGCTAGTGGACCGGAGAGTAGAAGTGGCCCTCCGCCCCCTCTCTTTGAGGGGCAGTTCTGAATGCCATGTGATGTGTCCTCTTCCATGTTTTCCAGAAGGAGAAAATTTGTGTCAGATTTTACATTCACAGAAATTGATGTCCCAGAATCTAGAAGGTCAAGTTATAGCTGTTAATCGGCTCACAGATTTACTTTGAAAGAGGCCAAAGAATCGTAAATATGTTTACGTAAACTATAATGGCATGTTCAAAAACTGAACTATTCAATGCAATAACGTAAGAGAATAATTAAGGCAATGTAGAAGAGTGAGAGGAGGCTCAGAACAGGATGACACTGGGGCCTCTCAAACATTAAGGTGCATGCCATTGCCTTAGGGATCTTGCTAAAATGCAGCTTCCAAGTGGTGGTGTTGGAAACTTCTGCATTCAGCTTCCAACTGTTGGTGCTGGTAGTCTGAGGTGGTGCCTGAGCTTCTACATTTATGACCACCTCCCAGGTGATGCCAATGATGCTGGTCCCTGGATCAGTCAACTCAATAAATGTGTGGAACTTCTTCCATAAACAAGATACTGTGCTGGGCATGGAGGGTGATGGGTGTGTAGGATAAGGAGAAACATAAGACATAGATTTGTTTTTAAAAAGATGTCATTCCAGTGAGGGACACAAGCATTTCAACATGAATATCTTCTTAAAAAGCTAACAATATGTTGCCATATTTACTCACTTCATTTATTCAGCTACCCATTCAATAAATATTTAATGAGTACCAACTTGAGTGCCCATCACTGTTCTAGATGCTGTGTATATGGTAGTGAATAAACAAGGGGACCCTACTCTTGTTTAGGGATATATGTAATTTACAAGCTGATGATAAGTGTTTTGGGAAAAATATAAAGCAGATTAAGGGTACAGAGGAGAGAGAGGGTGAAGGTGGTAGGATTTGAGGTAGGATGGTGAGTGAGGGCCTCTCTAATTAGGTGGCATTTGATTAGAGGCAAGTGGATATATGGGAACATCGAACTTTGTGTTCTAAGTTCTGTGTAGGATCAGGAGATCCAAGGAAGAATCCAGTCAATGGGGAAACAAACATTAAACGGAAAATTCCAACATAATTAGATAAGTGTTATAACCAGGCCATCCATAACTAAGTGCCAGGTATTCATAGTGGATACTCAATATATATTTACTGGGTGAGTGAATAAATGAAATAATGTTAGAAACAAAAAGAAAAAAGGAATCCAGAGGAAGGAAGACAGTAATTTTGAGTGGGATAGTCATTTTCCAACTGGGCTCTGCTTGCTCTGGGGGTTCTGTGAGGCCACACTCATGGGAAGCTGTGGGGTAATGGGGAGAAGTGAAGAGGATAGATTAGGTGGGGCTGTGGGCCTTCTACCTACAGTTTAACAGATGTTTTATGAGCTTTATCTATTGGGTGTCCAGAGAGGATTACAGAGCAAAGGAATTTGCAACTTGTAAACATTGAAAAAGCACTGAACTGGGAGTCAGGAAACTTTTTTTCAGAGCACTGAAGGGGGATAAATTTGGAAGTAGAAATCAGGGGCCGGGGAAGAAAATAGCATTCTGATGCTGTGATACAAAGTGGGGGCCATCCACATCATGTGTTTCACCATTTTAACCAAAGCTGAACCTGAAAAGACTACGGTTTCAGGAAGAGTGGTGATACAGGAGCTAAAAAGAAATTATTTAGGCAGTTAGTGAGGGTAAGAGAGTCTTCGGTAAGGCTTCCCTTTTAACAAAAAACAGCCGCAAAATTATTTCTTTTCTGACAAACAGCAGCCTGTAAAATCAAGCTGCAGACATAGATAAGCAAGCTGGAAGCTTGCGCGGGTGAATGCTGGCAGCTGTGCCAATCGGAAAAGGCTACCTGCGGGCCAGGCATGTTCAACATGGCAGCTCCATCTTCCCTTTTCCTTGTCAACCATGTGTACAGTAAGTAACAGACAATATGGCACCAGCCAGGAAGATAACCCATTTGCATAATAAAAAGATTAGGGTGGGGTGGCTTCTTTGCTGGCTATGCAAATGGCACACTTAGTCTGACCAATCTCTCAGGCCCTATGTAAATGAGACACTGCTTTTTCAAGCTCCTCTATAAAACCCCGTGCATTGCACCACAAAACTAGAAGACCCACTCAGGAGCCTCTCTCTCTGCAGGAGAGAAAGCTTTTCTCTTCTTTTTTCTCTCACCTATTACACCTCTGCTCTTAAACTCACTTCTTGGGTGTCCGTGTCCTCAATTTTCTTGGCATGAGCTGACGAATCATGGGCATTACCGCAGAAGAATGATGCCACTTCAGTGGGAATGGAAAAGGGTTAAAGATTAGGGTAGGGTGGCCAGCTTCTTTGCATGCTATGCAAATGCACACCTGGTCCGACCAATCTCTCGGGCCCTATGTAAATCAGACACTGTCTCCTCAAGCTCATCTATAAAACCCCATGCATTTTACCACAAAACCAGAAGACCCACCCAGGAGCCTCTCTCTCTGCGTGGGAGAAAACTTTTATCTTCTTTTTTCTCTCGCCTATTACACTTCTGCTCTTAAACTCACTTCTTGTGCGTCTGTGTCCTCGATTTCCTTGGCACGAGCTAACGAACCTTGGGTATTACCCCAGAAGAATGATGCCACTTCAATGGGAATGGAAAAGGGTTGAATGCACCTTGCTTGTCTAAAACCTCACCAAACCAACAGCTCCTGACCACAGTCTAGGGTTAGAAAAGCCAAGTGCGCTTAAGGCACTTGCTTTGCTTCCCTGCCATTGCCATGAACACTTCTATGAGGGTTGCAGAGAATGACAATTATCAAAGGCCTGTAAACATTCCTTCCGTAACTTTTTATCTTAAAGGAAAATGGCTTGTTTTGGGAAATGATGAAAAGGGCCAAAAAGGGAAGTTGAATGTGGACAGTGTAAGTTTATGCATTCCAAGAAACCTGAAATGAACCCCCTATTCAAGCAATAACAGCTTTACATATTCCTTCAGCTTTATCAGTGCATTTTTAAGATTCTGTCAAATGTCTTTTTACTACAATGTCTATAAGGGAGAAGACACAATACAGCCCTTAACAGAGACTGTTAAGGAATCTCCAGTCACTTGTGCTTTTGTGATTTGCCTGATACCCAGATAATTATCTAACTATATTTGAATATCTTTTGGCTAAATGTGGACTTTCAGAAGTCACTGCAAAATATGTTTTATCTGCCTAATTTCTCATTAAATCAGAAGAATTAGGTAGAATGAACATTAACCAACACCAAAGAGTAACCTTGTGGTTCCAGAGATTACTAAGTTATGCAGCAGGAGGAAATTCAATTCTTCAGGACAGAACTGCTCTTTGAACTCTGAAGCAGGTATGTTCCTATAGTCAGAATGAATACTGTTTGGTGATCAACCCAAATCCTTTACAGACACAAGCATTTTCTCCTATAAAGAGAACACAACTACACAGTAGTTAATAGCTTATGTTAACTTGGCCTGATATTATCCAAGACCAATAAACATCTGGCCAAAAAAGAAGTCACTTTTGCTACCAATTTTGTACCTTCACTTTCCGTGTGAGTTCTGGTCATACTGTTACAGTAGGTAGCTAGGCAGACATGAGCAGGGCAGGAGAGGGCTCCCCCAACCCCATCAGGATTGTTAGGCAACCATCAGGTGATGGTCAGGCCATTGTTAACTGTCTCTCTAAAATAACTGGTCACAGCCAGCACCAGGGAGGAAAGGCAGTCTCCTAATAGATAGAACAAATCTGAAACTGGTGATTAGCAGCTTCCTGATAAGATCTCAGGAGCTGGGCAGGTGGGCTTAAGCATGAACATTAAAAGGCAAAATGGCGGTGTTGATCTGGTAAATGGCCTTCTAGGGACATTCGACTGGTAAGGGAAGAATGTCTCAAGTGAGCATGCGTACAACTCTAGTAAACACACTGCACATGCTCACCAGCTAAGTGCCAGCAGACCACTGTGCATGTGCACAGCCCACCCCAAGGGAAGAATCAGGGGAGAAGGGATGCAAGAACCCAGAAGTATGCCCACACATAAAACCCCAAGTCAAATGTCAAATGGTGCACTTGTCTTTCAAGTCGCCCACTTGGTCCTCTTCCAAGTATACTTTTCTTCCTTTCACTCCTGCTCTAAAGCTTTTTAATAGACTTTCACTCCTGCTCTAAAGCTTTTTAATAGACTTTCACTCCTTCTCTAAAACTTGCCTGTCTCTCCATCTGCCTTCTACCCCTCAGCTGAATTCTTTCATCTGAGTAGGAGAGAATTGAGGTTGCTGCACACCCATATGGATTTGCTGCCAGTAACAATACTTACCTCAAATTGGGTGGTATAATCTCATATGACAGTCAGTCCTGGAACTGACATTCATTCCTAGACTAGTCTAATTCTTGTTATCTCTTATCTGCAAAAATGGCTAGTTGACAATAGAGTTTGAGATAACCATGTAAATGTTTGTATTTAAACAAGATACACAGTTAAATATACCAGCCCCATGGACACTGCTGGTCAAATTTTAGGTTTAATATACTGCAGCAATGTGTTTTGAGATATATACTGGCTTTGAGATACTGTGGGAAAAAAGCCACATAGAAAGTCAAAGACAGTAGGCACTTCCAACACATCTGGATTTTTTTTTCATATAAACTTTAGTCTTAGAATGAATTTTCCTGGGGAAGCGACTGTCTAGCCAGAAGCAATTTCAGGTGGAAAAACATTTGCTTACAAGGAAAGCTTCAGCAGAATCATGCTGGTTGAATGGAGAAGGATGAGATTTAAAGATTAATCCAGTTGAGTTTATTTATTTATTTATTTATTTATTTTTTTTTTTTTATAGACGAGGAAGTTAGAGATGCAGGACAATTACTCCAAAGGCTTACTCCAGATCACATGATCTGATAGGGACTAGGAAAGAACCAATGTATCCTCAATACCAATTTTTTTTGTATATGTCACAAGTGTCCATTTGTAATTATTTCTCTGTAGCCTTATTGAGGAATCTAAAAACAGAACGATTCAAAATGCTATTTATCTTATTTATAGGTCATGATGCAGATACATTTGCTTGGTGAACAAGACTAGTGATCATTCTTTCAGGACCACTTGAAAGCCTGAGATGGTCTCTTTGCAACTTATATCCATTTCTGTGTTTGAGTCTTGAGCTTTAGATACACGTAGAAAAACACTGTAGAGATCCTCTGTAGGAGACAGAGTTGATGGGTGCAGCAAACCAACAAGGCACATGTATACCTATGTAACAAACCTGCACGTTGTGCACATGTACCCTAGAATTTAAGTAAAATAATAAGAAAAATCTTAAAAGGCAAAAAAAAAATTGAATTTGTGCCATTTTATAAGCTCCGTCATCAGTAACCATAAATGATTTTTACTCTTTTTTTATGTGTGTATCCACATGACACAGAAAATAGTTTTAGATAAAATGTCTTCAAAATTTGTTACATTGACCTAGGTTGGTTTTCATTATTTTGGAATGTTAGGATTAAATTATATAGTCTCATGCAAGGATGGAAACTTGGAACCAGTGTTCAGACAACTGGTCAGTATGCAGTATCTAAATTTACATAAAAATTGATTGGTTTCTGGGTAAGTAGGGATTCTCCCCACCACCATTCCCCATTAGGCTGCCTATAAGATGACTTTTATTAAGTTAAACTCACCGTCATAAAGCATATAATTAAGTTATTAATAAATGTCTTACCAAGGCTTAACACCTGAACTTCTTGTTTTTATGTATCTCCTTATTTGTCTGGCGACTGTGCCTAGTCTCATGGCTTTAAATGGAATCCATATGCTGATGAGCCTCAAATTTGTGTCACCAACCCATCTTCTCTCCTGAACTCCTGAACCATATTTACTATCTATTTGGACTATCCACTTGGATGTCTAATAGGCATCTCAAATTTAATAGGTCCAAATTAATCTAGTATTTCCTTCCAAAACACCAGCTTCTGCAGTCTTTACCTCTCAATAAAGAGCAACTTCATTCTTCCAGCAGTATAGGCTAAAATCTTTTAGGCCATTATGGACCCCATTGTTTCTCTCACACCCCTCATCAGGTCCATCAGAAAAATCCTTCCATCTTTATCTTCAAAATAGACTCAGAATTTGACCATGTCCTACCACATTAATCCTAACACTCTGGACAAACCACTATCATCTCCTACCTGGCTTACTGCAGTTGTCACCTAACTGATCTCATTGATTCTTGCTTGACACCCCTCCAATCTTTTCTCAAGAAAGAAACCAAGGAAATCTCTTCGCTACCCATGTCTCAGAACTTCTTGCTCTAGCCATGTTAGAGTCACTGGCATTAGACTTACCCTCCTTCTGTAAGCAACCATAAAACTGGATAAAATATATAGAATAATAGTTTGCAGTCAGAAAATTAGACAGAAATCAACACAGGAGTACAAACCTTGAGAGAAGAAAACCACATAAGGTGAGCCCCACCTTTTCTCTGAGAGCACTTTTCAAAAAGTGGCAGTTTTCTAGGCATGAGAGTTCAGGATTTTTAAAGTGGCTAGGATTTGGAGGTAGAGGGCAGGGCACCACATATAAGATAATCACAAAGGAACCCCAAAGGGTTATGTAGAAACTCTTGGGATTTTGGCTGTGTTGAACTACATGTGTGCAGGAAAAGATTCCAGGAGGCCTATGAAAGAACAGCTTCTGGGATGCTGAGAGTTGAACAAATATTTCAGAAGTCATGCAATGCTTGGGAGAAGGTAGATATCTGGCTCAACCAGAGAGGAGAGTATTTTGTGAATACTCTGTGTTGAGACCTTAAAAATATCATGACTTAGAAATAAGAACCATGCCATAGGAATAGAATTATGATCAAGTACTAGGCAAAACATTGAAATTGACCTCCTGTCAGAACAAAACCTGGAACTGATCTTTGGCAGAATCAAGGTGATACACTAGTAATTTTGATTGAGGAAGAGAACATTATCATCAAATTAAAATATCTGTAATGTCTAGCATATAAGCAAAAATTCTGGGATAGGTAAAGAAGCAGGAAAGTACATTTCATTGTATAGAATTTAAACTTCAATAAAGTTTATTTTAAAAGAGAAAAAAGCTTAGAAGAAACACATTATCTTCTTGAAAGGAACAAATATAAGGGTTGTAGTTGATTCCTCAACTGAAACGATGAAATCAGGAGACAACAGAATAACACCTTTTAAGTGATGAAAATGCTCTCAATCTAGTATTCTACATTCAGTGAAAATATCCTTCAAGTTTGAATGAATTATACACGTTCCACAACAAAAGCTGAGAAAATTTTAAATCAACAGACTTACTACAAGAAGCACTACAGGAAGTTCTTCAGGCTGAAGGAAAGTAATCACAGATAGAAAGACAAAAGTACAAGAAACAATCAACTGTAGTGTAAAGTCTAAGTATATGGATAATTTATAAGTATAAAAGAAAGGCAAATAAATAATGATGTTTGTGAGGCTTATAAATTGGAAGACTTACAAAGAAATTTTAAAATAGTGAAGTGGGTAAATGGATTTAAACTGTTACAGGGTTATTGCATTGTTTGGAATGTGTTGAAAGCATAACTAGGCTGTAGTAAGCCAAAGATATATTTTGTGTTTCTAGAGTAACCACTGAAAGGACAATACTAATTTATTCTAATGTATATATGGAAATGCAAAATACCAAAAATAATTAAGACTATTTAGAAGAAAAATAAAGAGAACTTTTATTACCACTTCAAGATTTCTTTTAAATCTACAAATAATTAAGAGACTATTATATTGGTGAAAGATAAGACTAAATAGAACAATGTAACACAATAGAATCCAAAATAAACTCACATATACATTGTCACTTGGTATAAACCAAAAGCACCATTGTAATTTAATGCAGGGAAGAAGAGTATATTTTATAACTATTGCTAGAGAAATAAGCTATCAAAAAAATCCATATCGCTCACCTCAAACCATACCTCAAATTAATTCAGGATGGATTATAGGCCTAAATATGAAAATGAAAAAATCAAGTTCTAGAAGAAAACATATATCTTTTCTGAGCTATGCAAAGATTTCCTTAATGGAAAACAAAAAACAGTAACCATTTTTTAAATGATAAATTGGATTTCATGAAAATTAAGAACTTCTGTTCATCAAAATTTATCATTAGGAAAGTAAATACGCAAGCTCCAGGCTGGAAAACAATACTTGTAATATATATAGCTTAAAAAGGCTTACATATGGAATATTTAAAGAATTTCAAATCAGTAAGAGAAAAAATAAATCAGTAAAGAAAAAAACAAAATGGGCAAAATGTAAACAGATGTAAACAGATGGGCAAAATGTAAACAGATACTTCATGAACAGATGGCCAAGAAGCACATAAAAATGCACTTAACATTATTGCCTATCAGGAAAATAAAAAATAAAACCACAAGGTGGTACCATTACATAACTACCAATACGGCTGAAATAAAAGACTCACGATATCAACATTTGGTAAGGATATCCAGCAACTGCAATGAACATAAATTGCTTATGTTAGGTAAATTATTCAACCATTCTGTAAAATGTTTTCACAGTACTAAAACTAAATAAAAGCCCAACCTGTGACTCAGCATTTCTCCTCCTAGGTATACCCAAGAAAAACTAGTGCATATAGTTAATGAAGAATACATTCAAGAACATTCATGGTATCTTTATTCATAGCACCCAAAAGACAGAAGCAATCAAAATTCCCATCAATAGGAGAATGAATAAATTATGGCATATTCACACAAACAGTACTCTATGAGAGAGAGAGAGACAGAGAGAGCCTTATACATGCAACAACAGGAATGAAGCTCAAATATAACATTGAGCAAAAATAACCAGATACAAAAGTACATATTGTATGATTTCATTAAAATAAAGCTTAAGAACTAATAAATAGAGTCAATCAGTGGAGCTAGAAGACAGAAGAGTGATTATCTCATTAAGGACATGGGATATGGACTAAAAGGAGCAAGAAACCTCTGAGTTCAATATTCTACATATTGAACCAGGTGTTGGTTACATGGGTGGATACATACATAAAAATTTATTGAGATATACATGTAAGATTTGTGCACTTTACTATGTATAAGTTATATCTCAATTTTAAAAATTGTTTAGAAAAATTACACAACTCCTATCACATGACATCTCTAGTTAAACTTTCCAACGGCTTCCTATCACTCCTAGTAAAAGCCTAAGTCCTTACTATTTACTGTGTCCTTCATGGCTGACATGATCTCCTCCAGCTCCCCCACACCAAGTTCAAATCACACTCCACCTCGCTATTTCTGAATACTCCAAGCACACTTCTGTTCAGGCCATTGTTCTTACCCGGAAAGCTCTTTGCACTCATTGCTATCTAGTGTGCCATGTATTTTACATTATTTAGCATCAGTCTTCCAGACTTGATTGTAAGCTTTATGAGGGCAGAGATTTTTGCCAGTTTTGTTCACTACTATGTTTTTAGTATCTAGAAGAGAGCCTGTCATATAATAAGTGCTCAATAAATATTTCTAATGAATAAGCAAACCATCATCATACCATTTTCACTAAATATCAGACATTTTTGAACACACTTTATATTCTAGCAGCCAGCCTCTTTCACCAACCATCTTACAACTGCCAGTTCCACACAAATTTTGACAAGATTGTCCTGTCTTAATGTGACAGTGGTTAACCTTGGAACATTCACTCTTGCACTGTGGCTTCTCTTATGCCACAGTGTGGGAATCTGCTTACTACATGAGAGCAACCCAGGGGTTGGAACAGTTAACTCCATTAAGACAACCCTTAACCACTAGGAAGGAAAGCTAATGGATAAATGCTTTCTACTCCCATCCTTTAGAGCAGAGGTCAGCAAATTTTTTCTGTAAAGGGCAAAATTGAGAATACTTTATGCTTTGTGGGCCATACAGTCTCTTTCACAACTATTCAACTCTGCCATCATAGCCTAAAAAGAGATATAGAAAATACAGAAATTAATTTTGAGGCTATGTTCCAATAAAACTTTATTTACAAAAATAGATGGCTAGACAGATTTGCCCCAAAGGATATAGTTTGCTTATCCTTCCTCTAGACAACAGTCTAAGACACATTTCAAAAGGCTCCTCAGAAGTTCCCAGCAAAATCAAGTCCCAGTTTCCCACAGTGGTTTTCAAATCAATTGCATACCTTTGTGTTGGCTTTTCCCCTCTCTGTTTCACACCCCCATCCTTCCCCAGAATCACTTCCAAACTACAAGGCTTAATCTCTGGCTTTGCTTTCAGAGGAACCTGGGGTACACTACCATCCTCAAAAACATGAGTGCATTTTTATTATAGGCCAAATGTTATTTAATTCCTAGTAGTGAGTAAAAACAGTCCTTTGATATGGCTAGGCTTTATGTCCCCACCCAAATTTCATCTTGCATTGTAATCTCCATAATCCCCATTATCACCACGTCTCAAGGGAGAGACCAGGTGGAGGTAATTGAATCATGGGGCCAATTTCCCCCATGCTGTTCTCATGATAGTGAGTGAGTCCTCACAAGATCTGATGGTTTTATAAGGGACTCTTCCCCCTTCTCTCAGCAGTTTTCTTTCCTGCCACCTTGTGAAGAAGGTGCCTTGCTTCCTCTTTGCCTTCCACCATGACAGTAAGTTTCCTGAGGCCTCCCAGCCATGCTGAACTGTGAGCCAATTAAACCTCTTTCCTTCATAAATTACCCAGTCTCAGGCAGTTCTTTATAACAGTTTAAAAATTGACTAATACAGTAAATTGGTACCAGCAGAGTGAGGTGCTGCTATAAAGATACCCAAAAATGTGGAAGCAACTTTGGAACTGGATAACAGGCAGAAGGCAGAACAATCCAGAGAGCTCAGAAGAAGACAGGAAAATGTAGGAAAGTTTGGAACTTCTTAAAGACATGTTGAATGGTTTTACCAAAATGCTGATAGTGACATGGACAATGAAGTCCAGGCTGAGATGGTCTCAGGTGGAAATGAGGAACTCATTGGGAAATGGGGCAAAGGTCACTCTTGCTATGTCTTAGCAAGGAGACTGGTGGCATTTTGCCCCTGTCCTAGAGATCTGTGGAACTTCAAATTTGAGAGAGATAATCTGAAATTGGAACTTAAATTTAAAGGTGAAGCAGAGCATAAAAGTTAGAAAAATTTGTGACCTGATTATGTAATAGAAAAGCAAAAAACATTTTCTAGGGAGAAATTCAAGCTGGCTACAGTAATTTGCTTAAGTAACGAGGGGCCAAATGTTAGTCACCAAGACAATAAAGAAAATCTCTCCAGGGCATGTCAGAGACCTTCAGAGCAGCTCCTCCCATCACAGGCCCAGATGACTAGGAGAGAAAAATGGTTTCCTGGGCCTAGCCCAGGCCCACCCTCCCACCCCCAGCTGCTCTGTGCAATGAATAACTTGGCACCCTGCATCCCAGCTGCTGCCACTCCAGCTCCATCTGTGGCTAAAACATGCCAATGTACAGCTCAGGCTATTGCTTCAGAGGGTGCAAGGCCCAAGCCCCATGGAAGGAAAGAGAAATGTGGGGTTGGAGCCCCCATACAGATTCCCCACTCAGCCTAGTGGAGCTGTGAGAAGAGGGTCACTGTCCTCCAGACCCCAGAATGGAAGAGCCACTGACAGCTTGCACTGTGCATCTGGAAAAGCCACAGACACTCAATGCCAGCCCATGAAAGCAGCCAGGACAGGGGCTGTACCCTGCAAAGCCACAGGGGCAAAGCTGCTCAAGACCATAGGAGCCCACCTCTTGCATCAGCATGACCTGGATGTGAGACATGGAGTCAAAGGAGATCATTTTAGAACTTTTAGATTTAATGACTGCCCCACCTGGTTTCAGACTTCCATGGGGTCTGTAGCCCCTTTGTTTTGGCCAATTTCTCCAATTTGGAATTGAAAAATTTACCCAATGCCTGTGCCCGCATTGTGTCTTTGAAGTAAATAACTTTTTTGTTGTTTTACAAGCTCATAGGCAGAAGGGACTTGCCTTGTCTCAGATAAGACTTTACACTTGGACTTTTGAGTTAATGCTGGAATGAATTAAGACTTTGGGGGACTGTTAGCAAGGCATGCTTGGTTTTGAAATGTGAAAGGTACATGAGATTTTGGAGGGGCTAGGGGTGGGATGATATGGTTATGCTTTGTGTCCCCACCCAAATCTCATCTTGAATTGTAATCCCCATAATCCCCACATGTCACGAGAGAGACCAGGTGGAAGTAATTAAATCATGGGGGCAGTTTCTGCCATGCTTTTCTCATGATAGTGAGTGACTTCTCATGAGATATGATGGTTGTATAAGGGGCTCTTCCTGCTTCACTCAGCACTTCTCCTTCCTGCCGCCTTGTGAAGAAGGTGCCTTGCTTCCCCTTCCCCTTCAGCCACAATTATAAGTTTCCTGAGGCCACCCCAGCCATGCTGAACTATGAGTCAATTAAACCCTTTTCCTTTATAAATTACCCACTCTCAAGCAGTTCTTTATAGCAATATGAAAATGCACTAACACATCCTTGATCTCATCATAGGCCATTTTACTGAAAAATATACCATTAGTAAAAATTAGGTACATGAAACCTGATTTTTCTAAGAAAATGCAATGCTAGCTCTTCTGTTTCAAAGGCCACATGCCCATTGTTCATAGAAAGTATTTCAAATGAACATTTGAAATTGGCCAAAACAGTAAACAAAGCATAAAATTTTATTTAAGTTAAAAGGTCAAACTATACACAAGGCTTATATTTGTGACTCCTCTCTTAATTTTATTCTATGTATTAGAATATTTAGTGAAGTAATTCTGACAGACACCTGTGAGGAAGTGCCAAGCCATTTTAATGGCAGTTGAAGACATGATTGGGGAATGCTAGGTTTCTTGCTATTGAGCCTTTTCTTTCTGTCTTTCTTTTAATTAAAGTTTTCATGTGGCAACATAGGTTTCAGAATCAGGTATTAGATTTTTCAGCTACATACAGTGTTGTCAAAATTTTCCTCAAAATTGTTTGTGTTGGGGTGGCTAGCAAGATGGCCAAATAGGAGCAGCTCTGGTCTGCAGCTCCCAGTGAGATCAACACAGAAGGTGAGTGATTTCCACATTTCCAACTGAGGTACCTGGCTCATCTCACTGGGACTAGTTAGACAGTGGGTGCAGCCCATGGAGGGCGAGCCAAATCAGGATCAGGCATCGCCTTACCTGGAAAGTGCAAGGGGTCAGGAAACTCCCTCCCATAGCCAAGGGAAGCTGGGAGGGACTGTGCCACGAGGAATGGTGCATTCCAGCCCAGATACTATACTTTTCCCACAGTCTTCACAACCCGCAGACCAGGAGATTCTCTCAGGTGCCTACATAAACAGGGCCCTGGGTTTCAAGCACAAAACTGGGCAGCCATTTGGGCAGACCCTGAGCCAGATGCAGGAGTATTTCATCATACCCCAGTGGTGCCAGGAATGCCAGCAAGACAGAACTGCTCACTCCCCTGGAAAGAGGACTGAAGCCAGGGAGCCAAGTGGTCTAGCTCAAAGGATCCCAGCCCCACAGAGCCCAGAAAGCTAAGATCCACTGGCTTGAAATTCTCACTGCCAGCACAGCAGTCTGAAGTCAACCTGGGATGATTGAGCTGGTGGCGGGGAGGGGCACTACCATTACAGAGGCTGGAGTAGGTGGTTTTCCCCTCACCATGTAAACAAAGCTGCAGGGAAGTTCGAACTGGGCAGAGCCCACCATAGCTCAGCAAAGCAAAGCCGCTGTAGCCTGACTGCCTCTCTATATTCCTCCTTTCTGGGCACAGCATCTCTGAAAGAAAGGCAGCAGCCCCAGTCAGGGGCTTATAGATAAAACTCCCATCTCCCTGCAACAGAGCACCTGGGGAAAGGGGTGGATGTGGGTGCAGCTTCAGCAGACTTAAATGTTCCTGCCTGCTGGCTCTGAAGAGAGCAACGAATCTCCCAGGACAGTGCTCAAGTTCTGCTAAGGGACAGATGCCTCCTCAAGTGGATACCTGACTGGGAGACACCTCCCAGCAGGCAGCAAGAGACACCTCATACTGGAGAGCTCCAGCTGGCATCTGGCAGGTGCCCCTCTGGGACAAAGCTTCCAGAGGAAGGAACAGGCAGGAAACTTTGCTATTTGGCAGCCTCCACTGGTGATACCCAGGTAAACAGGGTCTGTAGTGGACCTCCAGCAAACTCCAGCAGAAATGCAGCAGAGGGGACTGACTGTTAGAAGGAAAACTAACAAACAGAAAGGAATAGCATCAATATCAACAAAAAGGACGTCCACACAAAAACCTCATCTGAAGGTCACCAGCATCAAAGATCAAAGGTAGATAAATCCACAAAAATGAGGAAAAACCAGTGCAAAAAGGCTGAAAATTCCAAAAACCAGAATGCCTCTTCTCCTCCAAAGCATCAAAACTCCTCACCAGCAAGGGAACAAAACTGGATGGAGGATGAGTTTGACAAATTGACAGAAGTAGGCCTCAGAAGGTCAATAATAACGAACTACTCTGAGCTAAAGGAGCATGTTTTAACCAAATGCAAGGAATCTAAGAACTTTGAAAAAAGGTTACAGAAATTGCTAACTAGAATAACCAGTTTAGAGAAGAAAATAAATGACCTGATGGAGCTGAAAAACACAGCACAAGAACTTCGTGAAGCATACACAAGTATCAATAGCCAAATTGATCAAGCAGAAGAAAGGATATCAGAGATTGAAGATCAACTTAATGAAATAAAGCGTGAAGACAAGATTAGAGAACAAAGAATGGAAAGGAATGAACAAAGCCTCCAAGTAATATGGGATTATGTGAAAAGACCAAACCTACATTTTATTGGTGTACCTGAAAGTGATGGGGAGAATGGAATCAAGTTGAAAAACACTCTTCAGGATATTATCCAGTAGAACTTCCCCAATCTAGCAAGGCAGGCCAACATTCAAATTCAGGAAATACAGAAAACACCACAAAGATACTCCTTGAGAAGAGCAACCCCAAGACAGATAATCACCAGATTCACCAAGGTTGAAATGAAGGAAAAAATGTTAAGGGCAGTCAGAGAGAAAGGTCTGGTTACTCACAAAGGGAAGCCCATCAGACTAACTGCAGATCTCTCTGCAGAAAACCTACAAGCCAGAAAAGGGTGGGGACCAATAATCAACATTATTAAAGAAAAGAATTTTCAACCCAGAATTTCATATCCAGCCAAACTAAGCTTCATAAGTAAAGGAGAAATAAAATTCTTTAAAGACAAGCAAATGCTGAGAGACTTTGTCACCACCAGGCCTGCCTTACAAGAGCTTCTGAAGGAAGCACTAAAAATAGATAGGACCAACCGGTACCAGCCACTGTAAAAACATGCCAAATCATAAAGACCATTGATGCTATGAAGTAACTGCATCAATTAATGGGCAAAATAACCAGCCAGCAACATAATGACAGGATCAAATTCACACATAACAATATTAACCTTAAATGTAAATGGCCTAAATTCCCCAATTGAAAGACACAGACTGGCAAATTAGATAAAGAGTCAAGACCCATCAGTGTGCTGTATTCAGGAGACCCATCTCACATGCAAAGACACACATAGGCTCAAAATAAAGGGATGGAGGAAGATCTACCAAGCAAATGGAAAGTAAAGAAAAAAAGCAAGGATTGCAGTCCTGGTCTCTGATAAAACAGACTTTAAACCAGCAAAGATCAAAAGAGACAAAGAAGGCCATTACATGATGGTAAAGGGATCAATTCACCAAGAAGAGCTAACTATCCTAAATATATATGCACCCAATACAGGAGCACCCAGATTCATAAAGAAAGTTCTGAGAGACCTGCAAAGAGACTTGGACTCCCACACAATAATAGCAGGAGACTTTAACCCCCCACTGTCAATATTAGACAGATCACCCAGACAGAAAATTAACAAGGATATTCAGGACTTGAACTCAGCTCTGGACCAAGTGGACCTAATAGACATCTACAGAACTCTCCACCCCAAATCAACAGAATATACATTCTTCTCAGCACCACATCACACTTATTCTAAAATTGACCACATAATTGGAAGTAAAATACTCTTCAGCAAATGCAAAAAATCGGAAATCATAACAGTCTCTCAGAACACAGTGCAATCAAATTAGAACTCAGGATTAAGAAACTCACTCAAAACCACAAACTACATGGAACCAGAACAACCTGCTCCTGAATGACTACCGGGTAAATAATGAAATTAAGGCAGAAACAAATAAGTTCTTTGAAACCAATGATAACAAAGACACAACGTATCAGAATCTCTGGGATACAGCTAAAGCAGTCTGTAGAGGGAAATTTATAGCACTAAATGCCCACAAGAGAAAGCACCCTTTGTAAAATCGACACCCTAACATCACAATTAAAAGAACTAGAGAAGCAAGAGCAAACAAATTCAAAAGCTAGCAGAAGACAAGAAATAACTAAGATCACAGCAGAACTGAAGGAGACAGAGACACAAAAAACCCTTCAAAAAATCAATGAATCCAGGAGCTGGTTTTTTGAAAAGATCAACAAAATTGATAGACCACTAGCAAGACTAAAAGAAGAAAAGAGAGAAGAATCAAATAGACACAATAAAAAATGATATAGGGGATATCACCACTGATCCCACAGAAATACAAACTACCATCAAAGAATACTATAAACACCTCTACATAAAATAAACTAGGAAATCTAGAAGAAATTGATAAATTCCTGGACATGTATGTATTTTAAAAAGTATTTTATTTCTCCTTCACTTATGAAGCTTAGTTTGGCTGGATATGAAATTCTGGGTTGAAAATTCTTTTCTTTAAGAATGTTGAATATCGGCCCCCACTCTCTTCTGGCTTGTAGAGTTTCTGCCCAGAGATCAGCTGTTAGTCTGATGGGCTTCCCTTTGTGGGTAACCTGACTTTTCTCTCTGGCTGCCCTTAACATTTTTTCCTTCATTTCAACTTTGGTGAATCTGACAATTATGTGTCTTGGAGTTGCTCTTCTCGAGGAGTATCTTTGTGGTGTTCTCTGTATTTCCTGAATCTGAATGTTGGCCTGCCTTGCTAGATTGGGGAAGTTCTCCTGGATAATATCTTGCAGAATGTTTTCCAACTTGGTTCCATTCTCCCCGTCATTTTCAGGTACACCAATCAGATGTAGGTTTGGTCTTTTCACAAAGTCCCATATTTCTTGGAGGCTTTGTTCATTTCTTTTTATTCTTTTTTCTCTAAACTTCCCTTCTTGCTTCATTTCATTCATTTCATCTTCCATCACTGATACCCTTTCTTCCAGTTGATCGCATCAGCTACCGAGGCTTCTGCAATCTTCACATAGTTCTCGAAACTTGGCTTTCAGCTCCATAAGCTCCTTTAAGCCCTTCTCTGCATTGGTTATTCTAGTTATTCATTCATCTAATTTTTTTTCAAAGTTTTTAACTTCTTTGCCATTGTTTTTAATTTCCTCCCATAGCTCGGAGTAGCTTGATTGTCTGAAGCCTTCTTCTCTCTACTCATCAAAGTCATTCTCCATCCACCTTTGTTCCATTGCTGGTGAGGAGCTGCGTTCTTTTGGAGGAGGAGAGGTGCTCTGCTTTTTAGAGTTTCCAGTTTTTCTGCTCTGTTTTTTCCCCATCTTTGTGGTTTTATCTACTTTTGGTCTTTGATGATGGTGATGTACAGATGGGTTTTTGGTGTGGATGTCCTTTCTGTTTGTTAGTTTTCCTTCTACCAGACAGGACCCTCAGCTGCAGGTCTGTTGGAGTTTGCTAGAGGTCCACTCCAGACCCTGTTTGGCTGGGTGTCAGCAGCGGTGGCTGCAGAACAGCGGATTTTCGTGAGACCGCAAATTCAGCTGTCTGATAGTTCCTCTGGAAGTTTTGTCTCAGAGGAGTACCTGGCCGAGTGAGGTGTCAGTCTGTCCCTACTGGGGGGTGCCTCCCAGTTAGGCTGCTCGGGGGTCAGGGACCCACTTTAGGAGGCAGTCTGCCCTTTCTCAGATCTCCAGCTGCGTGCTGGGAGAACCACTACTCTCTTCAAAGCTGTCAGACAGGGACATTTAAGTCTGCAGAGGTTCCTGCTGACTTTTTGTTTGTCTGTGCCCTGCCCCCAGAAGTGGAGCCTACAGAGGCAGGCAGGCCTCCTTGAGCTGTGGTGGGCTCCACCCAGTTCAAGCTTCCTGGCTTCTTCGTTTACCTAAGCAAGCCTGGGCAATGGTGGGCGCCCCTCCCCCAGCCTCGCTGCCACCTTTCAGTTTGATCTCAGACTGCTGTGCTAGCAATCAGCGAGACTCCGTGGGCATAGGACCCTCCAAGCCAGGTGCGGGACACAATCTCCTGGTGTGCCGTTTTCCAAGCCCATTGGAAAAGCACAGTATTAGAGTGGGACTGACCCGATTTTCCAGGTGCCGTCTGTTACCCCTTTCTTTGACTAGGAAAGGGAACTCCCTGACCCCTTGCGCTTCCCAAGTTAGGCAATGCCTTGCCCTGCTTTGGCTCATGCACAGTGCGCTGCACCGACTGTCCTGCACCCACTGTTTGTCACTCCCTAGTGAGATGAACCCGGCACCTCAAATGGAAATGCAGAAATCACCTGTCTTCTGTGTCACTCACGCTGGGAGCTGTAGACCGGAGCTGTTCCTATTCAGCCATCTTGGCTCCACCTCCACTCCATTTCAATGAGCTTAAAACTTCGTGTAGTGTACTCCATATTTTGACATGCTACCTTCAGCATCATTGAAAATCTTCTTAGATATTGGGGTATTTCATTCTAATGTCATTTGGCTTTACTTTCTATAATTGGTAGTATGAAATTATTTATATTTTTATTCCTCCAGACCTCTATGCTCCTGTTGTCTCATTCATATTCCTCCCCCACAGCACAGCATCCTTCTTTCTATCCTCAAAGAGTTGACTGGAGGTAACAGACAAGCAACTCAGTAACTTCAACATAGCTTTAAGAATTTTTCTAGTGCATGAATAAAACAGTGCAACAGATTTAAGTTGGGATGGAGGGCAGATGCTCTTCTATACAATTCTTCTGCCTTCTAACACTCCCCAACCCCTTGTTAAAGTGTCTTTCACTGGTCAGCCTTCCCACTCACTTGAAAATTGTCTTGTGCGAGTCATCACCACCCTCTTCCCAGAAGAAGACCAATTATCATCTTTTCATTGAAATCCTCACTAGCTCAAAAATAAGATTTCAATGAACTATCTTAACAATAAAGAATAGTCACACTAATTCATATTAAAAAGAATAAATAATTGCTGGCTCAAAGTACTAGCTTATTCTAATTTCAGGTCTTCATATTGAAATTCCACCCCCTGACCCACTTAGTTTGGTAATAAAAGTGTGAAGCAAGAGTATCAAGAATTTCTAGTGTCCTCCCAGAAGATCTACATTAAAATCTTGAGCTACTTATCCCTAAGGGCTACATTCCCAAAGGTGGAATTTCCGTGTGACTGGCCCGTGTGTATGTGTGTTTGGAGTGGAGGAAAGTGGGGAGGTTTGCCTGGATGTGAACAATTGCCCCTTACATAGCTCTTTGGAAAGTATGAATTTTTTGCATATTAAGTGGTCTTAGAGTAGGTCCTATCTACGAAGAGAAAATTTCAAACCTGATACATGTATTGCTGTGGCAAATAAATGGTCCTTTGCAAATGTGTAAGTATCCTTTTTACAGTAGGTAGCTTATGTAAGGGAGAGACATAATTTAAAACGAAATGCGGGAGTATGGAATGATTATGAAATTTCAAGGTAGATTCTTACGCTATTGGAATCTTTGAGAAATGAAGCTTAACCCAAAATGATTTGAGAAGATGAATCAGAGGTTAAAGAACACTACACAAATACATCTGCTGTCTAAAGTTAAATTGCTTTTGGGCATTCCTCCATCTGTAAAGAGGCAGGAGACAAGATTAATGTTTGTTTGACATTCTAGCCATTAGGTATAAAGTTTAGTCTTCAGTGAGGAAAGGGAATCACTTGTAGTTTCAAAAAATGGGTGACAGAAAGCCTTTAGCTAAGGAAGGTAACATTTAGACCAGATATTAGGAAAAAGAATGTTCTCATGAACAAGAGCCACAAAGTATTAGAGCAGGTTCCCAAGAGAAGTCAAGGGAGCTTCTGTGCAAAAAACCCACAATGGTTTCATTAAGATGTTATATATAAGGAACGGCTTGAAAAATGCAAGTGGAAACAAGGCTTTTTCTAATTCTATGGCCTAACAGGTCAGGAGACTAGACCACTCAATAACAAGCCATGTTCAAGGCCATAGGGAAAAATAGTAATTCACAGGAAAATGGCACTCTGTTGATGAAAAGTACAGAGATTAAAAAATCTCCTCCTTCAAACTTACATCTAAAAAGTCTTTCATAAATACACCAAGATATGCAGAACATGTCAAAAAGGAAAGAGTCAAGGGTGAGCATGGGGAAGGCCAGAGCTTCAGATAATTTCAAACAAATGAACATATACATTTTTAATACCCTGAAGCCTGGGAACAGAACAATACTTTATGAACTTGCAGATTACTTCATAGGAAGGCCAAAGGCCAGGCATTTATGTACATATATAATAGATCAGTTTTTCAAAATCTTCAAGAAAGACATCTGAAGTTCCAGTTTATAATCCAAAAGGAACATACTGTGTTCCTGTCACCTGATCCATAATTACATGTTCCATTAAAGGCAGCAAAACTTATTTTAAACTATACTTATGAAAACCCAAATAAAATTATAAATCTAGGATCCCCTCCCCAGACTAAAAAATCTAGTTTAGTTTTTTTAGCTTTAAAATTTGATCCCAAGAATCTTCTAAGTTTTGGCCAAATAATTAGTTCTAAAGTAAAAAATTCATTCAATCAGCCACTTGTGTTGACACAGCTTCTAACATTTAATTTGACATGTTTTTTACTGAAATAACCTATTATTATTGCATTGTGATGATACAGCTTTACGGTTATTAGTTGTTTCGCAAGGCCACAAAAAGTAGGGATATATGATGGACAATATGACTGAAATATCTGTCTCCCCATCAATGGGCAGAGTTGATGTGGTTCATTTGGCTGGCTAAGCCATTAAATTTCTATCTCTCACCTCTATGTTTCCCATTCTCATTCCAAGACAATGAACATCACTGAGAGTAAAACAATTTTTGAAACCTTGAAGAAATCTCTGTGGTCCAGTTAGTATGGCTATGTAACAAATTATCCCCAAATTTTGTGGCTTAAAACAATGGTAATCATTTATTATTTCTCATAGTTTCTGTAAATCAGGAATTCAGAAGCTGATCAGTTGAGCCATCCGGGCTCAGGGTCTCTCTTGAGGTTGCAGTTAACCGAAGGCTTTAGTAGGGCTGGAAGATCTGCTTCCAAGGTCACTTGCTCACTTTTTTGGCCAGTTGGTGTGAGTCTTTGGCTAAGGTAGCACTTCCTCTCCATGTGGACCACTCCACAGAGTTGCTTGAGTATCCTCAGAGCATGGCAGATGACTTCCTCCAGGGTAAGTGATCCAAGAAAGCAAGGCTGAAGCTGCAATGCCTTATATGACCTAGCTTTGGGAGTCACACATCTTTACTTCTACCGTATTCCAAAGGTCACACTAGGCCAGTAGGGATGACAGACCTACATGAATAACAGAAGGCTAAGATTATTAGAGCTCATCTCAGTAGCTGGCTACCACAATCAAGTAGAAGCAATATACTGATAAGACACTTGTGAATACATAAGTCATTCATTGAATCCAAAGTTTTCCTTAGCCACTTGAGATAAGTGAATTTGTTATTATTGTTTCACACCCAAGCTGGGTAACTCCTTTTTTCTTCTTGATCTTAGGGGCATCATGTCTTCACTTTCTTGGTTTCAGGTATGACTTATCAGGTTCATGTTGAAAATGCCTACTTTTACAGACCCTAGAACACCATCTGGTGGTTCTAGCCTCCATAGGATTCTGCTCAACCATTTGTAAATTTGTTCATTTAACAAACATTTATTAAATGCCACTGTGTACTAGGGATACAATGTTGAACAAAATAAACAAGCTCCCTAGTCTCATGGAACATATTCTAGTGAAGGAAAACAAACAATAAAAAAGAGACAAACAAATATGAAGATAACAGACAATGGTAAATACTAGAATGAAAATAAAATAGCTGGATAGATAAGGAAAGGCTAGCAAAGGTGTTTCATTTAGGCTATGTGATGGAAAAGGCTTCTCTGAGGAAGCAGAGTGCTAAATAACAAAGATGCAAATATTTGAGAGGAGAACATTTCAGGCAGAAGGAAGTCAACACAAGGTCCCCGAGGGAAGAACAAGCTTGATGTGTGTGAGGAACAAAATAAGGTTCAAAGGCTGGAGCAGAGTGGGCAAGGGTGAGAGAAGAATGAGATGAGTGGGTAGTGGTCATTTCTTGTGCAGATATATAGACCAGGGGAACTGGTTAAAGTCTAATTTCAAGGGTAACTGCAAGACATCGCAAGGTCCTTTATCTTAAAATAAATGCTCATTTTCTTGTCTTCACTTCTTTCTTATTTTCTTCCTTCCTACAGTGGAGCGTCTCTAAAATGGGTTCCTTTCTCCTTCCAGACACACAGAAGAATTACATTTCTCTACTCCCATGCAGGCAGATGGGGACATCTGAGTACTAATAGCCAACTGATTATGAGTAGAAGTAACATCAAAGCCTTTGTCTGTGAAAGATCTGCAATTCTCTCTTCTTCTATTGTAGCAACGGAGGTCACATACTTCAAATGGTACACAGCTAGTAAGGTGGTAAAGCCTTCATCAGACTGGGTCCTTGAGTGACTATGTAATGGATGCAAGAAACACAACTTTTGTGTGTGTCTTAAACTGCTGAGATTCTGGAGTTGTTAGTTAACAGAACGTAGCCTAGACTATTCTGATTTCCAAAGTGTTCTTCCATGAAAAATAAGTTCTAAACTGAATTGTTGGCAGTCAATCCAAATCTTTCTTTTATAGCCACTACTGGTTGATCCCATAATATAAATTAATCCATAATTCTTTCTGACCTTCAGTTTCTCGGACAATTCAATTTATTCTCCAGTTCTGTTCCCACCTTTAGTCACGCGGAGATGCAGTGTTGTCACCACTTATTAGTAAATCACAAAACGAACATTTATAAAGTCCATGTTTTCTTATTCAGAGGAGGGAATGGAGTTCATTACTTAAGTTTGGGGAAAAGAAGAGATATCTTGTATGGGTCAATCTGACCATGAGCTCCAATTAACCCATACATGAGCTTTCCCTGCCACATTGAGATGATCCTTACTGAAAAGGAACAGATTGTTCCTAAACCAGAAGAGGTGGTTGCCCAGAAGAAAAAGATATCTCAGAAGAAACTGAAGAAACAAAAACTTATGGCACGGGAGTAAATTCAGCATTAAAATAAATGTAATTAAAAGGAAAAAAAAAAAAAGAAGAGATATCTTGTTCACAAACTGCTGCCATCCAGATGTTGGGAAAAATTTCAGAAGGGGAAGTAAGACATAGAGAAGCCAACTCTGTTCTATACTTGAGATGATACATAGCACCCAACAGGGAAAATAGAACTGTTTATCTTTTATATTTTCCCTCTCAGAGCCATTCATAATGACACACATTTAATTTTTGCTAACTTCCTCAAGGTTCATTTCATTCATTATATTTGTTTAAAAAGCACTATCAGTAAAGAAAATCTTCTTCATCTGTGTTACATGGCAGCTTGATGCTTCTGCCAGGAGTATATTGTATATGGGAATTCCAAGCAACACAAACATGATTTAATTTCTTTCAAATGTCCTTCTTGACTCATACCAATTCATCCAGGCACGGCATTCTTTAAGCCATTTCCAATTTCTCTGATCAAACAGGCTGGACTATTACCTGGGGGTTTTGGCTCCATCCAAGAAACCTGCTTTACCAAACCATCTGTTAAAGCTCCTGGATTCCTTCTATTTAGTAAGACTCACATGTCATATGGTATATATTTTCACCTTCTGAACCGTGTCCTAGACATCTTACTGGAACAACTTACCTCAATCACACATGATCTTTCCAAAGATATTTTCTTACCCTAAAAGCTCAAATAATATTTCATATTATAGCAGAACTGTTCAAAAATTCTGCACCCATGAAGAAGATATTAAAATAAGAGCTCCCCTTTCAGTTTGGGTTTTATGTTCTAAGACTGGGTAGTATTGAAAAGATGGTGGGAACAAAGAAATATACCAGTTATTAAATGTTTCAGGTAAAGCCAACCTAGAATTATCTGAGAATCATTCACAAGTAGCAAGTTTATGAAGGGCTTTTGATGTACACAAGCCATGTGCCTACAGGAAAATATCTCAGAATCCTGGAGAGTCTCCTCCTCTTCCTTCACAGAACAAACTTCATTAGTCGTCTCTGTTTATGAGGGCAGTAATAATGGAGCCAAGACAGAGGCCTGGTCTCTGTTCTAGGCCAGTTAACTTTCCTAAGTTACTTGGCCAAAAATAGGAACACTGACCCCTCATTAATCATGTAAAAAGCAGTATTTGTTCAGCACATACTTTATGTACAGCATAGGCATTTTGCACACTTATTTTTGGTCCCAAAGTTGAACTTAAGGGAATAAATAGGTGAAATAATAAATAACCATAATTTGGTAAATCTTTCAAAATCACCCTTACCTTCTTGAGGGCCTCCCTTGTACCAGGCATTTTCATAGAAGATGTCCCATTTAATCCTTAGAGCTCTGTAAAGCAGTTTTTGTTTTCCCATTTAGTGGATGAGAAAAGCTAGAGCTCAGAATCACAAAATGGCCTACTTTGCTGAGATCATATAGATAGTAAGTTCAGAGTTAGAACCTAAACCCAGATCCTGAGCTTCTTCCCTTCCTATCTGGTGCTTTTCCAAGCCTGCAAGGGAAGAGAAGACCATAGTTAATACTTGAAACATATTTTATTTGAATACCAAAAGCAGTAAATTCCGGGTAAAGATTGTTTCCCCAGTCATTCATCTTTCTGAGTTCTTAGCTAAGTAAATATTATTTAACCCGGTGAAGTTTTGATTGTCAAATCATATCAATAGTAACAAACATAATATTTCTAACTAATATGTTGGTTATATTTTTGAAATATATAAATGTATTATGAAGCTGCAAATTATTAAAATATATAATAGACTTCTCAAATATGATCAATTAGGGTAGTTGATTGGTTAACAGAAAATCAGATACTCATAATTATTAAAATATATAATAGACTTCTCAAATGTGATCAGTCAGCGTAGTTGATTAGTTAACAGAGAATCAGGTACTCATAATTATTAAAATATATAATAGACTTCTCAAATGTGATCAATCAGGGTAGTTGATTAGTTAACAGAGAATCAGGTACTCATAATTATTAAAATATATAATAGACTTCTCAAATGTGATCAATCAGGGTAGTTGATTGGTTAATTGAGAATCAGATACTCATTAGATTTAGAGAAGATACTCATTAAACATTATATTTACTTACTTTAAACTTTTATTTTAACTAAAATATGTTAACAAATGTTCATTCACACATCTTTTCTTGTGCATCCAAAACCTTTTTTAAAATACAAGTTTTTGTACACTAGCAATGAACTATCCAAAAAAGAAATTAAGAAAACAGGCCAGGCGTGGTGGCTCATGCCTGTAATCCCAGCACTTTGGGAGGCCAAGGTGGGCGGATCATGAGGTCAGGAGATCAAGACCATCCTGGCTAACATGGTGAAACACCATCTCTACTAAAAATACAAAAAAAAAAAAAATTAGCTGGGCGTGGTGGCAGGCACCTGTAGTCCTAGCTACTAGGGAGGCTGAGGCAGGAGAATGGCATGAACCCGGGAGGTGGAGCTTACAGTGAGCCAAGATTACGCCACTGCACTCCAGCCTGGGCAAGAGAACAAGATTCTGTCTCAAAAACAAGAAAAAGAAAGAAAAGAAAACAATTCCATTTATAGTAGCAGCAAAAACAATAAAATAGGAATATATTTAACAAAGATGATGCAAGACTTGTACAATGAAACTACAAAACATTGCCAAAAGAAATTAAAGAATATTTAAATAAATGGAAAAATACCCCAATATTCATGGACTGGAAGACTTCATATTATTAGGATGGCAATACTTCCCAAAGCAACATACAGATTCAACACAATCTGTATAAAAATCCTAATAGCCATTTTTTGCAGAAATGGAAAAGCTGTTCCTAAAATTCATATGAAATTATAAGGGAGCCCAAATCACCAAAATTAACTTGAAGACAAAGTTTGAAGTGCTCACACTTCCAAGTTTAAAAACTTACTATAAAGCTACAGTGAATAAAATGGTATGATACCAGCATAAAGATGGACATATAGATCAATGGAATAAAATCTTGAGTCCAGAAATAAATCCAAACATCTATGATCAAATTTATTTTCAACAAGGATGCCAAGACCATTCAATAAGGAAAGAAGAGTCTCTTCCATAAATGGTGCTGGGGCAACTGGAAATCCACATGACATAACAGTAAAGTCAGACCGTTACCTCAAATAGGACATAAGAATCGTCATAGTACAAACGTTTCCATCCTCCTCAAAATTCAAACATTGATGTTATAACCCTGATGTGATGGTATTTGGAGATGAGGTTTGGGGGAGACAATTAGAGTTAGATGAACTCATGAGGATAAGGCCTTTGATTGGATTAGTGCCTTTACTGGAGGGGATACAAAAGAGCTCTCTCTTCACTATGACGACACAGTGAGAAGACAGCTGTCTGAAGGCCAAGAAGAGAGTCCCAACTAGAAACTGACCATGCTGGCACCTTGATTTTAGATGTCCCAGATTTCACAAATGTGAGAAATAAAGTTCTGGTGCTTGTCACCCAGTCTATGGTATTTTCTCATGCAGCCTGAACAGACTAATATAAACATTAACTCAAAATGGATCAATGATCTAAATGTAAGAGCTAAACCTATAAATTTCTTAGAAGAAAGTATAGAAATAAATCTTTATGACCTTGGATTTGATTTCTTAGATATGACAACAAAAGTATAAGCAAAGAAAAACAAAGTAAATTAGACTCTATCAAAATTAAAAACTTTTGTGCATCAAAGGACAGCATACTCCAAGCCAGAATAACAGCCCTATGAGCCAGACCCCAAGTTCATTGACCCACCATGTGCACACATGCACCCCAACCTGAGAAGCAACCTGGAAAGCCCACACCCAGCAAAGCCACATCACTGCCACCACAAACTCTCTCAGCCTAAGCCACTGAGACACTCACAAATGTCACTAATGTGGATTACAGATAAAGAAACTTCACTAACACTACACTACTGTGTCCACCTAGAACCAAGGTCAATGCACCCCTCACCAAACTGACATCCCAAGACCCATTCACATGAATAAGTCTTTTCCTATGAAACCTACTCCCTAAAATTTGAAGAAACAACTTTTCCACCAGATGTGTAGAAATTAATGTAGGGACACATCAAGCATAGAGAAGCAAAGAAATATGACACCTCCAAAGGAAAACAATGATTCTCCAATAATAGTCCCCAATCATAAGGAAATATATGAAATGCCAGAAAAAAAGAATTCAAAATAATGACCTTAAAGAAATTGAGTGAAATAAAATAGAATACAGATAGACAATTCAATGAGATCACAAAACAATTTATGTTTGAATGAGAAGTTCAGAAAAGAGATAGATATCATAAGAACCAAACAGAAATCCTAGAGCAGAAAAATTCTATGAGTGAAATAAAAAATACAACTGAGAGCTTCAACAACAGACTAAACCAAGCAGAAGATATAATTTCTAAACTTGAAGAAAGGTGTTTTGGAATAATACAGGCAGCCCAAAAATGAAAAATAATAATTTAAAAAGCCTACAGGATTTACGGGACATCAATAAGCAAACAAATATTGATATTATGGGCATTCCTGATGGCAAGGCAAAGGGAAAAGGTGAGGAAAACATATTTAATGAAATAATAGCTAAAAGCTTCCCAGGTGTTGGGAGAGATGGGCATCCAGGTTCAAGAAGCTCAAAGAAGCCAAACTATATTCAATCCAAAAGGTCCTCACCATAGAACATTATAGTCAAGTTGTCAAAAGTCAAAAACAAGGAAAGAATTTTAAAAACAGCAAGAAAAAGATGCCAAGTCACATATAAGAAAATCTCCATTTGACTAATAATGGGCTTCTGAGAAGAAAATGAGGGCTGTAACTCTAATTTCATTTTAACATTCTTAACTCACTAGTGCTTACAGATAAAGAACCCAGAGATACAGTGGTACTTTCTCAATTAAAAAAAAGAATTAAGCCTCTGCTAAAGTCTGCGGCAGAACAGAGCATGGCATAATACACTAGAGTGGCATGATATAATCAAAGTAATAAAACAAAGCTGCTAACCAAGAATATAACACCCAGCAAAGCTATTTTTCAGAAACAAAAGATTCCAGACAAGCAAAAACTACGTGAATTCATTACCACTGGATCAGCCTTACAATAAATGCTCAAGAAAGTCATATCTGGAAGTGAAAAGACAGTAACGACCATCATGAAAACATGCAAAACTATAAAACTCACTGGTAAAACAGATACACAAAAGAAAGAGAGAACGGAATCAAAGCTTATAAATACAGAAAACTGCCCAACTACAAAGATAAACAAGAAGAGGGAAAGTAAGGAACAAGGGATACACAAAACAGCCAGAAAATAATCAATAAAATGATAGGAGTAAGTCCTTACCTATCAACAATAACTTTGAATGTAAACAGATTAAATTTCCCATTTAAAAGATATACAGATGGTCTGGCATGGTGGCCCATGCCTGTAATCCTAGCATTATCGGAGGCCAAAGAGGAAGGATTGCTTGAGCCCAAGAGTTCCAGACCAGCCTAGGCAACATAGTAAGACCTTGTCTCTATTTTAAAAATAAATGAATAAATTGTTTAAAAAGAAAAAAGAAGATATAGACTGCCTGAATGAATTCAAAAAACAAGACCCAACTCTACACTGCCTATAAGAAACTCACCTCATCTGTAAAGACACCCATAGATGGAAAGTGAAGGATTGGAAGAAGATATTCCATGGAAACCAAAAATAAGTGGGAGTAACTATACTTATATCAGACAGATTTTAAGACAAACGCTGTAAAAATAGACAAAGAAGGAAATTATATAATAATAAAGGGATTGACTCAGCAAGAGACTGTAGCAATTTTAAGTATATATGCATCCAACACTAGAACACCCAGAGATATAAGGCAAATATTATTGGATCTAAAGGGAGAGATAGTCCCCAGTACAAGACAGTTGGGAACTTCAACACTTCACTCTCAGCATTGGACAGATCATTTAGACAGAAAATCAACCAAAAAATTTGGATTTAAATTGTGTCATCTAACAAATGGACCTAAGAGACGTTTACAGAACATTTCACACAATAGCTGAAGAATACACTTTTTTTCCATCAGCATACAAAACATTCTGCAGGACTGACCATATACTAGGACACAAAACAAGTCTTAAAATTTTTTTAATTGAAATTATATTAAGTATTTTATCTGACCTCAATGGAATAAAATTATAAAATTAATAATTGTTATTAATAACAAGAGGAACATTGGAAACTATACAAATAGGTGGAAATTAAACAACATGCTCCTGAATGACCAATAGGTAAAAGAAGAAATTAAAAATAAATTTTTAAAATTCCTCGAAACAAATGGACATAGAAACAGAACATACCATACTGACACCTATGGGATACAGCAAAAGCAGTACCAACAGGAAAGTTTATAGCAATACGTGCCTACATCAAAAAACTAGAAATATTTTAAATAAACAACCTAATGATGTATCCAAGAAACTAGAAAAGCAATAACAAACAAAATCCAGAATTACTAGAATGAAAGAAACAATAAAGATTCGAGCAGAAATAAAATCGAGACTACAAAAATACAAAAGATCAACAAAACAACAAGGTTGGCTTTTTGAAAAGAAACAAAATTGACAAGTCATTAGCTAGACTTAAAAAAAGAGAAAGAAGATAAATAAAATCAGAAGTGAAAAATGAGACACCACAGTGAATACCACAGAAATACAAAGGATCATTAGAGACTACTACAAGCAACTATGTGCCAATAAATTCCAAAACCTGGAGGAAACGGATAAATTCCTGGACACATACAACCTGCCAAGATTGAGCCAAGAAGAAATAGGAAACCTGAACAGACCAATAACAAGTAACAAGATTGAATCAGTAATAAAAGCTCTCTCAACAAATAAAAGTCCAGGAACACATGGCTTCACCATCAAATTCTACTGAAAACTTTAGAGAAGAATTTTCCTCAAACTATTCCAAAAAACAAAACAAAATAAAACTGAAGCAGAGAGCATTCTTTCCAACTTATTCTATGAGGCCAGGATAACCCTGATATCAAGACCAAACAAGGACACAACAAAAAAAATGAAACTATAGTCCAGTATTCCTAATGAATATACATGCAAAAATTTTCAACTAAATACTAGTAAAAGGAATCCAACAACACATTAAAAAGATAATACATCATAATCAAGTAGGATTTATCTCAAGAATGCAAGGATGATTCAACATATGCAAATCAATTCACATCATGCATCACAACAATAGAATGAAGGGCAAGATCATATAATCATCTCAATAGACACAGAAAAAAAGTATTTGATAAAATTCAACATCCATTCAGAATAAAAACTCTCAATACATTAGGTATAGAAGGAAAATACCTCAACATAATAAAGGCCATCTATGACAAATCTACAACTAACCTTACACTGAATGGGGAAAGCCTAAAAGCTTTTCCTCTAACAACTAGAACAATACAAGGATGTCCACTCTCACCACTCTTATTCAACATAGTATGGGAAGTCTGAGCCAGAGCAATTAGACAAGAGAAACAAATAAAGAGCTTCCAAACTGGAAAAGAAGAAGTTAAATTGTCTTTGTTTGCAGATAACATGATCTTACATACAGAAAAACCTAATGACTCTACCAAAAAAAAACTCTAGAATTAATAATTGAATTCAATAAAGTTGCAGGATACAAAAATTGATATACAAAAATCAGTAGTGTTTCTACACATAAACCACAAAGTAGCTGTAAAAGTTATCAAGAAGGCAATCACATTTACAATAGCTACAAAATAATAAAATACCTAGGAATAAATTTAAGCAAAGAGGTAAAAGACCTCTCTATAAGGAAAACTACAAAACTCTGATGAAAGAAATTGAAGAGGATAGAAACAGAAAAACATCTCATGCCCCTGGAACAGAAGAATCAATATTGTTAAAATGACCATGCTACCCAAAGCAAGTGATAGATTCATTGCAATCACTATCAAGACACTAATGATAATCGGGTGCAGTAGCTAACACCTATAATCCCAGCTACTCAGGAGGCTGAGGCAGGAGGATCACTTGAAGCCAAGAATTCAAGACCAGCCTGAGCAACATAGCAATACTTTATCTCTAAAAAAATTTTTTTTTATTAGATAGGTGTGGTGGTGTGCTAGCTACTCGAGAGACTGAAGCAGGAGGATTGCTTGAGCTCAGGAGTCAAGGCTGCAGTGAGCCATGATTGTGCCACTGCAGTCCAGCCTAAGCAGCAGAGCCAGACCCTGTCTCTTTTTTTAAAAGAAATTCTTTTTATTATTATCATAGTAACCAAAACATCATGGTACAGGCATAAAAAACAGACACATAGACCAGTGGAACAGAATAGAGATCCCAGAAATTGATCCAGGTATCGACAGCCAAGTGATTTTTGACAAAGGTGCCAAGAACACTAATTGGGAGAAGGGCAGCTTCTTCAATAAATGATGTTGGGAAAATGGATATCTATATGCAGAAGAATGAAACTAGACCCTCACCTCTCACCCTATTCAAAAATCAACTCAACATAGATCAAAGATCTAAATGTAAGACCCAAAACTATGGAACTGCTATAAGAAAACATAGGGGAAATGCTTCAGGACATTTGTATGGGGAAAGATTTTATAAATAAGACTTCAAAAGCACAGGTAACAAAAGCAAAAATAAACAAATGGAATAATATCAAACTAAAAACATTCTGCACAGCAAAGGAAACAATCAACAGAGTGAAAAGACGACCTACAGAATGGAATTAAATATTTTCAAATTATTTATCCAATAGGGAATTCATATCCAAAATACACAAGGCACTCAACCATTCAGCAACAACCACAAAAAAACCAAAATAACCCCATTTAAAAATGGGCAAATGATCTCAACATACATTTCTCAAAAGAAGACATACCTATGGCAAACAAATATATGAAAAATGCTCAACATCACTAATCATCAGGAAAATGTAAATTAAAACAACAGTGAGGTATCAGCTCACCACACTTAGAATGGCTATTATCCAAAAGACAAATAATAGCAAATGCCTAGTGAAGATCCAGAGAAAAGGAAGCTCTTATACACTGTTGGTAGAAGTGTAAACTAGTACAAGCACTATGGAGAACAGTATGGAGGTTCCTGAACAAAACTAAAAATACAATTATCATATGATCCACTAATCCCATTACTGGGCATTTATCCAAAGAAAAGAAAAATAAGTATATTGAAGAGACAACTGTACCCCTGTGTTTATTGCAGCACTATTCACAATAGCCAAGATATAGAATCAACCTAGGTGTGCAAGAACAGATGAATGGTTAAAGAAAATGTGGAATATACACACAATGGAATACTATTCAGCCATGAAAAAGACTTGGATGCAACTGGAGGACATTATGTTCAGTAAAATAAGCCAGAAACAGAAAGTTAAACACCACATTCTCACTCATAAGTGGAAGCTAAAAGAAAGTTCTCATACAAGTAAAATGTAGAACAGAGAGTTCTAGAGCAGCAGTTCTCAACCTTTTTGGCACCAGGGACCAGTTTCATGGAAGACAATTTTTCCACAGATGGGGATGGGAGTGAGGGTTGCGGGATGGTTTCAAGATGAAACTGTTCCACCTCAGATCATCAGACATTCGATTATCATAAGGAGAGTGCAACCTAGATCCCTCGCATGTGCAGTTCACAGTGAGGTTTGTGTCTCCTATGAGAATTTAATGCCTCTGCTAACCTGACAGGAGGCAGAACTCAGGCGGTAATGAGGCCTGTGGCTCCTATGAGAATCTAATGCCTCTGCTGCTCTGACAGGAGGTGGAGCTCAGGCAGTAATGCTCGCTGGCCTGCCGCTCACCTCCTGCTGTGCAGTCCGGTTCCTAGCAGGCCATGGACCCATACCAGTCTGCAGCCCGGGAGCTGAGGACACCTGCTGTAGAGGATGGCAAGGGTACAGGGAAGGGAAGAGATTTGTTAAAGCTTACAAAATTACAGCTAGATAGGAGAAACAAGTTCTGGTGTTCCATACCACTGTAAGATGACTATAGTAAACAATAATATATTATCAAGTTTCAAATAGCTAGAAGGAGGATACTGAATATTCCCAACACAAAGAAATGATAAATGTTTGGGCCAGGTGCAGTGGCTCATGCCTGTAATCCCAGCACTTTGGGAGGTGGAGGCAGGTGGATCACCTGAGGTCAGGAGTTCAAGACCAGCCTGGCCAACATGGCAAAACTCCATCTCTACTAAAAATACAAAAAATTAGCCGGACGTGGTGGTGGGTGCCTGTAATCCCAGCTACTTGGGAGGCTGAGGCAGGAAAATTGCTTGAACCAGGAGGCAGAGTGCACTCCAGCCTGGGAAACACAAGATTCTGCCTCAAAAAAAGAAATGATAAATGTTTGAGATGATGGATATGCCAATTACCTGCTCTGATCACTATATATTATATATTGAAACATCACTACATACATCATAAATATATACAATCATTATGCATCAATTTAGAAAACCAAATATATATTTAAAAAGAAAAAGACAATCCACAGGATACAAAAACATTGCAAATCATCTACTTGATAAAGGTGTAGTATCCAGAATACAAACATAAAATATAAATTCTCTAACTAGAGTTCTACACAGTTTTCCTGCACATACCATCCTCCCAATATATCATCTATAATTTCTAGTTTCAGCTTCTTTAAAGTGGAAATACAAGTGCAGATTTCTTCTATATTTTTATAGTCTTTTCCAATCTTTTCCAGGTTGTCTTGCCTATACTGACTTAATAGCATTTGTCTTACAAGTTCATTTTCATTTAATTTTTTCAAAGTATTGCATAGTGTAATTCTCTTTTCACTCTCCGATTTCATTAATTTATAGAACATTTATCTTGTGTAAGTTCAATAACATTTACAATCAACCTAAGAAGACTGCTTGGCAGGCATCAGGTCAGCCAGTAAGAGGAGTTACCTGCGTACTAGAAAGCAGCCTGCCAGTCTTGGGCATTCACGAGCTATGGCCTTAGACAGTATGCCTCACAAGGCAATGCGAAGAGGCAGAGGCTAATACAGTGATACAGACACATGGACTGGTTAACAGAGCTTGCCCTAGGTATGTATATATACACATATTCATACATCTTTTACTTGCTGATGAATATTTTAAGAGGTTTAAAATTATCTAATTATTTGAAAATTTTGATTAATTTTAAATTTCTTAAATCTTAAGTAAATTTGGTTTACTTCCAAATCACAGTGGTAGCAGTGTAAACTGATGTGATTTGGCAACCTGACATAACATGACTCAGAGCATCTAGGACATGAGAGGTATTCATGGGAGTCAGTAGTCTTTGGCACTTCTTTGGGGGATGCTAAAGAACCAACAGACTAGGGTTTGGGAGATGGAGAGACAGATGTTACCTGAGAAAAGTAGGCAGGCTTTATAGCTGAGGGGCAGAAGGCTATATTTTGTAGCTTGGGAGAGGCAGCAAGAATCAATTTGGTGAGTCAAACTGAGACTCAATAGAGAACATTGGGTACTTGGTGGACTTCAAAGGCTGTTTTCTGGGGAACTTGAAAAGAGGACGATTCAGTAGTTCAAGAAGAGAAGATCTAAGAAATCCTTCTGTGGTCTCAGTAGGTTCAATGTCAGAGATCTGCACCCAGGTGCCCCAGTCTTGTCAGGATAAAACTTGGCTTAAAATATGCAGGGTTCCTAGACCTATCTTTCCTCAAAAGGGATTTAGCAAAACTCTTCTCTCTTATTGGAAATAGAGTAATAATCTCAAGCTGTTTGAAAGGGATAACTACGTGGTATGAGAAGGACTGGGGTAGGGTTACCACTTGGTGCTCAAAGCTGTCTGCTTAGAATTTTACAGCAATCAGGCCTAAATAGCTGCCGGTGTAATGTACTTGATTTAGTATTTTATTATAAATATTTATCTTCTCTCACTTCTAGGAACATGTGGTAAAACAAAAATTTAGCGATTTATTACACTCCTTCAATCATCTACTAGAGAAATGGCAATATTCAACTCTGATATATATGAAAATCTAGATTCATGCCAGATTTAATTGGTATAGCATTAGAGGTCATCCCTTCTCCTTATATGGGTGAGAAAACTGAACACTGAAACATTGAGGGTCATACAATATCATGGTAGAACAAGATTTCTTATATTTCCACCACACCATACTTTCTCTACTCCCAGAGTTATTTTAAGTGCAAATCAAAAAAAAATCATCAAATTCCCCTAATGCAAAAGCATATGGATGAGCTTTAGGAGCTCTGTGAACCTCCAACATTTTCAGCACAATTTAGTATATGTATGTATATTTTTCTGCAAAAACATTCTCAAAGGGGCTCCTGTAAATGTTAAAACATACTGCAAACTACTTATATTGGTGGGATGGGGGGAGTATCTAATATTTCCTGCTGACCATTTTGTCTCCTCTCCTTCTACCACTTATTGTCACACAAATTTTTACTTGAGTTATTCTCCTTTATAGAAGCCCCCAAAAAACCAAGAGGTGAATCGGGCTATATATTTGGCCATATTTAGTGTATAAAATTCAGACAATTTTTAATGATTTTGGAACAATATTTTTATGCTTGCATAAAACATAGGGTTTCATAAACCTCAGAGGAAAATTTGGAATTGTATCATTCTCTTGATCTGGTTATATCAGGATTTTGTGTTAACAGTAATTCTTTTCATGAAAAGCAGATGTGATTCAACTTCTTTCTTAATGTCCAAGCTGCAAGTGACCACTAAACAGCCAGAAGTTTGTCACTTCATACTTAGGAGAAGAAATTTTTTGGCCATTCAGGGAGTAAGGAAGACTCTCTAAATGATATTCAAGAAGCAGTGTGGTCTTATACAAGGACCACTAGGTTTGGGTCTTGAAACTTTGTCCCATTCTCAGCCTTGCCACTTACTAGCTATGAAACTTTAGGCTCATTACTTAACATTTCTGTGTTTCAATTTTCTCACCTGTAAAATAACCACAAAAATACTATCTGACTTGCTGATACTCAGTGTTGATTGATATGTCTGTTATGGGTTGAATTGTGTCCCAACCTCCAAATTTATACATTGGAGCTCTAACCCCAAGTACCTCAGAATATGACCATATTTGGACATAGGGACTTTAAAGAGGTAATTAAGTTAAAATGAGGCCATTAGGTTGAGCCTTAATCCAATCTGACTGGTGTCCTAATAAGAAGAGTGTATTAGTCCATTCTCACACTGCTATGAAGAAATACCCAAGACTGGGTAATTTATAAAGAAAAGAGGTTTAATTGACTCACTGTTCCACATGTCTGGGGAGGCCTCAGGAAACTTACAGTCATGCTGGAAGGGGAAGCAAACATATCCTTCTTCACATGGCAGCAGGAGAGAGAAGTACAGAGTGAAGTGGGGTAAAAGCCCCTTATAAAACCATCGGATCTCGGGAAAACTCACTTACTCTTACAAGAACTGCATGGAGGAACTACTTCCATCACCTCCCACAAGGCCCCTGCCCCCACATGTGGAGATTACAGTTAGGATTACAATTTAAGATGAGATTTTGGGTAGGGACACAGCCAAACCATATCAAAGAGGAAATCAAGACACACGAAAAGACATGGACGCGTGAACACAGAGGAAAGCCCACATGAGGACTTGTAAGAAGGCAGCTGTCTTCAATCCAAGGAGGGAGGCCTCAGGAGAAACCAAACCTGCCAACAGTTTGATCTTGCACTTCTAGCCTCTAAAACTGTGAGAAAATAAATTTCTGTTTTTTAAGGCCCCCAGTCTGTGATATGTTGTTGTGGTAGCCCTACAAAACTAAGACAATGGCAAAGTCTGCTGTTAAATCTATTAATTACTAAAGATGTGTAAGAAATTGCTTTTGATAGCAGAGTAGATTTTATTACTACAAGTGATTTCAAGTTGTTTAGGTCACTTTTCTCTCCATCCCGATTGATTCTTTCTAATTTCCAGAAAGCAATTGTTGGTATTCTTCTGCAACTTAAACCCCAGATAAATATCAGAATTGGAAGGTATTTTTTAAATCATTCTACTCCAACCCCTTATATTATGGAAGAGAAATTGAGTCTCAAATTCATACAATTAGCCATTTCTGTAAAATAGGGGACTGGCTTACCAAGTACCTTTGTCATTGGAGTATTGCAAAGAAAAACATAGATAATTCCAGTAGAGTGCTTAGCACAATCCTCAGTAGGTAGCAAGTGCTCAGTATACAGTAGCTCTTTATCATTGAGAAAGGGCAAATAGCTTGGTCTGGGTCTCATTGCTAATTATTGGTAAATCTAACCTTCCAATAATGCTTGGGGGTATTGAAACTCTCAGATTTCCCCCAAATCCAAGCCCAGTGAGTTTTCCCAACAGCAATAAACCTGATCTAATTTAGAATAAACTTATTGGGAGCCTGATGAGCTTCTATAACATTTGGTTTAATTTGTCAACGGGAACCACAAAACACATGGGGAGCTAAAGTGTGTAGAACCCTCACATGCCTTGGACTCAGTCAAAGCCAGGCTAAACTACTGAGCCCACAAGTTAACAGCCTATTCTCTGAGCCCCTTCTCCTTTCCTTCTGGAAGAAAAACAGAAGCACAAAAGGTAGTCCAGTGGAGGTCCCTGGCCCACCAGCTCATTCCATGGGGCCATCACCAAAGATAAGCTGATCAGTAGCCTGCATCTGGTGGGAACTAGTCTGCACAGTCCACCAACCCGCAGCCTGAGCCCCTCCTCATCATTAGAAAAACAAAAAGGCCCTGGATTTCCCTTTGACCCTTGTCTTGGCTAGCTGCATGGATTCTCTCCAGCTGTGTTGAATCATGCCTTTCTACCTTTCTATGCTTTCCCAGCATTTCCTTTTCTAAGTAACACAGGCAAATGCCCAGACTCAAAATCTTTCCCGACTTGCAGTCTGGATTTCAGTGGAATACTCTTTCATGTTCAGCTTTGGAGATTATAGTAAAGATTACATTAGGGACAGTTACCTGCCAGCTATTAACCATTGCCTCATTGCCTCTGGCCTGACCTGAATTCACAGAGGGCATGGTCACCCGACAACTTAATCAATGAGCCCCTTTGGCTTTAGGGTGGCAGGGGCCAAGAGCTCCATCAAAGAAGCCTATGTGCTTTCAGCAACTCAGAAGATTCCAGTTGTTTTCAGCAGGCCTGAGAGGTTAAAATAAACAAATAAGAAAATGCCAGGTTGCCCTCTCATTTTTTCTCATACCCTGTGCCAGCCAGGGCCAGGGCTGGACAGGCTGCCCCTAAAGAGACTGCAGTGGTGCCCATGATGCCAAGCCATGCGACCAGAGCTTTCCCTGCACTAAGTGCCTGCCTTTCTCTCCTCATTCCACTCTCCATTTCTAAAAATGCATGAAATATCCATTGCTGTATAATTACCAAATGAATAAAAGGCTCTCCAACCCCTCTCTCCTAGCACAGGGTTCATCCAGGTTAAGGCTGCAGCTGGCAGCTTTTGGGTACATTAACACTTTCAGCACTGTTTGAAAACAAAACCTGGTGCAGAAAATCTGTTGGAATTTGCGACCATCATCAGTTGCAATTTTCCTGTCCCATAGCAGTAAGGCCTGGGATGTGAGTGAGATCTCCGTGTTGGCATTACAAGATAAATACATGTCTTCTCTGTATGCCTTCAGCCTTTAGGCCTTTGCAGGGCTTTTTAAAAAGCTCATAAACATGTTTGGCTGCCAGACAGCTCACAGAAAAGAGGCTGCTCACTGAGCGATTATTCAATCGGGGGTCCTACTTACAGGGCAGCTTCAGCCCTGTAGTTTGTGTCCTTTGAGATGCATAGATCTTCTGAATTGGAATGGAACTGAAAGAATTTCTTAACTATTTATTGGCTAGTTTTAAATACAAGCATTCAGTTTTTAGACTGAATACAAGAGCATTGTGTGCCCCTTGTGCCTAAGAAGACAAGAAAAATTGTGTAAAGCATTTGTGAATGTCTATTCCCCTTCTGCACTGAGTTGAATTTATTGTGTGTGTGTGCATTGAATTTGTTATGTGAATGCACATATACATACCTGTGAGGGTAAAAGGCGGTCAAGGCAGGACCTCTTTATAGCTTAGGGAAAATGTTGCAACTCAGCTGCTTCTGATGCTGTTCTCAAAAGTCACCAGTGAGCTTCTCATTGCCAAACCCAGCGGCCAATTCTCAGTCCTCAAGCTCCTTGATGTCCTGGTAACACTCAATACCATTGATCACCTGCGCTGTTTCTTTGCAAAAGCATATGAGACCCTGCACCACGTGATTCTTTCTGATCTCCCTGACTACCACCCTTTCACTGGTCTTCAACCTCTTTTGGTCCCTAAATGACTGAATTCCGTCAGTATGATCGGGTCATCAGCCATCTTCTCTTCTTCCTGCAGTCTCACTTGGGACACTCTATTCCCTACCAGGATATCAAAGATTGCCACTATGTAAATGACTCCAAAATGTACATCCGTGGCCCAGCCTCTCCTACCTAATATTATCTCTTTCTCTGTTCAATCTAACTGTCATACCGGTACCTCAAACTCAGCATGCACACAATAGAATTCCACATGTGTACCCTTACTCTCCCCCAGGCCCCCTTCCAGGCCTGTTCATGATCTTACATTCCTAGTTTGTATTTAGGTCACCAGCATCATCTAATTACCCAGTCTCAAAACCCCAAAGTCATCTTTATTTCTTCCCCTTGCCCCTTCATGGGACTGTTAGTGAATCCATCTGGAAACCTAAATGTCTTGTGTAATTTTTTCCTTCTCCATTACCTCTGCCACTACACTGGTCAAGCGTCTATTATTCTCACCAAGAGTATTACTAGGATCTCTAAGAATTTCATGGCTCTCTTTCCCCTTTCTTCCACACCATCCAATGCATTACACTCAGATGAATCATCCCACAACATGGTTTTTATTATATTACTCCTCACCCAAAAATCAATGGCCCCACTACCCATACAATAAAATCCAAACGCTTTAGCCTAAAATTAAAATCACTCCAGGATCTGGCCAATAGCCATCCTGCGTTCAGCCAAATGTAACTTTCCAATGTTTCCTATTAAGTATTTCCCTTCAACATTTATGTCTTTATTCATGTTGTCCCCTTGTCTAGAATCCCCACCCATCTCTTTGTGTTCAAATTTAAAGACTTGAGACATGACATAAAAACCACCTTCTCCTTAAAGATTTTTCAGATATCTTCTCCTAGCCCAGCACATCAGAGAAATTATTTACCTGGATTCTCAATGGTTTATCTGTAGCTTTGTATGGCATGTTCTACCAAAGATTCAAAAACAAATAAAAATATAATATAATCTTCCTATCTAGACTAAATATTGCCTTAGAATAGGGTCTCATCTTACCCACTGCAGTGGACTGAATGTTTGTGCCCCCAGTTACATTCATGTTGAAATGCTAACGTGCAATGTGATGGTATTTTGAATTGGGACCTTTGGGAGATAATTAGGGTTGGATGAGGTCATCAGGATGAGGCCCTCAGATGAGATTAGTGCTCTTATAAGAAGAGACACCAGAGATCTTTCTCCTCTTTCTTTATCTGTCTTCTCAGCATACACAAAGAAAAGGTAAAGTGAGCACAAAGCCAGAAAAAGAGCCCTCCCCAGAACCTGACCATACTGGCACCCTAAGAAATAAATTTCTGTTGTTGTGGTAGCCCAAGACAACTAAGACACTCATTATATGTACACATTGCTTAACATTCCTAAATCTTTGTCAAATAAATGAATGGATATATGAGTGGAATATGTGTCAAAAAATTGTCTTTGATCTCTGATGTCCAGCAGAGCCTGCCACTCAAGGATTCTGACTCCTCTTCACTGCTCTGGCCACACCCCTGCCCCGGCTTCACCTTAGCCCAACCACTGCAAGCTTATCCCTCCTTCTAAGCCAGAGATGGTTAAGAGTCTAGATATTGCCTACAATTGCTATTTTTCTCAACACCTTAGTGTTTTTCTAATTTCAAGTTAGTTGCCAGCATTTAAAAATTGGGAGATTTCATGTGAATGTATGGATTTGGGCCATGGTGGACCCTCAGTGACAACTGACTACCACTTATAGATGGGGCTTGTACTGTTCAAGCCACAGCTCCAAATAGTTAATGTGACTTTCAGTGGCCCTTGTATAAGTATTTGAGTTCAAGAGCCACATTCTCCATCTTTTTCCACTCTCTCACAGCTCCATAGCTAAATTCTGCATCTCTAATTTTGCCCTTCTCATACCAGGAAGAATTCACCAACTACCAAAGCCTGAAATTGACTCTCCTCACCTCTTTGCATTTCTGTAGAACAACAGAGTTAACTAAGTCTCCAGGAAATTTGGGTATGCCACCGTTATACTCTCTGACTTTTCTCGTTTCTTTAGGTCAAAAGGTTAAAGGTGAGATTCCAGGAAAGTGGCCTGTGGTATTAACTTTTACAAATGGTGATTGATAGAACTGGTATTCAAACCCAGGTCTTATGGCTTCAGGTTGTATTCTTTATTTTGATGATGAGTTCTTTCTTCACTGGTCTGTGCTGTTGTCTTCTGCAATTCAATCCAACTTAATTCAGCAAATATTTGTTAAGTACTGAAACTGTTACAGGAACTCACTGCTTTCTGTCCTGGATCAGTAAACATTCTCATTCTAGGTATTGAGAATTCTCATTCTTCAACTGGATACCCTGCCTATGGACAGAGGATAGCCACTAGAGATAAATTCTCTCCTTTACTTAATAATGAACATCAACTTTGTTTAAGCATCATGGTAGATCCTAGGAATAAAATGGTAAATAAAACTGATATTTCCTTGTCCTCATGAGGCTTAAAATATATTAGCCCTTAAATATATATTATATTTTTCAAACAAATTAAGAATTCCTATAAGGTAAGAGCTGCGTATTAACTCTCTTTGAATGATACAATGGACTGAATTCAGTAGGTACTTTATTGTTGCTATTGATGACAAATGTTCTCAGTCACTCCCAGGTGGAAGCTGCGCTTGTCCCTGCCTTCTCTGCTGTCCTTCAAAGCCACTCTCTGGCTCCTAGCAGCTGGTTCTTATAGAACTATACTCTTGTCCTTAGAATTATAGGATAAGAACATGTCAGGTCAGTTTTATGGACATGTGACCTAGATAGTCACACAGGGCCCTATGTTTGGTTTAATGCTCTGTTGTTACTGTCTTGAAATTCTTAATGATTCTAGTCAAGGAGCCCCACCACTTGTGTAGTCCATTCTGAGAACAGAGTTGGCGGTGGCAGCTGATACATCTTTAATGTCAACACTATCACTTGTCAATAGGCTCCTCTTCAGTATGCCTTTAGTCCTATTCAAATGCAAAAAAACAGTAGGGATATAGTTTGAAAGATATCTCCATATTTGAAGCTGTTCGTATTCCGTGGTGCCTGACAGAGTACTATGTTCTAAGCCACACACACAAAAAATAAATAAATAATGATGATGATGCTGAGATAACGATGTCATGTTTGTTCACCTAGATTACTGGCATCTTTAGGTTCAGTGTGCAATGATTCTTAAAGTGAGAGTCCTGGACCAGCAGCATCAGCATCACCTGGGAACTTAGAAATGCAAATCCTTGGTCCCCACCCCAGACTCAATGAATTAGAAACTCTAAAGGTGGTTCCCAGTTATCTGTGTTTTAATGAGCCCTTCTGATGACTCTGGCGTCTGGTGAAAACTGGTAACCACTGGGCCATGGCATTGTCGCCTCTTGAGAGCAGAGTCCATGTCTCCACAGACTGTCTACCTTCTACTGTTTCTCAACCAGGTGTAGATAATTTAATATTGACCCACCGTGGAACAACTGAGAAATAGTTGGGCTCAGAGAACTTTTCTTTAATGAGTTTATATGAATAGAGGGGAAAGGAGCAGGATTGGTTTTTTTCTTGGGCAACGTATTTGTTTATCTTGCTCCTTTGAAGTCAGAGCCAGTAATGTAGAAAGTTTTGGTGGCTAAAGCTGAACATCTGAGTGAAATAGAAAAATATTTTAATTGTTTCCCTGCATATACACATTTCAGAGATAATGCCATAGAGTCCTATTGCTGAGAGTGACCTTACATCATAAGTTTCCACTCCCGCATTTTATAAATGAGAAAACTGAGACCCAGAGAGATGAACTTACTTGCCTGAGGTCACCCAGTTTTCCCCCAGGATTCACTAAAGGAGATTTATTAAGGTAAAAGTCAGGATCACCTTGCTGATAATTTGGCTTCCGTCATGACTGAGCAGTTAGGTATTGGATAAGAAAGAAGCAGCCACTTGTCCAGAAGTTCTATTAATTGCTTTGCCATGAGCAATTCATACATTTCCTCCCTGTCTTCTCTTAGGTGGCTTGATTTCAGAACACATACGTATTTTTTGAAAGACAGCCTTCACGTTCTCTACTTTTCAATGTTTTATTTTTCCTTTGCGGTTGTACATCTCACCCCAGGAAGACAACACGGTGGCCGAGCTGTGTAGTTAATGAGCTACGTAGTTGATGACCAACCGTCACCCCCTGGGAGGAGGATGAGTCCTGCTTGTAGGTGGCGGTGCTCAGCTCCAAGCTGCTTATCTCCACACCTGGTTCTCGTTGCAACACCAAAAGTATTTCATGCTTATTAAGCATCATCTGTTCTCAATTTTTAAACCACAAGTTTGGCTTGGTTTGTTTTTAATAAGTGGTTACAACAGAGTCCACCTTTTCAGTGTGATGATGTCTCTCAAACCCAGCTATTGGCATCTTTTAAATTTGGATTAATATGACTATCATAGGAGGATAAAAACATGAAGAACATAAATCCTGCAATGTCTTACTTTCTTCTGCCTAGATACAACACAGATTTATTTCCAACACATGTATAAAAAAGGATAATCATGTTTAAAGGAAAGGGTATAACAATCTTTATCTTTGCATGGTTTTCCATGTCTTAATGTTTTCTTCCCCAATTTTGAATTTAAAGAAGTTCTAAATTTTATGCAAAATTAGTTTGGAGGATTAAGTCAATGAACCCTTCATCATTGCCCAGTTTCTGTTTATCAGTATTTTGCAATTGGTATAACTTGGTTTTTTGACAGCCAGTAGTTATTTATGTGGTATTTTGTCACTGCACTTGGCCACAAAAGAGTTAAGACATTTATATTCTTTTAAGATGAGAAAGTAAGGAGTCTATTTGCTCCAAGTTATATATAATTGTAAAGTCACAAGCTTTAAAAAAAATAAAGATACGTAACTGATAGTTAAATTTTAACAGGAATTTCCAGGTTCCTTTATAATGCATTTTTAAATGCCGATTGCCTGGTGTTAAACACACATAACAATTCATGTATTGGGCAGGGATATTTTAGTCTTGGTGTTGGGCAGGTATATTTTAATTTTAGCATGTTAAATTCTTTGATTTTGGGTTAGTGTCACAAGTGTGGGCCAGCATGGCACAAGTCTGCAGCCATCTCAACTCTCTTCCTTTAAAAAAAAGACAACCTGAATTAGGGGAAATGATTAATTTTCTTTCTAATATAAATATTATGGATGTTTCCAAGTTCTAGCTTCAGGAGAAATGGCCCTCCTATAAATGACCAGCAACAGTATAAACCCTCTTCCTGTGTGATTTCAAAAGTTAAGTCTTCTTCACAAATATTTCTAATAAGCCCTATGACACGCTTGTATGTTGCACAGACTGGTCCCATCACAACCTTTGCTCATTATGATTTAATTGTCCAGTGTCATCAACTCTGAGCTAGGTGAGGTCAGAGTCCTCTTCTACCTTTTTGCCACTGTATCCTCAACATCTAGAACAATGCCTGGCACATTATCTGTGCTGGATTAGTCTCTTGGGTGTGGATTAAATGAATGAGTGAATAAATGACTAAATGAATGGGTGAATACCAGAAACATATGTGTTCAGATTATTCATCCTTAAAATTCAAAATTTAGATTTACATGAATGAGAGAAAAGTAGAGAAATCACAAGAATACTAACATAAATTTCTATATTATTCCTAGGGAATGTCTCTAAATTAATATTACTCTTCAGTAATTATATACTAATCAAATGTATTAACTGGATTATACCCCCCAATTATCATTTCTGTAATTCCTAATATTAGAAATTTTTTTCAATGTTTATGAATCACTATGTAATATTTTGTTTATAGTTGATCTAAAATATTTTCTCATGGGCAAAACAGAAATTGTAGTTTTCTTTTCTGAAAAGTTTACGCAAATCGGTAAAGAGATGTAAGAACTTTGCAAATGTTTAATAGTATGTTTACATTTTCGTTCCATTTGGAATTCTAAGTCAATGGTTAACAGAAATCACAAAGAAATTAGTTTTTTACATCAGTCCAGTCTTTTACAATTCAAAATTCCAGATCAGTAAATTTAAAAAATACAAAGAAAGATTATTAATATCACAGTTTGTGATTGATTCCTCTATTAGTGTTGTCAATAAATTATCCTATAGTATGAGTCAAACTCTTTAGTCATTGAATAAAATACGTTTCTACCACTCTCTTCTACCTTCAGCTATTGGCATCCAAGGCATTTCTTTTCTCTGGGGTATATACAATATTTTCAAAATTGCTTTTTATTTTAATATTCTCCACACCTCTTAGCAAGATTTTAATACCAATAAGAAACAGAATTGCCCTCCTTTGGGAAGGATTCAGATTCCAAATACTGGTCCTCAAGCTCTGTTCTCTTCTACATCTACAGTAAGTCCACATTTAACCTCATTCATAGGCTCTTGGAAACTGCAACTTCAAGTAAATGACCTAAAAAGGATCCTCAAGTAACTTTGTTTTATCCCATGTAGATGAGAAAAATGAAATTGGTTTTGTTCTAAGTTGTTTCACTTAAAGTCACAGTTTGGCAAGAACCTATGGATAATATTAAGTGAAGACTTACTGTACTTGCATCTTTCAGGAAAATTCTAACCTTTGCTTATCTCACATATCAATGCCAAAATAAAACTGTGCTAAGTTGGCTCCCAATGCCCAAATATTATTTAACCTAGAAAGAATCACATTTTTAACAAGGCACTGAAAAAATAAGTTAAAATACTTTCTCAAATGGTACAATGACTTCCTTTATTCTCACTCACAGATTCAACTAATTTTTTTTTTTGAGATGGAGTCTCGCTCTGTTGCCAGGCTGGAATGCAGTGGCATGATCTCGGCTCACTGCAACATCTGCCTCTCGGGTTCAAGCAATTCTCCCACCTCAGCCTCCCAGGTAGCTGGGATTACAGGCAACCGCTGTCATTCCCAGCTAATTTTGTATTTTTGTAGAGACAGGGTTTCACCACATTGGCCAGGCTGGTCTTGAACTCTGACCTCAGGTGATCTTCCCGCCTCAGCCTCCCAAAGTGCTGGGATTACAGGCATGAGCCACTGCACCCAGCCAACTTTTTTTTTATGGTCCCTTCTTAGTGTCCTACATTTTTACAGTCTTACAGTGTTTTCCCATATATTGTCTCATTTGACCACAATACAGCTCTGTAAATTGTAAAGACAACATATCATAATGGTTAGGGGTACAGGTTTTGCAGTGAAACTAAAGTTTTTATCTCTGACTAGTTGTGTAAACTTAAGCTACTTAACCTCTCTCAGCTCAGTTTCTCATTGTAAATAAGTAACAATAATATTTTTGACCCCACACAACTATTAAGAGAGTTAGATGGGGAAAAATGCATGGATAATATGGGCTACCTTGGTTGAAGCTGAGGCTCAGCTATACCTACATGTGAATTTTGTCACTATGTACACTGGTTTTGAGCAGCGTAACTTTTTCACTCAGACATATGTCTTAGAACTCTATGTATGTTAGAACAAAGAGATTGGCCTCCTGCCTTTTAAAGAGCCTTATAATATTTCGTAGTAGGTATTACGCAAACAATACAAAAAAGAGCAGGTGTCACTGTTCTTAGATAAAACAGACGTTAAAGCAACAACAGTAAAAAAGGACAATGAAAGGCATTACATAATGATACAGGGTTCAATTTAACAAGAAGACTTAACTATCCTAAATATATATGCACCCAATATTGGAGCATCAAGATTCATAAAACAAGTGCTTCCAGACCTATGAAAAGACTTAGACAGGCACACAATAACAGTGAGGAACTTCAACATCCCACTGACAGCGTTAGACAGATCAAGGCAGAAAACTAACAAAAGCATTATAAACTTAAATTCAACACTTGACCAGTTGGACCTAACAGAACACTCCACCCACCACCCATAGAATATTCATTGTTCTCATATGCACACAGAACATACTCCAAGATTGACCATGTGCTCAACCATAAAGCAAGTCTCAATAAATTCAAAAAAGTTGAAATCATACCAACCATACTATCAGACCACAGTGGAATAAAAACAGAAACCAACGTGAAGTTCTCTCAAAATCAGACAATTACATGGAAATTAGGCAACTTGCTCCTGAATGACTTTTGGGTAAACAATGAAATTAAGGTAGAAATCAAAAAATTATTTGAAATAAATGAAAACAGAAACACAACATACCAAAATCTCATACAGAAAACAGAAGCAGACCTAAGAGGAAAGTTTATGGTGCTAAACACCTATTTCAAAAAGAAAGATCTCATATTAACAATCTAACGTTACACCCAGACAAACTAGAAAGCAAGAACAAACTAACACCAAAGCTAGCAGACAAAAAGGAATAACTAAAATCAGAGAAGAACTGAGTGAAATTGACACCCAAAAATCCACACAAAGAAAGATCTATAAGCCACTGGCTAGATTAACAAAGAAAAAAAGAGAAGATCAAAATAAGCACAATCAGAATGACAAAGGTGAAGTTACAACTGATCCCACAGAAATAACAAAAGATCCTCAGACTATTATGAACACCTCTATGCACACAAACTATAAAATCTGGAAAAAAATGGATAACTTCCTGGAAACACGCAAACTCTCAAGATCGAATCAGGAATAAATTAAACCCTAAGCAAACCAATATTGAGTTCCAAAATTGAATCCATTATAAGAAAACCTACCAACAACAACAACAACAAAAAACCCAGCCCAGACCAGATGGATTCACAGCTGAATTCTGCCAGATGTACAAAAAACAGCTGGTCCCAGTCCTACTTAAACTATTCCAAATAATCAAGGAGAAAAGACTCCTCCCTAACTTATTCTGCAAAGACAGCAACACCCTGATACCAAAACCTGCAAAGCACAATGAAAAAAGAAAACTACAGGCTAATATCCCTGATGAATAGAGATGTGAAAATCCTCAATAAAATAAAAGTGAACCGAATCCAGCATCATATCAAAAAGTTAATTAACCATGATGAAGTAGGCTTCATTCCTGGGATGCAAGGTTGTTTTAACATGTGCAAATCAATAACTGTGATTTGCCACATAAACAGAATTAAAAACAAAAAACATATGATCATCTCACTAAACATGGAAAAAACTTTTGATAAAACCCACATCTCTGCATAGTAAAAGCCCTCAAAAAAACTGGACATTAAAGGAATATACCTCAAAATAATAAGAATCATCTATGACAAACCCACAGTAAACATCATACTGAACAGGCAAAAGCTGGAAGCATTCCCCTTGAGAACTGGAACAAGATGAGAATACCAACTCTCACCATTCCTATTAATATAGTACTTGAAGTCCTTGCCACAGCAATCAAGCAAGGGAGAGAAATAAAAGCCATCTAAATAGGAAAAGAAATCAAACTATCTCTCTTTGCTGCCAATAACATTCTATACCTGGAAAACCCTAAACATTCCATGGAGTCTGGAACTATTCAATAACTTCAGTAAAGTTTTAGGATACAAAAATCAATGTACAAAAAATTAGTATTATTTCTATTCACCAATAACATTCAAGCTGAGTGGCTCACGCCTGTAATCCCAGCACAGTGGGAGGCGAAGGCGGGCAGATCACAAGGTCAGAAGATCAAGACCATCCTGGCTAATGCGGTGTAACCCCGTCTCTACTAAAAAAAAATACGAAAATTAGCCGGGCATGGTGGTGGGCACCTGCAGTCCCAGCTACTAGGGAGGCTGAGGCAGGAGAATGGCGTGAACCCGGGAGGCAGAGCTTGCAGTGAGCCGGGATCATGCCACTGCACTCCAGCCTGGGCGACAGAGTGAGACTCCGTCTCAAAAAAAAAAAAAAAAAAAAGAAACTATTCACAGAGTAAACAGACAATGTACAAAATGGGAGAAAATATTTGTAAACTATGCCCCACAAAAAAATCTAATATCCATAATCTATAAGGAACTCAAATAATTGAATAGGCAAAAAAAAAACATTAAAAATGGGCAAAAGACATGAACAGACACTTCTCAAAAAAAAATACAAGCGACCAACAAACACATGAAAAAATACTCAACATCGTTAATCATCAAAGGAATGTAAATCAAATAGCCACAACGAAATACCATCTCACACCAGTCAGAATGGTTATTATTAAAAATTCAAAAAACAGCAGATGCTGGTGAAGCTGCAGAAAAAAAAGGAACACTTTACACTGTTGGTGGAAATGTAAATTAGTTCAGCTTCTGTGGACAGCAGTTTCAAGATTTCAAAGAACTTAAAACACAACTAACATTTGACCCAACAAATCCATTACTGGGTATGTACTCCAAGAAAAATAAATCTTTCTACCAAAAAGGCACATGAACTTGTATGTTCATTGTAGCACTATTCACAGTAGCAAAGACATGGAATCAGCCTAGGTACCCATTAATGGTGGTTTGGATTTTTTTTAATGTGGTACATATACACCATGGAATACTATGCAGCTGTAAAAAAGAATGAAATCATGTCCTTTGAAGCAAAATGGATGCAGCTGGAGGCCATTATCCTAAGCAAATTAATGCAGAAAACCAAATTACTCACTTATAAGTGGGAGCCAAACAATGGGTACTCATGGACATAAAGATAGCAATAATAGACACTGGGGACTACTAGAAGGAGGAAGGAGGGGGGCAAATGTTAAAAAGCTACTATGCTCAGGACCTGGGTGACAAGATCAATCATACTCCAAACCTCAGCATCACACAACGTACCCAAGTAACAAATCTACACATGTACCTCCAAATCTAAAATAAAAGTTAAAATTATTTTTAAAAATTAAAAAATAAAATAAAACAGATGGCCATTGTTGTGGCTGCCAATATTTCTGCTATTACAGCAATAATTCAATGAACGTTTCGTATCTATTCCCTTGCACATTACTAGAGTAGACGCCAACAAGTTAAACTTCTGGGGCACAAAGTATACACATTTTCAGTTTCAATAGATGCTACAAAACTGCTCTCCAGAAAGGTTTTTCAAAAATGAATTTCACCTCATCTTTGACATCATATGACATTATTTAACATCTTTAACAAACAAGGAATAAAAGGACACTAACCCGACATAATAAAGGTCATTTATGAAAAGCCCACAGCTAACGTTATACTCAATGGTAACAGACTGACAGCTTTTTCTTTAAAATGAGGACAAGGGTGCCCACTGCCACCACTCCTATTCAACATAGTATTGAAAGTCTTAGCCAGAGCAATTAGGCAAGAAAAAGAAATTAAACACACCCAAATTGGAACAGAAGAAGTAAAATTATCACTGTTTGCAGGTGACATGATCCTATGTGTAAAAAAAAAAAAAAAACCCAAGGATTAAGCACACATTTGATATAATAAATAATTCAGTAAAGTTTCAGCATACAAAATCAACATACAAAAATCAGTAACATTTATACACAAAGACCAAACTAAAAAAGAAATTTTGAAAAATCCTATTTACAATGGTGTCAAAATAATCAAATGCCTAGGAATAAACTTAACCAAATAGACGGAAAATCTGTACACTGAAAACCATAAAATATTGGTGAAAGAAATTGAAGAAGACACAAATAAATGGAAAGACATCCCATGTTCATGGATTGAAAGACTTAATATTATTAAAATGTCCATACTATCTAAAGCAATCTACAGATCCAACACACTTCCTATCAAAATCCAGTGGCCTTTTTTTTCAGAAATAGAAAAATTTGTCCTAAAATTCAGATGGAAGCTTAAGGGACCCCAAATACAAAATAATTTTGAAAAAATAAAAGCCAAAGTTATATGACCCACACTTCTTGATTTCAAAATATATTCCAATGCTACAGTAATCATAGCAGCATGGTACTGGTATAAAGGCAGAAAAATAGACCAGTGAAATACAATAGAGAGTGCAGAAATAAATTGTCATGTATATGGTCCAAGGATCTTCAACAAGATTGCCAAAACTACTCGACAATGGGGAAAGGACATTCTCTTTAATAAAGAGTACTGCAAAAACTTATATCAACATAAAAAAAAAGTTGAACTTTATTTTATACCACATAAAAACATTAATTCATAATGGATTAAAGACCTAAACATAAGACCTAAAACTATAAAACTACTAAAAGAAAACATAGAGAAAAAACTACATGGCATTGGACTTGGTTGGCAGTGATTTATTGGCTATGACACCAAAACACAGGCAACAAAAGCAAAAATAGACTAATGAAATAATATCAAGTTTAACAACTTTTGTGTGTCAAAAGAAATAATCAGTAGATTAAAAAGCAACCCATGAAATGGAAGAAAATATTTACAAGGCATATACTTGATAAGGGTTAATATCCAGAATATATAAAGAACTTCTACAACTCAACAACAAAAAAAACAAATAACCTGACTTAAAAATAAGCATAAGACTTAGAAATTTCTCCAAAGAAGATATACAAATGACCATAAAAGACTAAAATTATTCTTAACATCACAAACCATCAGAGAAATGTAAATCAAAACCACAATGAGATATTACCTCACACTCTTTAAGATGCTTAGCATAAAAAAATCAAAAGATAACAATTGTTGACAAGAACATGGAGTAAATTAGAACCCTTGTGTACTGTTAATGGGGTTGCAAAATGGTGCAACCACTATGGAGAGCAATATGGAAAGTCCTTTAAAAATTAAAAGTAGAGCTACCTCATGATCCAGCAATTCTATTTCTGGGTAAATATCCAGAAAAAAAGAAAGCAGAATCTCAAAGAGATAGATGTATACCCCTGTTTACAGCAGCACTATTCACAATGGCCAAGAGGTGAAAACAACCCAAATGTTCATCAATGGTTGAATGAATAAACAAAATGTGGTATGTGTATATATGTATGTGTGCATATATATGTATATGTGTATGTGTGTATACATATACAAATAGCTCTCTATTGTATTTGTATATGTATACACATACATATGTGTATACATATACATACATGTGCATGTGTGTATACATATACATACATGTGTATGTGTGTATACACACATACGCATGTACATATACATATACATACATGTGTATGTGTGTATGCATATACACATATGTATCTGTGTATGTGTGTATATATATTAGGATAATAATGTATATAATATATTATATTATGTGTTATATACTATGTACATTAGGATATTATTCAATCTTCCAAAGAAGGCTATCCTGTTACATGCTACAACGTGGATGAACCTTGAAGGCATTATCATAAGTGAAATAAGCCAGCACAAAAGGACAAATATTGCATGATTCCATTTATATTAGGAATCTAAAGTAGTCAAATTCATAGAAACAGAAAACAGAATGGTGGTTACCAGGGACAGGTTGCGGGGGCAGGGGGGGTGTAAAGGGAAGGTTTTGTTTAGTGGGTATAGAGTTTCAGATCTGCAAGATGAAAAAGTTCTGGATATCTGCTCACAATAACGAAAACATACTTAAAGTACTAAACTGCACACTTCAAAATGTTTAAGATAGTAAATTGTGTGTTAATGTGTTTTTTACCACAGTTGTACAAATTGACAATGAAAAAAAGTTTTTAGATTGTTACCAATCTGACAAGTGTAAAATTGTATTGTTTCTTTAGTTCTCTGATCATTAATGAAGCTAAATATCTTTTTATATATGTATTGACCATATGTCACTCTTCTCTGTATTTCCTGTCCAGAGCCTTTGCCTATTTTTCTTTGAGTAGTATTTTTTTCTTGTTTACATGTAGGATTTTTATGCATTTTTTTCAAATTCACATAAATTGACATTTTAATTGCTAGTACAATTTCTTTAACATTATACTGTAATTTCTAGTCAGCACAGCAACACACCTAAACACACAAAGGAATGAAATACAGGGCTTAGTCTTGCTTTGGCTATATGGGCTCTTTTTCGTTTCTATATAAATTTTAGAATTGTTTTTTCTAGTTCTGTGAAGAATGATGGTGGTATTTTGATGGGAACTGCATTAAATTTGTAGATTGCTTTTGGCAGTATGGTCATTTTCACAATATTGATTCTACTCATCCGTGAGCTACATGTAAAATTCTTTAAATATCTAGAAACTAATCATTTACCTGCTAAATGTGTTGTACATATTATCTCCCAATCTTGCCCTTTGACTTTACCTACAATAAATTTTTGATATATAAGAATTTTCATTTTGATTTAGTCAAATGTAAGCTCATAATTCTATCCCTTGATTTTTCATTTTTAGTTTTAGATGTGATAATATTTAACTGTTCACACACATACACACACACACACACACACACACACACATAACTCCACCACCTGAATAAACCCTTACTTCCTCTTCTCCTAAATATGGTTGCATCATCATATTGGTTAAATCAATATTTAATGTTTACATTATTCTAACTATGTAAATGCTACTGAAATCTGAGATCTATATTATGCTACAATAATGTTACCTTATTTGTCCTGCTTTGATTTTTCCTAGAGTTAATCATTATTGTGTCTTTTCATTTGCTTATTTTTGCATCTACTTGTTATTTACCACCAAACTCTTCCCAGTTTGGTAAATTTCCTCTGAACACATCTGCAACCTTTTATTTAATTTTTCTTCTTGAAAAAATTCTCCTCCGGGCCTCTGACATACTTCAGTCTGAATCTGTTGAACGTTAGACCTATTGCAAGGCTGTCCCCATAAGATGACTTTTTAGTAATACACCAATGACATCCTTGAGATTCCCTGAACTTTTCTCTTGTGCAGGATGCCTACTGCCTGCATCACATTCTTCCTCTTTCTTAGTTACTCCCACATTTTCGTGAAACATGTCTTCTTGTAGCTTTGTACAAAAGGTGCATAGGTAGTAAATTTTTTTAATTCTCCAGTGTCCCAAAAAGTTGAAGGAGCACTGTACAGGGCAGGGCTGCAGTCAAGTGAGAAGCCTTGTTCTCTGGTACTGTATTTACCATCTCTGTGATCTTGGGACAGTCACAAAACTCTCTGAGCCTCAGTTTCTCTTTCTGAAATAGACAATAATCCAAACTGTGCCTGCTCAGAGCTATGGCTAGGAGAGTGCTTGTAAAGGGGCTTTGTATAAAAAAGGTATGTACAAACAGTGTGTGCTGGAGCCACAAGAGTCAATCTTTGAGCCATTGGTAGCTTGAAACTGGCCATGGTAGAAGTATTTACACTATAGAAATTGACAAATGTGGCAGAGAGTTGTTTTGTTTTATTTCTTTTTGGAGGAGAGCTGGTTTAGGAGCACACTACTTACAAATACAAGTGATTATAACAACTGTTTTCATTGCTGTGCCCTCCTTAGTGATCCATGGCCTAATGTATAGCTCAATTATAGTTCTGATCACATATAACATTATTATACAATAGGTCATGAACTCATTGAGACATGAGACTTTGTGTTACTCATAGAGATGTATCTCCCCTGCACTATTTCCCCCAGTACCTAATACATTGACTGGCACTTAGTTGATATTCTATTCCAAATTTTTGAATGAGTGACTAAAATTTTTGATTGATTGTTTTTATGAGTCGGCAACAACCAGAGAGAAGATGAGAGGTGAGGGAAGGGGTTAGGAAAGGTGCATGACACATGGAACAGCTTTTGAGAGGAGTGCCCTATTAGGTGTATTAGAAAAAGCTGTCCTTAATGGGAAGTTTTCTATGAGCCAGACACTATTCTTAGGTGCTGTGCAGAAATTATCTAATTCCATAACAACTTATGAGGTAGGTATTATTATCCCCATTTCACAGATAGAAAAATGTGATGTCTGGTGTTAAGTAATGTTCTCTCCATCACTAAGGCTGAGGTTCAAATCTGATGAAGGTCTGTGTGCTTAATCATATCTCTACACTGGAAGTAGAAAATGATCTATGGGCACATAGGTAAAAATAGTCATAATGATCTAGTAAAACAGATCCATTTAAAATAAAAGGGAGGAGTAAGGATTGTAGCAAATGCAAACTAAAGAGCCCAGACCCAACTAAAAGGGATAGCTTTGTGACCTGAGGAAATGTGGTCTATTGAGGCTAGAACTTGGAGTTGTTTTTCAAGAGAGCCGGGAAATGTGGAATTTTATCTCCTGAATTACAAATGTTGGTACCTATAATTAAAAATAAAAAAGACTCGAAATGAAACATCTGTAAGTGGTCTATCAGTTTGCAAACTTTGATATACTGCCTTTCCCCAAAATACTCTTCGAGCAACTAGGGGGCAGCATAAGGGTGTAGAGTGTCACTGGAGGTGGAAATGGATAAAATGAAAGGCAAGTTAGTCCAGCTCACAGTTTCTCCCAGAGAGCAGATGCAGAGAGCACAAAGGTCCTGCTATCACGTTGCAGAGCAGAGGCCAGCAGAGACGGGAGGAGGATGAGGTAAGGCTCCGCGGCTGGTACACATTCCGTCTTCTCCAGGCATCCCTGGGGAGGGCACATTCCTCATGGTCAAGAGGCTAAGCTGTTGATTTAAAAGATTCTTAGAATATTCTCTTCAATACCCCCAGAGGGTTCTTCTTGCTTTGGAAACAATATATCTAGGCCATGCCTTGGACTGTGGCACCTCCCTAAAAGGGAGTAGGAAAATGGTCATGACTCTGTCCTCCTAGGTAGAGTGTCCTGGGGTCCAACAAGTCCCTTAAGGTCCCTTGTCCATTGATTTCTTCTTCCCTTTCCAGGGAGTAGTGCTGGTCACACTGCTGAGTCACGAGTGAATTCCCTTTCTTTCCCATAAATTTTAGCCTCTGCAGAAAGTTGGAAGATTGAATCCTGTCATCTAGTGGATCTGCAGTTCTTTTTCAATGAAGTTTTAAAATAGTTGCAAAGTTATTTACAATTACCTTTTGAAAATATAAGGGCTAAACTATAAGCCCATTCTTCATGGAATGCAGCCGAATCCCTGAGATTAAGGAATTTAGATGAAGGACCGATGAGAGATGATCTGACGATGAGGACTCAAAGAGGAGGTTTCCACAAGCTCAGGTATAAAATAAGAGGTGCCCGATTCAGAGATGTGACTACAAGGTGTAAAAGGAAAGTTTAGGCCTGCATGTGATCAACTGTTTGTCTCAGTGAGGAACCCATGACTGAAGCCTGTCCAGACAGGCTGCTGGCATGTGTACTTTGAAAAATCTCTGCTATTCCTCATAGCCTTTCCCCAAAAGCCTAATTGAGAATCTCTGTAGTAAAAGAGAAGAGAGATGAAGAAGCTATGCTGGGAGAGCAGGGCTGTGAATTAGTCAAACTGGGCACAAAGCTTTTAGGGAAGATGTGAAAAGGTCTTCGCTGTGACTTGGCTACAACAGACCCTGGGGAGATGATAAATAGATACAGAGCTTTACAGAGCAATGCTCCTATTGTTCCTCGACAGCACAAAGGTCTTCAGAGATGGTGCCCTGGGGCTGTAACCCTAATTTCTTTTTAACATTCACAACTCAATAGTGCTTACAGATAAAGACCCAGAGATACAATGGTACTTTATCAATTAAAAAAAAAAAAAAGAATTGAGGCTCTGCTAAATTCTGCCACAGAACAGAGCACAGAATAATACATTCCATTATACTTTAATTCCCTCCACTGTAAGAATTTTATACAGGAATAGCCCACCTATGTCCATGCTTCTCCTCCCCTATTATGGTAGTTTTTCTCCACGCTCTCTCCTATCTCACCTTCCTGCTTCAGTGCATTGCAGACAGCAACCTGCCAATCCCTGTCCCTCTTACTGCGGCCTCACCCTCACCCTCCTGCCCCACTGGCCCACAGCAGCAGTAACACGGGCTCGCTCTTATGCACTCCCCTACTCTCAGCCTCAGCTACATTCTCTTATGTAATCTTCATGCCCATTTGATGAGGCAAAGGCTGTCCTTATTTTATAGATGAGGAAATTAAGACAGAAGGTAAAGGGTAATTTTTTCAAGCTTCCAGAGCCATATGCAAACCCAGATTCAGCTGGACTTCAAAAACATCCCGACAAATACCAAAAATCCCTGACTTGATCACGATGCAATCTATGCATGTAACAAAAATGCACATGTACCCCAGAAATTGCACATGTACTCCATAAATTTGTACAGATTAGATAAAACAGACTGAAGTATGGTGATTAAATACCTTAAAATAGGCAAAACAAACAAACAAACAAACCATCTCATCAACTTTCACTGAATGATCCACACACCCAATCTTCTTCACTTTTTCATGCTTCTCTAGTTCCCCATCAAGCGCCCTGTCTTTCTAACACAAGGTCACTTTTTCTCTAACTTTCTTGGCTTCCTCTTGCTGTAAATATTCCTCTTCTCCTTTTTGCTATTTATTCTCCTAGACTAGGATTTATGAGAATAGAGTCCAATTCTATTTCAACACCATTTGTGTGACCTTGGGCAACAAATAATTTTATAACACTCTGAGAAGAAGATGCAGTTACTTTCTCCAAGGGGAACCTAGCACCATCGACTTGTATTTGTCTCAGCCTCTGTCCCCATACAGCAGCTTATATTTTATTGGCCTGACGAGGTACATGCACACAAAATAGAGGGCAAGTCAATGCTTCTAAAAATTGTGGGGAATCTAAAAGTTTGGTAGAAAGTCGGATAATGGGTGTCCCTGTGGACTAGCATAGTTGGCAATGACCTAATAGAGGAAGAGAGATTCAAGGTAAGTCTAAGAGCATGGGTTCATGTCTTAGCTCAGGCTGCTGTAACAAAACACCACAGACTATGTGGCTTAAACAACAGGAATTTAATTTCTCATGGTTTGGAAGGCTGGAAGTCCCAGATCAAGGTGCTGCTGGTCAATTTGATTCCTGGTGAGGGCTCTCTTCCTGGCTCACAGAAGGCTACCTTCTTGCTCTGTGTTCTCTTGGCTTTTCCTTGGTGCCTGCACACAGAAAGAAAGACAGAGCAAGCTCTCTGGTGTCTCTTCTTATAAGGACACTAATCTTATCAGATCAGGGCCCCACCGTTATGACCACATTTAACCTTAATTACTTCCTTGGAAGCCCCATCTCCAAATACAGCCACACAGGGGCTTAGGACTTCAACATATGTATTTGTGGGGGACACAAACATTCATCCCTTAACAAGAGGATATGACTAAAGAGTGTGAAAGAAAGCATTGTGGACCTAACACAGCATGAGAGAAAATGAAGAGGTAAGAAAAGTGTATATATATAGGTGTGCATGTGCGTGCGCGTGTGTGTGTGTGTGTAGAGTATGCACAGGCACATGAGAGGACATTATTTCTGAACAAATATTAATTGAGCACCTACTGTGGGCCAGGCACTGTTCCAGGCACAGGGACACATCAGTGAACAAAACAGACAAGGCTCCTAACCTCATGAAGTTCACCTTCCAGCAGGCAGAGACATACATGAACAGAGTGAGTAAATTAGGTAGTAAATTTTATCAGATGTGTACAAGGGATAAGCACTATGGAAATAAGGAGAAAGTAGAGCAGGCTATGGAGGTCAGGGGTAGGGATGGTGCAGGGAGGAGGTTGAGAAGCTCAGTTAGGGGAATCAACAGGGGCTTCATAAGAAGCAGAGAACTGAGCCAAGACTTGAGGGAGGTGGTGAGGTGGATGAGCCAGAGAAAGCACTGCAGACAGGGGGAAGATAAAACAAAGGCATGAGAGGCAGGAAAATGCAATGACACTCAAGAAAGAATGAAGAAGTGGGAGAGGAGGGAGGGAGAGCAGAAGCTGTAGACAAAGAGTGATCTCCAAAGCCACTCCAAGGAGGACTTGGTGGGTCCCCTGCATCATTGGGAGCCATTGCAGGGTTTCAACAAAGGAGTGACACAATCTGACTTCCTGAAGCCTGGCTCTAGCTGACTTGTGTAGGGCAAGGAGCTGAGAGATCAGTAAGTGTTTATTGCAATGATCTAGAGGAGACATCATGGTGACTTAGACCAAAATAGTGACAGGGGAGGCAGGAGCAGAGGTCTGATTCTGAATGTGTTGATGGTAGAGCCAAGAGAATTTGCTGACAGGCTGGGAAAGAACAGAAGGAGGCAAGAATGATCTTGAGTATTATCTGTGCATGTCACAACAGATCGTTTCACTAGTAAGAGCACTCTACCTCCTCCACTCAGACCTCACCACTCTTACTTTATGGATGAGAAATGCAAGATGCAAAGAACCTCACTGAATTACCCAAAATGTCTGTGCAATTAAGCGATTCAAACCCCAAATTGTTCCTGTTTGTAATTCTTAGCATAACTTCATTTTGCATTGGCTGAGATCCATATTGTTAAATACAGGCATTCCTCGATCACCCTTTGAAAAATTGCCATCCTACTTTCCTTGTTTCTCTTTCTTAGTTTGGTTTTCTCCCTAGGGACTGCCAAAATCTAACATAATATATATTTTACTCATGTATCTTGTTTATTGTATATTTCTTCCCATGAGAATATGAGAGCAATTTTTCTCAGTTTGTTCACTACTGTGTATCTACTGCCTAGAGGAATGTCTGGTGTGTGGAAAGTGTTCGGTAAATATGTATTAATGGAATGCATGCACCAAGGTGTGAAAGGAAGACAGGAAGGAAGGAAGGAAGGAAGGAAGGGAGGGAGGGAGGGAGGGGGGGGAAGGGGGGAAGGAGGGAAGGAAGGAAGGAAGGAGGGAGGAAGGAAAGAAGAAAGAAAGGATAGAAGGAAGGAAAGATGGAAAGAAGGAAGGAAATGAGTCAGCAAAGACAAGTAAAGTGAGAGAGAGAAAGACAGGAGATTAAAACTCTCCAGGTTTTTTGGTCTTATATATCTACACACATACATACACATAATAGAACAAAAATTAAAAGTAATGAAATTAATCAAAAAAAGCGTTAGTTTCAGAAAACCGTAAATTTTACTTTTATATGTTCATTTTCCCCAAATGATATTGAATCTGGGCACATTTTCTTTATTCCAGAATATTAGAAATCCTGCCAATGTCCACTGGATGGGTAAGAAGGTAAGGTGGGAGTTAAAGAAGCTATGAGACAGATTATATTTTAAATGGGTATTGAGCAATTAAATCCAGTGACTCCATTCTTTCAAGTAATGCTGAACTGTTTGTATCAGCAGCATTTAGTGGCCCATAATTCTGAAACCCCTCAGGGAAGAAAATGCATCACTGGCTTATGTATGAACTGAACAACTAAAATTTGAGGGCACGAGCTCAGGACCAAGAAAGCTGGCCTTTTCACCCCGGTCCCTGTGAATCCAAATGCAGTGTAGCCGGCAGGCATGGAGGTGATGTTCTGTTCCTAACTCAATAACGTTGTTCGCAACAACTCTTCCCATATTTGGAAAGGGGTTGAGTTGTATGAAAACCCATCCTCAGAAATAAGAAGTGAATATTTTTAGTGAAATCATATGCAATGTATATATTTCAGTTTGCAGTTTACAACACGTTTCACATATTTAGCATATCCAGTAGGCAAGGTGGAACTCCCTTCCCCAGGTAGGAGGCAAATCACTTACACTCAAGCTTGTCATGGTTACTGAGCTGTGTATCTTCCATTTGCCACCCATTTGCCAAGCTCCATTCTCCTCCCTTCTCCCTCTCCCTTTTTCTGTGCTCCTTTGTGCCTAGAAAGTTGATCCCATTGCAGCAAGGATTCCCTGGGCTTCTGGTTTCTCACTAGGCTCATCAGTGAGAGACACTGGCGGGAGAAGGAGGGCAGTGGAGAGTCAACCCTGAGCATTTTTTTCCCTTCCTCTCTTCCTACTAGGTCTTAAGTCCTCTAGGCACACAACAGTTCCTTTCTGGCAGCCCCTCAGGGTCCCAGACTTGGCCTCCTTCCCTTTGCTCCTTCGGGCCTGGAGATGGCAACCAAAGTGTGAAAGAAAAAGGGGAAGAAATGTCAACAATAGCCCCAAATGTTGCACTATGACTTCTTGGTTTCCCTGAACCCAGCCTTCAGTTTGTAAATAGCCCCTTTATTACACTCTCTTCAAATCACCTGATTTGAGTGTACCATCCGTTTCCTGCTAGGATCCAGAAATACACACACTTAATGAGGGAAGAGCGGGGCTTAAATCACATCTGTTAACTCCATGCCCAGGCCACTTCCTCTGTTTAATAGCTGAGGCTATCAGATGATAAAGCTATACACCTTCTAGAGGAAACCTGATTGCCCCCTTCATTTTTTTTAACAATAATAAACACGTCTCTCACTCTGACTATCATTTATTCAACCTGGCCACCAACATTTATTGAGAGCATGCTCTGAGCTAGGCAGTCTGCTGGGTGCTGAAAATACAAAGATGAATGGGGCACAGTCTCTATTCTCAAGTTGCTCAGATTAGACAAAAGTGGGTGACCCACATCAGGACCTTGGGAAGCTGATTTCGAGATGAACACCAATATGCAGGAGTTTTCTTAGGGAGCTCTTAGAATCAACACCCATGGAATGGCAGAAAGGAAACAGGGCTTGCCACAAGGAGTAGCTGAGATGTGATATACTCTAAATGAATGCCTCAACCAACACTGCAGAGAGTTCTGAAGCTTAGATGAGGTTTCAGACCTGAATTTACCTGCGTTTAAGGGCTAAAATTTTTCACCTCTGTGTTGTTGGATTCTGACCACCCCAGAAAGGGGATGTGACTTGCCTCACACGGCTCTTTCCAACAAAGGCAATCCCTTGAAAGGGCTGACAGCTGATAGTTCTCTAGTGGCACTTCCAGCATCTGAGGAAATATGTTCTTCATCTCTGAGGGGAATCAGTATCCCTCAATGTAAAGGAAGGAGGAGAAACAGATAATTATACAAGAATACCATCAGGTCAGCCATGGGGATGAACACAATGTATTATAGATGCCCAGAAAGAAAACTTAATCCAGTCTTGGATGTCTTGAAGAAACTTCCTGAACAAGGTGATACTTGACTTGAATCTTAACGGCCAAAGAAGAAATTTGCCAGACAAAGGAGGTGTGGCTTGAAAGGGAATCATGGACATTATGAACAAAGGCAGAGGCTGACCATGGCATGATGCATCTCAAAGAAGGATTGCTGGTGCATAAAGTTTGAGACTGAAAGACAAGAAATTAAGCTGGAAAAGTAACCAAGATTATTGCAAGGAGACTTTGAATGCTGTGTCAAAGAACTGGAACTTTAGACTTTAGGCAAAGGGAAGCTACTGGGAAAGGAGAGAAAGCCTTCCTCCAGGACACAGACTTCCTTCAGAGGGTTTGCAGTGACAGAGAATGCCCTGATTAGGGAAGGGGGCTTCAAGTTCTCACCATCTGGATCATATTCATACTATGAGCACATGCAGCTTTCTGCCTTTTTCTTAGCTCTGTCTTCTCTACTTTGAAGGATATCCATTGAGAAGGTATCTGTTCACTAACTGTCCCACCTCCAGAGATGTGTCTAGTTTCAGCCCTAGAGTGATAGATGTGGGTTGAGACCGCATACAGACTAGCGGAAGCTCAGAGGAATTGACCATTCTGGAGGAACCATAATTTCATTCTGTTTAATTTCATGTGTATAAATCAGCCCCGCTTGAGATGCTCAGAAGGAAAGGACTCCCGAGTCTCATCCTTTTGTTCCCCTACTACATTAGTCAAGCCCAAGAAGTGATACTCTTCTCTACATGATGCATGAACTGGAATAAGACAGTTTAATCTGCCTCTGAGGAATCAGAAGGCTGTTAGGATCCTTCAGTAGCAACTGTCAAACTGAGTAAACCAGGTGTCAAAACACAGTCCTCAGCTATGATGAAATTAATCACAGCGTTGAAGGTGACAGCTGAACATGTTCACACCTGACATGAATTTTGTTCTTTGATAAATGTTCCTGGTGTGTCAGGAAGGTCCCTCAGGTTGGCCTGGGGACAAGCATCACTCCACACAACCATGTCTTCTCACAAGTGTATTTAGACAGCCATTCAGAATTTTCATTCTGGTTAACAGGCTTAATTATGTTTGAACCACACAGAATTTATTTTTTAAAACATGATTTTTCCCAAGTTAGACAAAGGCTCCAATTTCAGTTTGCTCAATTTAGATGATTGAAGTGTTACATACACAACACTGTGAAAAAGAAGATGCTACACACCTGGATCCTTCAATTTTCCTGGCTGGGGAGCCTTTGGGCTCTCTTCATTGGCCACAGAAAGTTAAAGATAAAATTCCATGCAGAACATTTTGCTCTCTTCCAGGGAGTAAAATGAGAACACCAGGGGAGAGAAAAGCAGCTTTGTCCAGGGGTGAGCCCTGTGAAGGTCAGAGTTGAGAAAAGGCTCAATTTGTCTGAGCTGTTGCTATAGATTTAAAATCTATAGCCAGGCAGCGTTTTTGGCTGATTTCCCAAGGGAATATATGCTTCAAATTCCTAGCTCATCTATCAGGAGCTGTAAGTTGTTTAATGTTGCTTAAGACATTTTGGGTGTTGCCAATATAGCCTTCCCTTCAGGAAACATTTTTCTCCTATAATGTTTTCATCTTGGCTTGTTTGAGGCAGAGGCTTTAAGAACACATCAAGGGCTTTGCTCGGGGTATCACCACACCCTGACCACCCCTCCTCATTCGATACCTCACAACATATAGAAATGAGTCCTTTCATTCATTCTTTCATTCACTAAGCCTTAAAGGATTATATCTGTTCCAGATACTAAGCTTAGAGGCCTTAAGCAAATGGGACAGATCAACAAGTCAACACAAAACCATAATCCAAGATGATTACTGCTAAGAGATTTGGAACAAAGTGCTTTTAAAACATTTTCAACAAACTTGTCCTCAACTAAATTATAGCTTCATCTCAGTGAGTTTGCCTTCTTAGACTCTTTACTATGCTCAAATAGAAATATCTCTCCTTTAGCTTAGTTCTTTCCCAAAGAAGGCATTATTCTCGGAGATTCTTTCTAATGGATCGGCCTAGAAAGTCTAAGTATGTTTTACATAATGCTATCAATTATTTATTCTATTATAGTCATACTATAGCTCCCATATCATAAAGATCATCGGGAAATTTCTTCAAAATTCCAAGCCATTTCATCCAAATAGTAGCTACGAGCTACATGGACTTTTGTGCCATGAGATTCATTCAAGAGGAAGATGGCGTCCTTCTGAAGAATTGTATGCAGAATACTAAAGATGTGAACCCAGTCATTGGCCTCTTAAACAGAGGGTTCCTGAAAAACAGGAAGAAGTGGCAGCTTGATGTTCTTTCAGTTAAATCGTCTAAAACCATAAACACAGGAATTCCACTTCCTTATCAGTTTATTTATCTCCAACGCCTCTGATGGATAAAAGAGGCGATCTCACATTGTTGATCTGGATGGGTAGCAAAGCATTATTTGGAATATGTTAGAGGAAAGAAAAGTAATGCCAATTCTTTAGAACAATTACGGGGAAACTGCCAATGGAGCTGGCACTTCTTTATAAACGGTTGGCTTCGAATGGTCCAGAGATTGACTGGAAGGAAGAATGGCTTCATCAGCTTTCACCGTGATGTCATGAAACTACTATTACTTGCTCTTTCCTCCACCAAACAAAGGCACTCAAAGCCCTTGGTGACTCAGTTTCCCTATTCCTGTCACCAAAAGTCTTCATGCCTTTCAATGGCAATGTCTCTCTAAAGGGACCCCAACCCTGCTGAACCAGGAAGAGAGACAGCAAACAGATGCTTATCTGCATGACTAGAGGAACAAACTGCTCTCTGGTCTGAACCTGAGTCTACAGCTGAGACAGGCACCATGAGGATACTGTCCGGCAGGAGGCCACCGTGCAGCCCTCTGTGGAGGCCGGGCCCTGAAACAGTTCATTCACTCCACATGGGTGAGCAGTTTCCTCCCAAGTGGCTACTCACCAATGGTAGACCCAATTACAGGCAAGATTGATGGGTCTGCCTGGATTGCTGAACCTACCTTCATTTTTTTTCTTTGAAAAAACTAATCCTCACACACAGAAACTCTAGTACAAATAATAGGAGGATTTCTTTAAACAGAGTTTAAAAGGAAACAAAGAAGAAAGCCACAAGAAATGTGGCAGAAAGTGACTCAGGAAGCACTGACTGCCACACCTCCCTTCTACACCCACACCCACACCCACCCTGCACCCCCCACCCCCAACACACACACACCCTAGAAGGGCAATAATTCTTGAGGCCAAGAGTGAAGATCCTGCCTTACTAATGTGGGAAAAGCCATAAGCTCTGCCTACAGGAAGTGCATGGGCTTTGAGTGCGTTCTCTCCCTTCCTGGCTAGATTCCTGCAGCTTAGGGGATGAGTTTGCCTTTGTGCCATTTTATCTAGAATAACTTCTTAGTAAAGCTGTATTAGAATCCCAAGCCCTCTAATTTCACTTACTAGCATTTTTCTTCCAGAAAAAACTACAGAATTTATGGAGCCCAGTATAAAATAAAAATCTGGGCCCCCTGTTTACAATAGCAGGAGGAAAATAGTTTTTTTCTTCTTCTTTCTTCTGTGGTTCCTTTTTTGGCCTGAGAAGGTGTATTTTTTTTTTTTTTTCGAGACAGGGTGTCCCTCTGTCACCCAGGCTGGAGTGCAGTGGTGCAACTCCTCTCACTGCAACCTCCACCTCCTAGGCCCAAGCCATCCTCCGACCTCAGCCTCCCAAGTAACTAGTACCACAGTACAAGCCATCACGCCCAGCTAATTTTTGTATTTTTTGTAGAGGCAGGGACTTGCTATGTTACCCAGGTTGATCTTGAACTTCTGAGCTCCAAAGATCCTCCTGCCTTGGCCTTCCAAAATGCTAGGATTACAGGCGTGAGCCACCACACCCAGCCCCACTGTTTTCTTAATTTGTCACTTAATGTTGCATTTCCTTTGGTGCAAGAGAGAACATCAGAGCAAATGGAGACCTTCACAGGTGTCCAGGGCCTAACACTGCAATATGGGGGCATATGCACTTGACCTCAAGCCTCCCTCCACCCATGCCTGTGCCCTCACTGCAGGCAGAAAACAGCAGTAATAACTGGACTGTCTCATGGGAGAGAGGCAGAGAAGCCATTCAGTGGTGGTAGCAAGAGACAGGGGCACAAGTGAATCAAGGCTCCACATGCCTTGTGCATGCTCCATTGTCCCATCAGATTTCACTTACAAAGTGAAAATCCAAACAGAAAACTACAAAGACTTTCAAGACAGTAACCACAGAGCATTAAACCCCAAGTCGGGAACTCTTTTCTGAGTGTGGGAACCTAGGCAACTACACTGGTGGGCCACCCATAAAGCCAGCTCTGCTTTCTTCTAATACAGGAAATATTGTGTGAGCATAAAAACTACAAGAGTTTTCCCCACCAAACATGTAGCTGTAGATTAACAGGTGGACACGTGCACACATGCATTTACATCTGTGTGTAACTGGCTCTTCCCTTATTGTTTTCTTAGACTAGTTGCTCGGATGCAGGATTATTGAGACAAAGACACAAACATCATTGGGGCTCTTGATGCGTACTGACAGATTACTTTGCTAAAGGGTGTGGTGACTTTCAGTGCCACCAACAAATCCCAACAGGATGGGTTTACTACATCTGCTTAGGCACTGGATAGTATTATGTGCTGGTAAATAGTTTTGTTCACTTATGGGAAAAAAAAGTTAACATAAAAAAATTCCATTTTAGGCCAGGCACTGTGGCTCACACCTGTAATCCGGAGGGACACAGGATGGATGAACCTGGAGGGGTTGAGTGAGTGAGTTGCCAGATCCACCTGGGTGACAGAGGAGCCCTGATTCCATTTTAATTTGGTTTAAAATATTATTTCATATACTTTTTGTATGTCTGAAATATTTTGCAATTTTTTTTTTGAGACGAAGTCTCACTCTTGTCGCCCAGGCTGGAATGCAATGGTGCGATCTCGGCTCACTACAACCTCCATCTCCCGGGTTCAAGCGATTCTCCTACCCCAGCCTCCCGAGTAGATGGGATAACAGGTGCCTACCATCAGGCCTGGCTAATTTTTTGTATTTTTGGTAGAGACGAGGTTTCACCATGTTGGTCAGGCTGGTCTCAGACTCCTGACATCAGGTGATCCACCACCTCAGCCTCCCAAAATGCTGGGATTACAGGCATGAGCCACCGCACCTGGCCTATTTTGAAATTTTTTTAAAGAGAAAGTATCTCACTATGTTGCAGAGGCTTGTCTCAAACTCCTGGCCTCAAGCCATCCTCTTGCCTCAGCCTTCCAAGTAGCTGGGACTACAGGGGCACACCACCATGCCCAGCTATTTTTACAGTTTTTAAAACCATCAAGTTTTTAAAACATTAAAGTATGCTTTTTAGTGATATCATGTGACACTATTTCAAAATGTCACCTTTTGTGTTGCTCTTAAGGTAACTATCTGTATTCATCAGAAAAGGAGAGAAGAGGGAAGGAGAGGAAAAGAGAAAAGAAAAGAAAATGAAAAATTAAACTTCAATGGGGAGTATCTTACCTTAAAGTTACCATTGCTCAATGTGGCAGTTGTCATTGTAGAACTTGTCATTGTAATGGACAAACACCTCTAGTCCTGTGGCATGTCTTACCAGTATTCATTGTAAGGCCTTTATCATTTGCTGTTTTGTACCACGGTTGCTTATATGCATGTTTTATTCCCCCTCTTTCCTCCCTGAAATAAACTGTAAAACCCCTAGGTCTTATTCAGCTTTTCATGTTCCCACATGGCCTAACATAATAATAGGAATATAGTCACCACCAGACTTCTGAAAGCATTGAGAAAATTCAAACATCTCATACATGCTGAGGTCCTTTATTCTATCCTTTCACCCTCATATGTAACTATTACTAGATTGATGAGTTTCAAGTAGAATTATATGGTAACCTTGGGTGAAAAGATAAAGAAATGAGTCCAGAGGAGTTTGTGTAATATAGATGTAAATATAAATATAAATGATAGATAGATAATGATATTCATAAAACTGCAATATCTTCACTATTCAGAATACACAATAGTTGTACTTTTACTTATTTCCTAATTAACACTGATATCCAGGAAATTTGGGATGTCTTGGAACAATAGTTTCTAACTCAGCAAATACACATATTAAAAGTATACAATACATTATACATTAAAAGTCTGCAAATATTATGAAATAACCAAACAATGCTGAAGTTAAACATATTATATTTTTTAAATTTTTAACTGAATGCAATATACTTTCCTTTTTCATAAACCAGAGTTAAAACTAATAACAATAACATAGACAACTCAATACAAAACTGTCTACAAATAGAGAAACATATTTTTAAGAGATTCACCAGACAATGCAGTTACTAGGTAAACACGTCCTGTCCGGTTAAATAACCCCTGATATAAATCATATATATGGATGTAGACAGAGTATATATATCTATAGATATAGATACAGGGATATATATAAATAGATTGTGGATAATTCAAAGGATTATCATTACTGTGTTCTCTGGCAGTATATAAAAATACCAACATTAAAAACAGTTTATTGAGCATTTACTATGTGATAGGCATTCTGGATTATTGCATTAATTCTCACAACCATCCTAAGGAAACAGGGACTGCTGTGGTCCGCCATTTTACAGAGAGGGGAACTGAAGCTCCGGAAGATGCAGGAATCTAGTGAGTAGCAGAACCAGGACATGAACTCCAAGCAACTGAGTCCAGCTTTAGCCTCTCCAGTTTTCTGCCTCCCACGGTGTTATTAGTGGATTCACTATCCTTAAAGCTTGGGCTAGGCCACCAACTGCTTCTTGCCTGGGAAGCCGACTTGTAGGGTTGCCAGATTTAGCAAATAAAAATACAGGATACCTGGTTAAAATTGAATTTCAGATAAAAAGCAAGTAATTTTTTAAAAATATAAGTATGTCCTAATATGGAATGGAACATACTTGTATTAAAAATGATTCATTGTTTCAAATTTAACTGTGTGTCCTATATTTTGTCTGGCAACTCTTGCAGCTTGCCATCTCACAGTAACCCTGAGTGACTGTCACAGTTTCTGAAATGACAGCAATGTGGCTTTTTGAGAAAGAAGAGTAATTCTAGGTTGAAGCTGGCATCAGAAACAAGGATAGACCCTGTTTCCGTGGACAAAATCTCCACTGAATAGCGGCCAAAATGAACATCCCTCCTAAGCCTGCAGGTTGGACCAAACAGCCCCATTGAACACCTCTTCCAAAACATTAATCAATATTTGCAGAATGAGAGCCTTCTGACCTTCAGCTTCTCAATCTGTAAATAATGATAATATTTCAATGGGTTGTTTTGAAGGTCAAGCAAAGTTATGTATGTAAACATTTACTATAAGTGCTGTTTCCCATCTCATGTTTTTGGACATACAAAATTAAGAAATTGTATCTTTTTTTTCCAAAAACCAAGAATAAATGTTTTTAATCCAAGCCACTTTCAGTGAATATATAAATCAGGAAGTCTAGTATTTAAACAGGTTAAGGTTAAAAACTAATATATTTGAAGGGGCATTTTTTAAGAAAGATTTAAATTTTGAAATCAGATGTAAAAAAAAATCACCTTGCATCTGTTCTGACAATCACATACAAGTAAAAATAGCTCTTTATGCATGTTACATTTATTCTTTATTTCCATTATTATGTGATGTCAACTTTTAAAAAATGACATGGATACACCAACAGCAAGTAATATCATTAAAGATCATTGTTTTTTAACTGAAACGCTACCAAAACAATTAGATAGAACAAATACTGTATTAAAATAGGTAGTAGCTAAGAATAATATGGGCAGAGAAAAAATAAATACATTATAGACATGCAGAGTGATAATGAAACAATAATTTTTAAGAGTAATTTACCAACTTTTTTTGACATTTTCTGAAGTGCTATGGAAAAAGAAAGTCTTGTTTTTAGAAAGCTCCCCAGTCCCACAAATGGGAACTTCAGACTCTTTTCTGTTTAGAGGGAACCTTTTTTCTTTACAAAAAAAAGAAAACACTTCTCTGGAAAAGTTAATTGAACAGAAGTCTCAAATATTCAAGTTGAAGTGATCAGCTAAAGAAATTCGTTCCTCAAAATTCCTTTGTAGACTGGCAGCACTCCGTCTGACCAGGGTCAGGGGGTCAAAGTACTTGAAATATAACTCTACTGCTAGAAACTTCTGAAAGAGTTTGAAGAGAAACAGTGGAGTATAGAACAGAGGAATCGTTAAAGCTAATGGAACTGAATGTAATTCTGTGACTACCGAGAGCAGGGAGCTGAGGAGGCGAGGTTGTAAGGAAAAGAATGTAGACTTTGCAAATCAGGAAAATCTGAATTCTTATCCTGGCTCCACTTCCAACTTGCTGAGCAGATCATTCTACTCCTCTGAGCCTCCATTTCCTCATCTTCAAAATAGAGACAATAATATCTCATGGGGATGTCATGAGTAGTAAATGAGATAATGTGGTAAAAATACACCCAATTAAAGTTAATAAATGGTTGTTATAAGTAATGTTCTTACAATATTTGTAAGAGAGTAGAACCTGGGGGCTAAATCAATGCTCAGGAAAGAGGAGATTCTGTGTGGGAAGATGTCATAGGCAGAACTGAAGAATTTTACACGGTAGAGTTCATTTGGGTGCAAAGAGAAGAAACTGGGGATGAAAAAATAGTTATAGTGTCTAGAAAAAGAGCTGCAGTTCCAGAAAGCTCTGAGGTTAACTGGAACATAGACCTAGAAATTGCTGTGAAATTGCTTCCATTGTCTGTGGACTTGTCACTGAAGTCATTGGACACATAGCTCATCTTACAGATTCACTTCACACAATAATCACATCCTCATCTGTGCTGTGCCCGAGTTTGTTGTAAGGAGGCAGCACAGGAGGGGAACGATGACTCAGGACACTGTAAGAGAGAGGTCATGGGTTTAGAGGAGAAATGCATGATGGGATGTGATAGAGGAAGGTTTCCCATATGTCAACCAAACCAGATAGATGCACCCTGGGCAGATGATTTCATAGTTTGCAATGGTTCCAAGTTGGAAACAGTTGGCAGACAGTCAAAAGGGAAATCATGTCAAATCAAATCAAATTATGAGTTCAGTCTCATCTCTTCCTTCTGCTGCTCTGTGGGTGACAGCAGCTGACTTTAGGGATCAATGAGATACCAAGCACTGCACTTCCCAAATTCCAGTAGATGCATATGAGGACCTCTGAGTGATTTTTTTGTGAAGCCTTCTCCCCCACTTGGCTTAAGGTAACAGATAAGTACTCCCTGTCCCCATACCCCCAGGATGGGGATTATTCCCACCATGCTGAAAATGTTCTCCAGAGATGTGCTTCTACTGATCTTGTTAACCTCCTTGTGAATTCATAGGCTTTTCTAATAGAACCTCTTGTGTGAGCTAATAAAGCCAATCCCAGTCCTAGATCAGTAATTTTGCAAATACTGCATAAATGGTCTGTTAACCCCATTCTAAAAAGTAGATATTGGCATCTCTTATTTTGTTTTTGGCTTTGTGGGCCTCTGAAAAACTGAGACACCAAGAAAAATCTCAATTAACATCCCATTTCTTAGCATATTGGTAGAAAAAAACTGAAGAAGTATATATAAAAGTATATGCAGTCATTTTCAAGGAAGTGAGAGTGATCACAAGGGACTTTGATTTTCTACATGATGTAATTCTACTAAGTTCAAATTTATATGTGTATTTCTTACTTTTGCAATCAGGAAAAATAAAATAATTAATGGGGATGTCCCCCAAGATCCGAAGTTAAGGTATTCACAGGGAACGTTGAATTGAATATGAGGTCCAAGCACAGAGCTGACTCTGGCTTCAAGGCATGGGGACTCCATGGGTTCGAAAGATGACATCAGCTCCCTGCTCCTCTCTCCCTCCTACACTTGACTTTGCTTTTTTCTATGTTGGCTTCATTCCTAGGCAGACTGTCTCCATGTGGAAGTCAGTGTGCCTTCTGAAGCACCAAGTTCACCTGGTTTCTTGATGCTCACAAAGTCGGGAATAGGGAGAGTCTCTTCTTCATAGAGTTCTTCTCACTCTTCTCCAGCCCGAAATATTTTCAGTAACCCTGCTAGAATGTTTGGACCGATCACCGTGTCCAGGGAGTGGGACAATTTGATTGGTCAGCCTGCGTTAAGTGGCTACCAAGTGGCAGGTGAGATAAGATTCACTTGATTGTCGGCCCCATCTAAAACACATGGAAAGGGGAAGAGGATATTCCCTAAAGTGACATAAGGCAAGTAAAGGAAGGGAGAAAAGAAGAGAGAAATAGAGGAATGGAGGGAGGGAGGTGAGGATGGAGGGACAGAGGGAAGCAGACGTCTACTACATCAGAGAGACAGCTTTTATAAGAAATATTTACCGCCGGGCATGGTGGCTCATGCCTGTAATCCCAGCACTTTGGGAGGCTGAGGTGGGCGGATCACGAGGTCAGGAAATCAAGACCATCCTGGCTAACACAGTGAAACCCCGTCTCTACTAAAATACAAAAAAATTAGCCAGGCGTGGTGGTGGGTGCCTGTAGTCCCAGCTACTCGGGAGGCTGAGGCAGGAGAACGATGTGAACCCAGGAGGTGGAGCTTGCAGTGAGCCGAGATCGCACCACTGCACTCCAGCCTGGGCTACAGAGCAAGACTCTGTCTCAAAAAAAGAAAAAAAGACAGAAAGAAAAAGAAATATTTACCGATTGCCTACTGCATGCATGGTACTGAAGACCCTTGTAAATCTGGAATTTACCATTGAAAGCTTTAGCCGCAAGAGACTTGAAAGATCCATGACATGATGGAAAGATCAATGACATGATGGCATATAATAAATTATATGGTGATAATACTGCCTACACCTGTGGTTTCCAAACTTTAGTGAGCATTGGAATCACCTTGAGGGCTTACTAAAAGACAGATTGCTGGCCCAGTAAGTCAGGGTAAGACCCAAGGACATACATTTCTAGTAAGTTCTTAGGTGATGCTGATGTTGTGAGGACCACACTTTGAGAACCACTGCCCTATATCAAATGGTTTCATGAAGACAAACTAGATTATAAAAGTAAAGTGGCTTCTACCAATTTGAAACTCTGGTTCAGCAAGAGTAGTAACCTTATTTGATTAACAAATCCATTGAACTTCTGCATCTTGATTAGTGGTGTTCTTGAGGAATACCCTAAAATCTATTATTCTTCATCCCCTAAAATCTAACTATTCTTCACAACTGTGGAGAGTTTGGTGTCCAAAGATGTTTAACCAATGGTCAACTCTGGAGAACAGTTAGATTCAACATCGTATGTAAGTTATCTGGCTAAAGCTAAAGTTTGAAGCAAATGGCCCATCCCAACCTTTCCTCGGTACTGCTCTATCTTGTGCAAAACAATGTAAGGCATGGCCAAGTCAAGGACATCATTCGAAAGAAGCCAGAAAAATAGACAGAAAAGACGCAAAAGCTCTCAACTCAACATACTTTCATCTCCAAAACAACATGTTCTTTCTCTTTGGTTCACTCGGTGTTTCTGACGGAAGTGAAATTCTTCTCTGGCATCCAAGAAAGATTTATGACTGAAAAAGAACAGATTTTACCTGGCAGTGAGTGCCTGCAAGGTTTGTTCTCTTTCATACCAGGCCCAATTGCTCTTTATTTTGCAGGTACTAATATTAGACCCAGTTAATCATCGCACATTCCTTTTATTAGGTGAGGAGCTACATTCTTGAAACCACTCTCAAGAAAACAATCCTTCACTTCCAGACCACCCTGAGTTGTAGACTTGGGGTTTCGGCAGCGGTCGAACTATTGGGTCATGTGGCAGACTTTTGGGCAGCCCATAGACATCTGCTCTTCAGCCTCAACCCTTTGGAAGTGGTTTGAGAACTTCCTCTTTTCTTGTTCACTTGGCACAAGGTTGCTCCTTCTACAAACATCATGAAGGTGCTGGTACCACCAGAATATTAAACTTTATTGCCTCTTTCCCTATGGGCAAAGCTGCCTGTGATGAGGGAAAGGCTGATTGAATAGGATGTATTCAATAGACTTTATTTGAAGGTCTTAATTCAGACAAGTTAGAGCCATCTGAGTTTTTTGCAGAATCTGAAATATGAAATTTTAGACCATATTCAATTTCGTTAGTTCTAAGTGAATATGTCTTGACTCTGATAGTCTTTTCTAAGTTGATTATTGGCAAATTAGCAGCCAACTTGCCATAGAAACATTGTGGTTAGATTCCAAGCCAATCCCCAGATGCCTCCTTAACTCATTTTGTGCCTGAAGTAGAGTACTACCCAATAGTACCATGAAATCTCATCACCAATTGCAACTATGTTTTTGAAATAAAAACAGTCCAAGTTCCAACTCAGAACTAGAGGATGTGGTTGCTGGGTCTCCCCTTCATTTCCTTCTGTTCCTTCTGTGGTCAGCAGACCTTCTGACAGTAAGATAGGGACTCCAGAAAGGGACTTCTACAAGCACATTTTGGGTGATGGCAGTGACAGAAGTCTAGGTCTTCAGTGAATATAAGCAAGCAGTAGCAGTTATCCACGTTTTCCATGGTAGTCCCAGTCCTTCCTGAGTGACAAGGATGGTGGCAGTGGGGAGTGAGGAAACCGGAGGGGGAAAGGGTGGTCCCTTACAGAAGCAACCAGTTGCCAGCAGGGAGTTACGCCTTTGGCTTGGCCTCCAAGTCACAAGTCACAAGAAGAAAACAAGAGTTTAGAATTAGTAAGTGGTCCATACGGTGACCACAGAACAAAAAACATGTTATGAACAAGATCCTTAGGAATCCACTTCACCAAACAAATAAAGTGATTTATAATTGGCAAATCAACTTGAAACCTAAATGATTCCAATATGCTTGAAAATCATTTATTCCCTGAAGTCTTTTAGCACCTACTTCTCTGCCACCTTTAGACTCCATTATCAGAACTGAACTCACCCAGCAACTATGTATTGAGGGCCTACTCTGGACCAAGACCAACCTCATTATCTACTATTAGTTTGCACAACCCGCAAAGCATAATGCACTTACCTGATTCTTTCCCACCGAATGCCTTCTGGGCTCCCTCTTTCGCTCTTCATTTGTTCCTTCTCTTAGCTCTCTAAGATCACTACATCTGGCCAGTCCCCTCTGTGCACTGCTCATCCTAGAATCTCACTCCTGGTCATAACCCCGGGGCCCAGACAGGCAAGGTCTACCCTGCTGCCAGAACAAGAAAGCAGACATGCATTCTGGCTGCAGCCAGGCTGTGAAGCAGAATAAATGAAGCCTGTCTCTATTTCTGTCTGCATTCTATTTTCTAGGCAATTTCTTTGGAATTGATTCTTTTTCTTTCTTTCTTTTACTTTCTTCCATTTTCCCCCTTGTATCCTTTCCTTTTCTTTCTCTTTAGATTTTCCTTTCTTCCTTGAGACATTTATCTGAGAAACGCATGCATTCCACTAAGCAGCATGGAACATCAAGAGAGATGTTAGAATATGCACGCCCAACCCCCGCACAGAAGAGATGCACACAGTGGGCTGCAAAGAGTGAAAAATGAAATCCAAAATTACCTTTCCAAAAGAATTCTACTCAGGAAAGGCTCCTTACAGGCATTCATGGAAGGCTCTAGCCTCTTAAGTTTCATTTACATTTTATAGCTTTTACTGAATTTTCAACTGTCTCCCCAAATATACTTCTCTGATCCATAAACCGTTTCCAGTGAAACTTGGATCCTATTTGGTGTAATTCCTGTAACTCTGTGAGAATCTGAGACGGGCCATTCATTTCTAAGCATAGGTCTCTGTTTAAAAGATTATGCTTGCCATTTCTCTGTCAATGTCGTCAACGCCAACGGCGTCACCCTTCCTCCTCCCGATAATCAGGGTGGTCAGAATCTTCCTAAAATAGCAGCCACTGGGACCCTGCTTGCCACTTTTAATTTCACTGCTTCTTTATAGAGCCTTATTTATATGTTAAACTATGAACAAGTCAGCTTGAATTGCCTGGGGCCAAGTGTGAGAGAAATGTTGATAACATATGGTATTCCCAGCCTTCCCCCCTGACTCCTCCATAAGTAAGAATCTTTCATACTAAAATTTAGAGAATGGATAGGGCTTAGAAGTGGCTTCTTCCAGTGTGCTGTATTCTAGTTGGGGTTACGTAATGTGGAATTTGTGGGGGATAGCATCAAGGATAGGTTCTGAAGCTCTGGGAATATTATATCACGAAGGTAGCCGCTGACTGGCAGAGTCTGAGGGCTCTGAGAAATGGGAGGAATTGCTCACTGGCCCACTGCTTCCTGGAGTTTCACTTTTAAAATAATCAGAATGTAATTAGGAGGCAGCCTGACTGATAACAACCACCTAAGCCGGGAACTTCACCAGTAGGAGAGGCCTTAGCTCTGCCGTCACCTCCCCAGGACATGAGAACACACAGGCTTCTTTAAGCCACCTAGGAGATAGAGTCTTTCTTCCAGCCATCTCGCCAAGGAAAAGAACATTTTGTTAATCATTACTCATTATCAGTTTGGCCAAAGAATTGTTTTGAGTTTTGGGGTGTTTTTGTTTCATTTTGTTTTGTTTTGGCATCTGGGTGGCACAGGCTCAAGGCCAATTTCATCATGTAAACATCCAGTTTACAATTCTGAGTGGTTTCCCTGGGGTAGACACCCTCAAAACTGTCCTTCTGAACTTCCAGTGGGATCTATTTCACCTTGAGCCTATCTTGGCATTTTTAGTCATCCTCTGGACTCAGTGAAATTGAGCGCTCCATGCCTCTCTTCAGAGCTCAGGCTTTTCTGGCATATAGCTGTTTCTCTGGTACTACCATTTTCGTGTACATTTGCCCCAAAATGGAATAACCATTGAGAACAGTTTTGAGCATTCTTCAGCTCCTTCGCCCCGTGCCCTAGTCTCCATGGCTCAGCGTGTCTTTGGGAACAGGGTTACGCTTTGCAATACTACTACTGGCTCTTACCTCTGTTCTTCAAGATTGATTCTTCAAACAGTGACCTTATTCAATTCAAACAAGCCGTGTTGGTTCTCCTGCCTTCAGCAAATGGAAAAGTCCAGTAGGAAGTATATATTTGCTTTTGTGGATGACAGATATGCATTACTGATTACTCTAATCCTCAAAGGTACTTAGAAACACTGATTGAGTCTTCAACTCCTGTAACAGTCCTGGGGAAATCACAAGCAAAAAGCATTTGCTTAGGTAAGTAGGAAGCAATTGTTATTACTTCATTTTGTTTTGCTTCCTGAGAGGACTTGAAAAACTGAGAGACTCCCACTCATCTGATATGGGACATAGAAAAAATAAAAATATTCTTAGAACCCACCACAAGGCAAAAGCTAGTTTAGCCAACACCATCTTGATTCTTTAATAAGACCAGTTCATTCAGATCAAAGTCAAATTGTACTTTTCCAGAGGGTAAACTTAAGACAATATTTTTCAAACTTTTGTTTGGGCTACAACTGACAGTAAAAATATATTTTACAACATGACATGTATGATGTTGCACACACACATATTTACCCAAAATACGTTTCATGAAACATAACTTACCCCTGCTATATGTTGTAAACTCAATATTTTTGTCTGTTCTATTTCATTCCATTCAATTCTATTTTGTTTTTTAAAAAATGCTAGTTGTGAAACACAAAATTGATTTCTTAAGTCACAACTCACCATGTGAAAAACACTCTTGAGGGTGGGGGATACAGAAGTGAATCCTTCTCACAAATTCTCTAAGTCCTCCCTTTTTTATTGAAGATGGCTAAAATTTACCATTGAGGATGTCTTCGCTGTGGTTAAAAAAAAGTTATCTTTTATTAAAATGCAAGTGAACCCTGTATAGGTAACAGATTACACCTGGTCCATCATTTATACCTTTGTGAAGTTGAGGAGATCACGTTGCACCTCACATCACAAATATCACCTTATATACAGTAGAGAAAGAAAGTCAGGTTGGATGAGGGAAGGGCTGGAAATGAGAACAGGAAAGCTCTGAGGCAGGAGCAAGTAAAGGGTTCCTGAGGAAGAGGATAGTTTGCCTCAGTGATTCTGGGGCTTTGCCCTCTCCCCATACATAGGCTGAAGGCATCCTCAGTCTGCCCAGGGGTCCCTTGCTGCCCACTCCATTCCTGCACATATGGGGGCAGGAATGGGAATCAAGGCATGGAAATGGAAGGGACACCACCAGAGCACAGTGAGGTCTGCAGGGCTGCAACCAGGAGCAGGAGGCTGTGCCTGGGCCACATCTTCCCCTTTACTGCACTCCCTCCCTTGGGGAAGGCTCCTCCCGTTCTTCTCCACCTTGATCACCTTTTCCTAAGAAGGTCCCAGCTCTGCAAGCCCTTCCAACAGCACTTTCTGCCATACCATCCTAATACGGTTTGGCTGTGTCCCCACAAAAATCTCATCTTGAATTGCAGCTCACGTAATTCCCACGTGTTGTGGGAGGGACCCAGTGGGAGATAATTGAATCATGGAGGCGATTTCCCCCATACTGTTCTCATGGTAGTGAATAAGTTTCATGAGATCTGATGGTTTTATTAGGGGTTTCCCCTTTTGCTTGGCTGTCATTCTTTCTTGCCACCGCCATGTAAGATGTGTCTTTAGCCTTCCACCATGACTGTGAGGCCTCCCAGCCACATGGAACTGGGAGTCCATTACACCTCTTTTTCTTTATAAATTACCCAGTGTCAAGCATGCCTTTACCAGCAGCATGAGAACCGACTTATACACATCCTTTCAAAGCAACCTGCGTGCATGTCCCTCAGAGCCCTGCATGCAAATCATCATCATTGGTTGATTGGCTGCCTGGGGTATTAGATTATCAGTTCCCTGAGAGTCCTATGGTCATTTCCAGTACCCAGCACAGTGACCACACCCCATCATTCATTCGTATATGCTCCATTCACATAGTCCATACCAGACACTGTGCTAGGTGTAGAGTGTATCGTGATGAGCTGCTCTTGTAGAGCTTGTCTGCTTGCTAATGTTGTCTACTTGTTAATGAATAACTATTTGCTGAATGAATGAAGGGATCAAGGAGTGTATAAATGAATCCTATGCTGCCATATATTGTTATCTCACTATTCCATCATACAGGCCCATCTACCCCTGATGGTTTCAGTGGTGAGAAAGTCTTTATATTGCATGAAAGTCTGTGGCTCTGAAGCTCCTATATACTAATTCATAAAGAATACAAGCTGCTGACGACAGCTACTATGTCCCCAGCCCTTCTCCTCTCCAGTCTAAATGTCCCTGGTTCTTTCAGGATTTCCTCAAGATAGCAGCATTAGCAATAATATAGAATAGTTTGAATTATCCCACCAGTCTAGTTGCTTTCCTCACAACAATCTCCATTTGTTCTATCATCTCCTCTAAACATGACCCCCAAAACAAAACCCCAACCCCAGGTGTACTACCTGATGCACCCTAATCTTTAGGTCCATGGATGCACCGTCCACTGTACCAGTGTCTCTGTAAAACACAGCCTGCATCTGGCTTCATATTAACAATGACCACCCACTTATACTTGGACCTTATGGAGTTATTTATCCAGAAATTCCTTTTACTTCTTGAAAATTTCAAACAACCCTCTCTCTTCCTCCCTCCCCGTAAGCACATTTAAATGGCTATCTTGAGAATTGCCACTTTTTGACATGATTCTCTCTCCCTGGCTGCAAGGAGAGCCCTTACCAGGTTTCCTATCAGAATTCTTCCTCAGGTCTTATCTGGCTGTATCTGAAAGAGCCAGCCTCTTCCAAGTCCACCAGCAAAAGTTAGAAGGGATGATCTTCAGAAGCATTTAAGGGCCATAATCCTGCCCTGTGCAGAAAGATGGTCTGTAGCAAGAGAGAATAAAACACAGAAGAGAGAATGCCACCCAAAAAGAGGCCAGCCCAGATAAGAAACGGAGAGAGCTCAGGGCTTTTGTGTCCCTTGCCCATTTATCCCTGAAACCTAGCAGCCTTCCCTGCCCTTCCCTCAGTCTGGTTGTTCTTGGATTCTGAGAGTCAATAAATTCCCTTTTTGCCCTTTTGCCTAATCCCAGCTGGATTTCTGTAAGTGGCAACCAAAAAATTCCTGACTAATACAACCACTAATTTTTTCTTCCTGAGTATTGCCATGCTGTTCCTAAACCAAATATTCGCATCCTGTACTTACATGTTTTTGAACCCAAAGGCAAGATCCTACATTTGTTGCTGTGAAATATCATCTTGTTTTCTTTGATTCGTAATTCTAGTATAGCTGGTGGCAAATTTGCACACACTACTGTCAACTGCACTAAGAAAATGTGGCTTTTGTCCATTTTTTTTAACAGAGTTAGTCACCTTCATAAGTCTTATAAGTCCTTGCTGGTAACAGACACACACACACACACTTTTCAGTAACAATATTACATTCAAAAAAGACTTTTAAGCTGGAAGAAACAGTTTATTTCTTCTGAGTTTTCAGTCCTCGGGATCACTGTAGCCCAGTTCTCCAAAACATCAACTGGCTGAAGGAGGGAATGATGAGACCCCATGACTGTGGCAAAGGAGCTCCAAATCTAACCGACACCCTCTGATCCCCACTGGCCTACATACCATGGAGCAATTTGTCTGGTCTTGACCCTGGGGTGCAGAGGGCCCCATCTGAGCCTTGGGGCATCCTACTGGCATCCACAGCTGGAGTCATTGGCCTTGGCCGTTTGCCTCTGGTCGCAAACTCACCATACGCTGTTGTCAAATAAAAGCAAATCCAGAGTTAGTAAGATGAGGCTTCATTCAAAATAATTATTGCAAAAGGAGTAAAGGCACTATTGCAATATGGAAGGTGCCCTATGGTAATAGGGAGAGCACTGTGATCACACATTCTACAAGTATCTTAAGAGTTAGGCAAAAAGGGGGTTTTCTTTTCTACAGAGGAGTAAACAAGGCTAAAATGAATGGTAGGCAAGTGGGATGAAAGGGCAGTGTGATCGATCAGAAGATAAGATTTTACCTTAGGGCAGCCTACTCTTAGGAGGGGCTGCATGCTGCTTCGAGGTGAGCCTGGGACGAAGTTCAGAGGCCTGGGGGAAGGAGAGAATCCTAGCCAAAGTGTGGTCAACAAGTATCTTGCTCCAGTTCATCAGTGGAACACAGGCAATTTGACTAATCATTTATGAGGCAAAGAATGGGAATTTGGAGTGGCTGTGGGTAGTCATGTCACAGGTAAGTAGAGGGCATCCATGAGTCTTATCTGTGTCCTAAACAGAAGGGTGGTTCTTTGCAGTAAATCCTTTGCCAGAACGCCAAAGTGTGAGGGGGTTTCTTAATCTCTGATCATTTTCCATGATCACAGGGCTTAGGTAAGGTTCAATGTTTCTTCTGTGAACCTTTGTTTTGACTCCAAACTCTCTCAGAACCTCATGCCCTCCCTGGGTCACGTGAGAATTCTGGATTCCAAGAATGATACAGACAGACCATAGGAGGCTGGGAGTGGTATCTCAGGTCTATCTCTCTACCTGCCTGATACATCATGTTGGAAATTATGGCTGCCAGGCCAATTGCAAGGCCAATTCCAGAAGTTTGTAAGTTTCTTCAGGCTACACTTAAGAACAAAGGCCAATCATCCCCAGTATGATGGTTTCCACTTACCTATCTGGATATTTCTGCAGCCCTTGGACTTTTGACCTTGAGTAAGGTTTCTGAAGTCCTTAGCATCTGACCTCCACACCCTCTCTATCTCATTTATTTCTTCCCACAGTCCATTGGGATCCCAAGGGGTAAACTTGCCTTCATTCCTTAATGGCAGAGGCTTCTGTGACATCATACCTAAATTCCCTCTTCCCTGTTACTTAAATTGAAACTCAATGATCAAAAATGTTGATGAGAGCTAAAGTTGAGAAAATCTATCCTTTCTTTAGGAAAGGATTGAAAGACAATCTATCCTTCCATAGTTCGTCTTTCAAAATACTGTCTGTGAGCTCAAAACTTCTATTTTGAAATTTAAAAGCTGGGCTTTGCCTTTTCTTTGCATTTCTACTGCAATAATTCCAGTTTCCCCCAAAGCAAATGGATGCCTCTAGCTGAAAAGAAGGTTACATACAGGGAAGTTCAAACGCAAAAATCATTTTAATAAACATCAAAAATAGCATCCCCATTACATTAGCGAGGGAATAAAAATTGGAACCTAATTGTGTCATCCAAATTATTTGCTAACTTTCTGATTCATCCATAAATTTGAAAAACTTGTCTTTTGTATCTTCATGGAGTCACTGATAAAATGAAGAAAATTAATTAATGACATAGGGGATGGAGCCCTGAGAAACATGACTAGCAACTTATTTGCAAATTAACAGTAATTCACAGTGAAAATTCTGTTTGCCTGAAATTTATTCCTGTTAGCCCAAGTAAATCACTTGTTTGGGGTCATGGTGCAGAGATCCTAAGGTCCTCAGGTTCTAGTATTTATGTCCCCATATAATCTCTTCTCCTTGAGTTTGGGTGCTACTTGTAATTTGCTTCTAACTGATAAAATATGGCAAAGGTGATGCAATGTTTTCCCCATGATTATGTTAAGTTATATAAGACTCCATCTTGCTAGATAGAGAGTTTCACTCTTGCAGGCTTTGAAGAAGTGGGAACATTAGGAGGTACAGATGGCAAGCAGGTGAGGATACCTCTAATTGCTGAAAACGGCCTCTGGTTTGTGACCAGAAGGAAACTGGGGCCTGCAGTTTTACAGCCACAAGGAAATAAATGCTGCCACAACCTGAAGGAACTTGGAAGTGTAAACTTCTCCAGTCAGGCGTCCAGATGAGAACACAGCCTGGCTGATCCTTTGATTATTGCAGCCTGAATTCAGAGACTCCACTTAAGCCTTGATCAGACTGCTGACCCACAGAAATTGTGGGATAGTAAACATATGTTGTTTTTGGAGGCTATGTTTGTGATGATTTGTTACATAGCATAGAAAACTCATCCAGTGATGGGAAAAACTGATCAGACATGTGCCTTTTTTCTGATCCCTGCTTCAGATTGTATTGCCTCTTTTTACAGATGATGGAATCAATACTCCAAAGACCTAGGAACTAAGACAATTCCCTTCCCTTCTCTGTGCCTACATTTTCTCATCTGTAAAATGAGAACATTGTACTTGGGAAAGTCTAAGAGACCTTTCAGCTAAGACAGTTTCTGTCCCATGGTCCAAAAAGGAGATATCCTTGAAATTCATTTGAACTGAGGTGAAACAGAAAGGAATGAAGCTTGGAAATAGTGGAATAGAAATTAGCAAGTATTGAAAACAAACAAACAAAAAAAATCAGCTTTTAAAGTAAAAAGTAAAAAGAGCCCATAAACTGATAGCCCCATAGAACTCAATGAAATGAAATGACCAGACCAGCCAGAGACATGATGCTGGCATATTCAGCCAAGTGGGCAATGGGGCCTTCAGCACATCCCAGCTTGTTCTTATGGACATTATTCTGAAGGCATCTATTAGTTTTTTTAAAAGAAAAAAAACCTTAAAAAAGCCTAATCTGAGAAACTTAGCATGAAAATTCTCTTATCTTCACCACCCTTAATAACAGACATTGCTCAGTTATTCAACTGCTGTCTTGACCTCTGGATAGCTGGAAGAGCAGAACCAATGATCTTAGAAGTAAAGCATAGCAACAAACTCATGCAAAATCATTTTGTGGGTCTCCGTTTTCCAATGCAATATAAAGAAAAGCTTTGAATGGTGCTGGATTCTGGAAAGAACCATGGTGAGTATTTTCTAAGATTTCAAAGTCAATGGGGGATATAACTGAGAACATAAATTCTAAAACCATCATAAGCTGAATGCTGGAAAAAGAGACGCAAGTGTTCTTTCCAGTGTGAAAAAAAAAAACCCTGCTCATTAGAGCCTTAGAATGAATCTACTCTTACAAGCCTAATCCATGAATAAACTAAGAAATAGAACTTTGCTGAAAAATTCCTCATGGATTTACAAGTTGCTATAAGTCCCCAAGGAATGGGGTTTGAGCTATAAAGTTGCCTGAGGTACACAGGTCTGTATAGTGTAGTGAGAATTTGGGAACTGACATCTTTCCACAACAAAGACACTACTGATACTAAAAACCAGACCTATCTGGCTGTCTGTCCTCTGTGTTAAATAGTACTTAGTGTGGGTTTAAGAGTAACTTAATGGTTGCTGGCTTAAGAAAGAGGGAATTTTGAGGGACTGTTGGATATGTAAAAATAGAAGAGCCAATCTACATTTCTTAAAAACCTGGGATTTGAAATCTTTTAATTTAATTTTTTCTAATCTTAAATGAATGACTATAAATAGTCAAATAATATTCAAATTCTAATTACTTAGAGATAGGTAGGTAAAACCAAAAAACATGTGTACATATATCTTTATTTCTCTTATCAAAAAAATAGCTATGTTTAAAAGTCCAGCAAATAGAAGGTTCCAATAAATTTAAGTTTTATCTTCCATTTAATACTTTATTCAATTCGCCCAAAGGAATAGTGAACCAATTATTTGCCAAGTCTTGGATTTTGTAATTAATTTAGCTGAACGTTAAATGTGTTGTTTTGGATGGATATCTGTTAAAAACAGTCACAAAACTGGACTATAGTAAGACCAAGCTGATAATATTTGCTATCTTAAAGATTATATGAATCTCTGATGTCAAATTCATTTTTGGAGCTTGCTTTGGCCAACTGCAACATTGCTTTATTCCTCAGCCAAAGAAGGATGCAATCTGGGAGTACAGATGCTCCTCAATTCCCAATAAGCCCATCATAAATTGAAAGTATCAGAAGATGAATATGCATTTAATATACTTATCCTAATCATAGTTTAGCCTAGCCTACTTTAAACACTCTCAGAACACTTACATTAACCTACAGTTGGACAAAATCATCTAATGTAAAGGCTATTTTATAATAAAATGTTGACTATCTCATGTAATTAACTGAATACTGTATGAAAGTGAAAAACCGAATGGCTGTATGGGTACTCAAAATACAGTTTCTACTGAATGTGTCTCATTCTTAAAAAATCATTAAGTCAAACCATTGTCAGCCAGGGACAGCTGTACTACAGGAGACAGGAAGATGATCAACTCTGGGAGACATAAGAATGCCTGATTTAAATAAGGACTATTTTGTCTTCTGTGTGCTTTAATCATTAGATTTAATCAGAAATCTGGAAGTTGGCGATTGGTAGTAACCTTACAACCTGAAACAGACAGCTGGACATTCACCAGGTGGAGGACTTCAGGGGCATGTTCTGTGACCTTTAGATCTCTTCAGGGTAGGCTTTTTATTTACCTTGGAGTTCAAGCAGATGTTCTAGTTCACATTCAAGAATTCAACAAAAGGCCAGGTACAGTGGCTCACACCTGTAATCCCAGCACTTTGGGAGGCCGAGGCAGGTGGATCACCTGAGGTCAGGATTTCAGACCAGCTTGGCCAACATGGCGAAACCCCATCTCTACTAAAAATACAAAAATTAGCCTGGTGTGGTGGCAGGCGCCTGTAATCCCAGCTACTCGGGAGGCTGACCCAGGGAGAATCTCTCTGCCTGTGAGGTTGCAATGAGGCGAGGTTGTGCCATTGCACTCCAGCCTGGGCGACAGAGAAAAACTCTGTCTCAAAAAAAAAAAAAAAAAAGAATTCAACAAAAGAAAGTTTTTAGCCATTTCATTAAGTATTTTTACTTACTTACCAAGCACTCATTCACCAAAGAATGTATTGATTTCCAACAGTATACAAAAACACTTTGCCAATTAAGGAGAGTAGTCTGGGAAGAGAGGTAGAGAAATAAATAAGACATAATTCCTGTCCTCTAAGAACACCTAATCTAGTAGGATAAATGAGACATATTTGCCCATCAGCACATTACAAGGTAGAATATGCCATAAGATGAATGTAGATAATGTGCAATATGAGTTCAACGGCAAAAGGGATTGATTGTTTGCGATTTGCAGGAGTCCAAAAACAATTCAATGGTTTTATCATTGATATCACAATATGGAGCAATCAGAATTATCTTAGAAGCAAGGATCTCAGAATTAGGAGAATGTTGAGAAATCATCAAGTCCAGTTCTCTCTCCCATGGGTTCTAAAGTGGAAATCCATGGACTTGCTTTAGGTCTATGTGTGTTCAGATTCTCTACATTGCCTTTCATTCTGTTTCCTTTGGGGACACACTTTCTTCTGCCCTGCCATTAAGCATGAAATTTCCTCAAGGATTAACCACAGGCCCATCTACCCACATCCATGACTTCAATAACTCTCTCTCTCTCTCTCTTTCTCTCTTTCTCTCTCATGACACATAATCTCTCTCCAGCCTAGATTTCACTTCTAAGTTCTAGATGCATATATTTCACTGACTTCTTGGCCTCTCCACTAATAAAACTTAAAAGCAGCTTACACTTAACACACCCAAGAGCTACCTCATAATCTGCCCCTTCATACCTGGTCCTCTTTAATAAATTTCTCCCTACCCCTCCGTCCAGTCCTTAAATCCCTACAACCCAATCTCCACACCCTGGAGCATGATTTTTTAACCCACATCTGACCATATTATACTTTTTCTAAAACACTTTAGCAGCTCTCCATTGTTTGTTAAAGGCTAAACTCCACATATTGGCTGCATGGTTTTGAATTTTTTTTTTTTTTTGGCTGCAAATAACAGAATCACCCACTCAATTGGTTTCAGTAACAATGATGTCACTTAACAAGATGTCCTTAAAAATAGTGGCTCCACATGGATCATCCACATCTCCAAAAGCCCAGTTTCCTTCCTTCTTTCTTATTGTCATTGAATTTTGTTTAAAGATTTCTGGTTTGTGCTCACCATGGTTGTAGTCATGAAGGAAACATTTTCTTTCCATATCATTCCCTCACTAAACTGTTACCAAAGTGCCCTTATTTTGTCCCATCATTATACTGAAGGTATTTTTGCAAGGCATTGTCAAGTGTGAGCCTGTGGCTTTGCAGAGTACAGCCTCCCTCCTGGCTGCTTTCATGGGTTGCCATTGTCTGCAGCTTCCCCAGGCACATGGTGCAAGCTGTTGGTTTATCTACCATTCTGGGGTCTGGAGGATGGTGGCCCTCTTCTCATAGCTCCACTCGGCAGTGCCCCAGTGACTTTCTGTGGGGGCTCCAACACCACATTTCCTTTCCGCACTGCCCTAGCAGAGGTTCTCCATGAGGGCCCCGCCCCTGCAGCAAACTTTTGCCTGGGCATTCAGGCATTTCCACATATCTTCCGAAATCTAGACAGGGGTTCCAAACCTCAATTCTTGACTTCTGTGCATTTGCAGGCCCAACACCACATGGAAGCTGCCAAGGCTTGGGATTGCACCCTCTGAAGTCACAGCCTGAGCTGTACATTGGCCCCTTTCAGCCACAGCTGGGGCAGCTGGGACACAGGGCACCAAGTCCCTAGGCTGCACACAGCACAAGGACACTGGGCCTGGCCCACAAAACCACTTTTTCCTCCTAGGCCTCTGGGCCTGTGATGGGGGCACTGCCATGAAGATCTCTGACATGGCCTGGAGATATTTTCCCCATGGTCTTGGGGATTAACATTAGGCTCCTTCCTACTTATGCAAATTTCTGCAGCAGGCTTGAATTTCTCCCCAGAAAATGGGTTTTTTCTTTTCTATCGCATAGTTAGGCTGCAAATTTTCCAAACTTTTATGCTCTGCTTCCCTTATAAAACTGAATGCCTTTAACAGCACCCAAGTCACCTCTTGAATGCTTTGCTGCTTAGAAATTTTTTTCCACCAGATACCCCAAATCATCTCTCTCAAGTTCAAAGTTCCACAAATCTCAATGGCAGGGGCAAAATGCCACCAGTCTCTTTGCTAAAACATAACCAGAGTCACCTTTGCTCTGGTTCCCTACAAGTTCTTCATCTCCATCTGAGACCACCTCAGCCTGGATTTTATTGTCCATATTGCTATCAGCATTTTGGGCAAAGCCATTCAACAAGTCTCTAGGAAGTTCCAAACTTTCCCACATTTTCATGTCTTCTTCTAAGCCATTCAAACTGTTCCAATCTCTACCTGTTACCCAGTTCCAAAGTTGCTTCCACATTTTCAGTTATTTTTTCAGTGATGCTCCACTCCACTGGTACCAATTTACTCTATTAGTCTGTTTTCATGCAGCTGATAAAGATATACCCAAGGCTAGGTAGAAAAAGAGGTTTAATTGGACTTGCAGTTCCACGTGGCTGGGGAGGCCTCAGAATCGTGGAGGGAGGTCAAAGGCACTTCTTACACAGTGGTGGCAAGAGAAAATGAGAAAGAAGCAAAAACAGAAACCCCTGATAAACCCATCAGATCTTGTGAGACTTATTCAGGATCATGAGAATAGCATGGGGGAAGACCAGCCCCCATGATTCAATTATGTCCCCCTAGGTTCCTCCCACAACATGTGGGAATTCTGGGAGATAAAATTCAAGTTGAGAGTTGGATGGGGACACAGCCAAACCATATCATGATCTCATACCAACTTATTCACAAAGCACCAGCAGCCAATGAGCTGCAAGGTCAGAAACATTCAGTTGTGTTGGACTAAAATGTTTAATTGTGTTTGCTCAAGCATATATTGGCACACCATGTTGCCTTTGGGCTATCTCCCAACAAAATAAAATATGCATTAATTATGAGTCATACATTCTCTCCTTGCTATGTACCTTGCTGTGCTGAATGGGTGCAGGACTATAACTTGAGATAATGAAATAAAAGGAAATATAAGAAGTATGATTTTTAAAATTTTAGTGCCATGTATTAGAGGAGAGTCACACTGGACAGAAAGGCAACATGAGATATCCAAAGGTGTGTCTGTCTTTTCCTCCTTGGGAATGGCATGATGACGACAGAAGCACAAGGTTGCTAAGCTAAATACTGCAGGTTCTGATTCAATATCAACTGCAACAAAATCTGATGAACAAAAAAGTAATTTGGGGTGAAAACAATATGTTGCTTGTGGTCATTCCTTAAGAGTAGCCAAAGTAACCTTTGTGACCTCAAAAAGAAGCCAGCTGTTTCAGCTTCAGGAAAGACCAAAATTAGGATCAGGAGGGAGTAGGCTCATGTAGCTCTGGTCTAATCCAAGAGTATAAAAGATGTGACACAATGACCCTATGATGAGCTCACAGAAGAAAAGCAGAAGCCAAGATGAAGTGGTCTTTCCATCATTAGCAAAATACACAGAAGACTTGTAAGGAGAGCTCTATAAAGTTTTTGTAATGAAATTAGGTGGAATTTGGTGGTGAATGTTAATCAAGTGACAATTTGGGATGAAAACCAAACATGAATGTTCTGGATGTTTTCCAGTCTTGACCAGGAAATGCTTAATTTGTCAAAACTGCTTTGCATTTTGAAGATCATTTGAATCTCCATCTGCATTTGAAAGTTGAAATAATAACTGATCAAATCGTTTCAAAACATCCGTAATTCCAGGAATCTTATAAAGAAGTATAAGAAAGACATTGCCATCTCATACCCATTACGATGGCTACTATCAAAATAATAATAATAACAGAAAATAATAAGTGTTGGCAAGGATGTGAAGAAATTGGAACCCTGTGTGCTGTCAGTAAGATCATAAAATGGTGCAACTGCTATGGAAAACAGTACAAAGCTTCCTGAAAACATTAAAAATAGAACTATCATATGACCCAGGACTCCCATTTCTGGATAGATATCAAAAAGAATTAAAAGTAGGGTATCCAAGAATTGTTTACACACCTATGTTCATAGCAGCACTGTTCACAATAACCAAGAGGGGAAAGCAACCCAAGTATCTATTGACAGATAAATCAATAAACAAAATGTGGTATATACATACAGTGGACTATTATTCAGCCTTAAAAAGGAAGGATATACTATTGCATGCTGCAACATGGATAAATCCTAAGAACATTATACTAAATGAAATAAGCCAGACACAAAAGGACAAACATGTTATGATTCCACTTATATGAAGTATCTAAAGCAGTCAAATTCATAGAAACAGAAAGTCGAGTAGTGGTTACCAGGAGCTAGAGGGAGAAGAAAAAGGAGATTTGTTGAATGGGTATACAATTCCATATTTGCAAAACAAAAAAGTTCTGGAGATTTGTTTCACAATAATGTAAATATACTTGACACTACTAAACTGTACAGTGAAAAAAGGTTAAGATGGTAAATTTTATGTTATGTATCTATTACGATAATATAACAGAGAGAGAGAGAAAGAAAAGCATTGCCAATGCTTTTGTTGACAATTCACATCAAGAGAGAAAGGGTGGGGGACTTCCTCACAAACAACAGAAAAATATGTCAGAGAAGGAATACAAAGTTTTAAGGGGTCAAGATTCTCTCTCCCAGTAACTTAAGAGCTACTGGGGCTTCAGCGTATTACTGAAGATAGAGCTAAAGTGATAATCTCAGGGTATCAGAGGGACTGAATAGAGTTGTACAAGTCCTTCTTTCTGCTAATTTCAAGTCTCCTCAATTCTGAATATCTTGGCAGATCCACATCTTTTGACAACACAGACTTACCCTCTCCTCCTCAGAATATATATACTACCTGAACTTTTATGGCAGGATCTTCATATTATTTGTCCTGTCCATTTTGGGGAGATGCATAAGAGAAAGTGTTACACCCCAGGAGCTAAAACACAACAGTGGATTGGGCCTGGGGCAGCGGGAAACCTGGGTCTAAAGATGGATATGCATGATTCTTCAGGTTGGAGCAAGGCAACAGTTCAAAACAATCAGGCAGTGAGAAACCGCATGACAGCAATGAACTGAACACAAGGTAAGTCAGTGGGTCTGAGCCTCAGAAACGGAGATCAGTAGTGTGGACTGTTGGCATGAATCAGAGCCCAGGTGGGAAGTGTGACCAACAGAGGTTTCAGGACTCAGATAGGTGATCCAGGCAGCAGACCCAGGAGCCCTGCAGCAAAATGTCACCTGCTGCCCCCATCAGACAGCTCCTCCCAAGAGTACCGCAGACCACCCTATGCAAAAACTCACTGCACTCACACACCCTGATGCAGGACTGTGGCAACGCCTGACACTTCCTACTAATGAAGAAAGGGCATCTGCTGTGGATCTTGTTCAGATTATGTCAGATCACAAAAAGTTCATCTCTGGCAGAATGGAGGACATGATTACCTGGAAACTGCCCACTACAGAACAGCTAGAAATACTGGATGAATGTAACGAACATTCTTTTGAATGCATAGCTGAGCTCACAAAAAAATTAAGGGAAAGCTCCAGGGATCTGAAATGCAGAAGGAACTAAATGAACACCAGCATAGTAAGAGCAGGAGCCAAAGGGCCATTGTTCCAGGTACTAAGTGAGTGGGGAGGAGACCAGTTTGCATAAATCAATACTTGGGCTTTAACGGCCTTGCAGAAACAGAGAATAAATGCTTCATGGAAAATTTGCCATGACTAAGTATCTCTCTTGGGTGACTCTGGGTGACTCTCAGCTTCCCAGTCAGAACCAGTCCCAGATCTTTCTTCTCATTGGCTGGTCCTGAGGAATAACAAGATAAACTTACTTCAGTGCTTCTCTGGATACATTTCTCCTTATCAGAAAGAGGAGGCTAAAGTTACTTGACTCCAATGACAGATCCTGGAGAATCTTGGGGTCCTCAAGCCTTAGCAGCATTTAGTCACCTACAGGTCTTCGGCTACTCCTCTACTCACCTAGGTTCACAAAGGCTACAAATACGTCTTCTACTCTCCCTGCATGCCCCATTCCAAGACTAATGGGTTCTAGACTCTATAGTCTAGGAGACCCCTAGCCCAGAACCTACCTTGCCTTAAAGAGAACAGTCAAGCTCTGAGTGTTCTTTCAAAAATGAAACAGTTCCTCCTTTTAGAAGGAAGGAGTTTGCCTTTTTTAAAAGCCAAATATGATGTCTTTCCTTTAACAAATCTCTATGGTGACAGCTTTGGTCATGGCTACTTCAAGTCTGGGACCAGTACCCGGAGGAGAATTGGAGGTCTTAGGAAGCAGCACCAAGCTGTAAAGTCAAGGAACTAGTAGGTACCCGGATGGGGGTGCAGGGGGAAAGGAGCACATGGTTACAATAAAAACAGAGCTCCTTGCTGGTGATGTTCATTCTCCTCAAATAAGGAATTCCATGTTTTCCACAGAAAGTGAATATGAAAAGGTCAGTTAGCCCTGCAATGATTCGCTGAAATGCACCCAGAGTAGCTGTATGTTCACTGGGAGACCCCCATTGGCATTGCACGCTGTAAATTATGGCATTCCTAAGAGGTAACAAGAGAGGTTCTGTCAGCTGTGCAATTACTTTGTTTTGGCAGGACACTTTGGAGTCAAGAAAACATTGGCTGGAGTTCAAGGCCAAGATTTTGGATCAGCTGCCACCATAATTTTTCAGAAATGTGATGACTGTTCCTCAAGAAATAGTTTCCTAAGTAGGCTGCAGGAATGTCTCCTGTACATACTCGAAAGGGATTTAAAGAATGAAGCCCTTGGGGACCTACTAGTGCAGCTGAGTTACCATGGGCTTTTCAAGCAAAGGGTGAGAAGTCCAAGTTGCATCATGAATCCTCCTCACCAAATGTAGTGAAGGAATTAGAGAGTGGCTTTCAATGAAGCTAGGATATGCCTGGACTCTGTATCTTCTACATGATATATAAGCACAATAATGTATAATAAAATCTGTCTAGACAACCTACATAGAGCTTCTCTTTTCTTCATTGCAAGATCTGTGCTAAACTAAACAGTGTAAGCTCCCTACAATGACCAGTATCCTGTTTGGATGTAATGATAATCTAGCGGACAGTCATGTGAACTTCTAAACCACCCTCCAGCTCTCGAGAGGACGACTGAAGTCCTGGTTGCTCTCATTTTCTCTTTATTGTCTATTCCCAATCCTTTATTTGTATATCAGAAAGCATCAGTCATACTTTAAAAATTCAGAAGATCATTGCAAGTTGAATACCCAAATCTGTGGTTTGGTATGAAGAACATTCTCTACCCCTTTTTTTTTTTTTTTTGAGATGGAGTCTTGCTCTGTTGCCAGGCTGGAGTGCAGTGGTGCAATCTCAGCTCACTACAACCTCCCCCTCCCTGGTTCAAGCTATTCTCCTGCCTCAGCTTCCCGAGTAGCTGAGACTACAGGCGTGCATCGCCACGCCTAGCTAATTTTTGTATTTTTAGTAAAGGCAGGGTTTCACCATGTTGGCCAGGATGGTCTTGATCTCTTGACCTCGTGATCCACCTGCCTCAGCCTTCCAAAGTGCCGGGATTACAGGCATAAGCTACCATGCCTGGCCTCTCTACCGTTTTTTATTTAGTATAACATTGCATCTTGACACTCTGTAATTAACACCGTATGTTGTGGTTGTCAAGGGAAACATTTACAATGTGCCTGACTGAGGTCCTAAGATAGAAAAGAAGATAAACTTTAGGTGACGGAAGGTTGAGTGTGAAATAGAATCTGTGTTGAGTCAGAAATACCATTCTGGAACCACAGCCATAATGCCTAGGGAGACACTGAGCATGTTCAGCCAATAGGGAGGAAGAGAGAAAACACTAGTGTTTTCAGGGCAGTAGCTGGGCCATGCAGATAATATCCTGAAAAGATGAGATAAAACATTAATTTATTGAGCTGGGCACAGTGGCTCACACCTGTAATGCCAACACTTTGGGAGGCCGAGGCAGACGGATCATTTGAGGCCAGGAATTCAAGACCAGCCTGACCAACATGGTGAAACCCCATCTCTACTAAAAATACAAAAAAATTAGCCAGGCATGGTGGTGAGCACCTGTAGTCCTAGCTACTCGGGAGGCTGAGCAGGAGAATCGCTTGAACCTGGGAGGCAGAGGTTGCAGTGAGCTGGGATCGTGCCACTGCACTCCAGCCTGGGAGATACAGTGAGACTCTGTCTCAAAAAAAAAAAAAAAAAAAAAGACATTAATTTATTATCAATTTTTACATTCCTTTTAGAAATTTTATAGGAATAAAATTAAGTGTATGAAAATACTGCTCTATAGGAGATTTTAAAAATAGCAACTGATCTCTGAAAGTTTATATAGTTAACACAAATGATTTCCAAAGTGGAAGCTGATGCTGAATTCTTCATTCCATTTAGGAAATTATAATCATTATTCTTGGGGAAGCCTGTAAAAATTCCTCTGCTTTAATATAAATGTGCTTAGATTGGTTCTACCTTATAAATACAATATTTCAAATGTCACAGAGATAATATCTTGCAAATGGATATGGACTGCAGTCTTACTTGGAAGGCCTACAGTTTCAATTGTTTACAACTGAAGTTTTATGTTCCATAGATTTTATGTTTCCACCTTCACCATGTGTGCCATGCATTTGTAAGTGGTGTGTGGGAGCAGAGGCAGTAAATTTAGGAGGAGGTAAGAGGCCTGGAAGGTTGAATAACAGAGCTTCCCGTTATCAGATTCCTGGTGATTCTCTTCCTTTTGTGTTCCCCCTCCCCTTCCCATCCATCCCCCAAATTACAATGCACACACAAACCTCACTAAAATATTTAAGGTTTCTGGTGAGACAACAATTTGGGACTTTCAGCTGAGGCCATAAAAGAATTTTTTTATTTTAAGGATTTCTGTTTCAGGAATCGAGATCTCTGATCTCCTGGCAGGCCTCAGAACAGAACTTTCTCCAGGACCATTATGAAGCTGGAAAATTCACCCTAAAATTCAAGATACTTTTCAGGGTCGGAGGTGTCCTCACTCACTAGCAAAAAAAGAGCACTAGTTAGGTTTTTGAAGCCCTGGGTTGGCCATTTTTCCGCTATGAGATTTAACTTCATAGAACATCAATTTCCTTATCTCTGAAAGAGAAGTGTCATTGATGGGCTGGGTTCTGGGTCTACCTAGTAGGAAGAAGAGAATGGGAGGCAGTGGTGTCCTGGTAAGCACATAAGAACCAGGTCTGAGGAAAATGTGTCACGATTTGCAGCATTTGTTGATTTCCGTGATGTAAATACTTGTACCGTGGCCAATTTCAAGCTACCAACGTGACATCATGGAACACAGAGTTGGGAAGAGATGCACAGAGGCCATCATCACATAGGATTTCCATCCTATGAAAAGGCAAATATAAATAACGTCAACAACATAGATAATAGTAATATGTAGTAAAAATCATTAGGAAGTGCTGTTTTGCATATACAAAAATCAACTCAAGATGAATTAAAGACTTAAAAGTAAACCCAAAACTTTAAAAAAAAAAAAAAAAACCCTGGAAGATAACCTAGGCAATAACGTTCTGGACAAAGAAACAGGCAAAGATTTCATCATGAAGATGCCAGAAGCAATTCCAACAAAAGTAAAAATTGACAAATAGTATCTGATTAAACCAAAGAGCTTCTGCAGAGTAAAAGAAACTATCAACAGAGTAAAGAGACAACCTACAGAATGGAAGAAAATATTTGTAAACTACACATCTGACAAAGGTCTAGTATCCAGCACCTCTAAGAAATGTTAATAGATTTAAAAGAAAAAAAACATTAAAAATAGGGCAAAGGACACAAACAGACGTTTTTCAAAAGAAGGCATGTATGTGGCCAATAAGCATATGAAAAAAAAACTTAACATCATTGATCATTAGAGAAATGCGAATCAAAACCACAGTGAGATACCATCTCACACCAGTCAGAATGGCTATTATTAAAAAGTTAAAAAATAACTGATGCTGGTGAGGTTACAGAGAAAAAGGAATGTTTATACACTGTTAGTAAGAGTGTAAATTAGTTCAACCACTGTGGAAGAAAGTGTGGTGATTCCTCAAAGATCTAAAAACAGAAATACCATTTGACCCAGCAATCTCATTACTGGGTATATACCCAAAGGAATATAAATCATTCTATCATAAAGACATATGCATGCGTATGTTCATTGCAACAGTATTCACAATAGCAAAGACATGGAATCAACCCAAATGCCCATCAATGGTAGACTAGATAAAGAAAATGTGGTACATATACATCATGGATTACTATGCAGCCATAAAAAAGAATGAGATCATGTCCTTCACAGGGACATGGATGGAGCTGGAGGCCATTATCCTTAGCAAACTAATACAGGAACAGAAAACTAAATACCACATATTCTTAATCCTAAGTGGGAGCTGAGTAATGAGAACACATGGATACATAGAGGGGAACAACACACATTGAGACCTATTGGAGGGCGGAGGGTGGGAGGAGGGAGAAGATCAGGAAAAATAACTAATGGGTACTAGACTTAATATCTCGGTGATGAAATAATCTGTACAACAAATCCCCATGACATGAGTTTACCTAAGTAACAAATCTGCACGTGTACTCCTGGACTTAAAAGTTAAAAGAAAAAAAAAAAAGAAAGTAGTGCTTTGAGTATTCATTACCTTTGCTTTTCATAAAGCTTATTTAATTATGTTTTTATAATTTTGTTTTTCAAGAATGGTTTAGTTGCCAACCAGTACACAAAATTTCTAACAATTTAATCATTTGTTCTCACAAGCCAATCCGAGCCAGCTCCAGCACACTCCCAGTGGGTTGATTTCTTTTATACGAGAGAGATGAACCAGAGAATGCCAATTCATTCTTAAATAAAATATAATAATAGCTTTGAGCTGAGGCTTACTTGAATGAGAAGATACAGGATCTTGGGTGGGTAGAAATGAGAATAAAATGCAAAAAGCATCCTTGTTATGCAGGGATTTGGAGTCAGGGGCTTTTCTTTTTTTCTCTCTGAAGTCAAAGCAGGTAGGTTTAGAAAAGTCTTAAAGTTAGAAAAATAGGTTTTAGTTTCACAGTTTGGAAGGATCCACTAAGTAAAACGTCTCTAATGTGTTGTCACATTATTATCACTCCCATTATTGCTGTTGTTATAATAAGCCAGTGAGTAGTGATCTGTTTCACTACAGAGGCTGCTTGTAAATGCAGCTGAAAGTTCAACTTTGGAGCCTCGATTTGAGAAGCAGCTCTGAAAACCTTTCAAGGAAAGAGAAGTGGTCTGAGATGTTTGTTTTGCCAACGGTTTTGGTTTGAGGATGACTTGTTCATCACTCAACTATAGTCAGAATGTGAGAGATCTTTCACAGAAAGACAGAGATACACTATTAGGAACCTGGGCTGGGACATAGGTTTTGTGTGGCCCTTAGAAGAATCAGCCAGCAGGGATTTACTGAACAGATAGCTCTAAGTCACTGGGTACGAAATGAGGGAAAAACTGAATCCTGATGCCCATAAGACAAGACACATTCTCATGTTATAATGAGATATAAGCATGCAGATATGATGCCATTCCATGTAGCAACAGCCTAAAGCAATGTTTCTAGATTCATCAATTTTATGAATTTCATTCAAGTCGAAAAAAATGTGAGTTTGCCAACTTTTTATTTTGTCAAGTCAGAATATAAAACAAAAATTCCACTATTATCACTATCATTTTTAACAGAAAAGGTATTTTCACAATTCATACACAAAATCATGAAGTTATGAGAAAAAAGCTTTACATATTGTTTTAAGTATTGATATTTAATATTTGATACTTAAGGCTGGGTCTGGTGGCTCATGCCTGTAATCCCAGCACCTTGAGAGGCTGAGGTGGGAGGACCACTTGAACCCAGGAGTTTGAGACCAGCCTGGGCAACATGGCAAAACCCTGTCTCCACCCAAAAAAAAAAAAAAGCAAAAATTACTTGGGCGTGGTGGCATGCGCCTGTAGTTCCAGCTAGTCAGGAGGCTGAGGTCGGAGGATACTTGAGCCTGAGCAAGGCGGAGGTTGCAGTGAGCTGAGATCACACCACTGCACTCCAGCCTGGGCAACAGAGCAAGACTGTCTAAAAAAAATTTGATATTTAAATATTGAATCAGTTTATGTTTATGAACACTTCCCTACCTCATCTTAATTCATCTTAATTTTTCTTTGTTTCAGCACAGACTGGTAAAACTTTCTGAGTTGATACCAGTCTACAGATGGGAATTTGGGAAGCCCTGAACTGTGATCCTCAATTCTGCTGTAAAGGCACTCTTTTCCTCTCATCATGATTGATAGGGCAGCAGGCAACAGGGGTGAAAGGTGGCAGGCCCTCTAGAGGGTCCTCCAGGTATTCTTAAGGCATGTGCCCTGGAGACCACCAGCAGTGACACTGCAGCCATCAGAGTGGAGGAGCACCTGGGCTCTGCCTCTGGACTCCCTGCTGTCATATTCTGGCCCTGTCATTTCCTAGCTGGGTGACCAGGACAGGTTGTTTAACCATTCTGTGTCTCAGGGATGACCACAGTGCCTGCCTCAGTGGGGTGCAGTGAGGATTGTGTGAGACCTGGGGCTTAGCCCAGTGTGTGGAAGAGAGTCCATGTCACACACATGAGCTCTCATCCTTGCTCCAGCCAGGACCCTCACACCCACAACCTTGGGTGTGCCTCAGTGTCCTTATCTGTGGAATTGAGAGGTGAAGCCAGCTAGACTTCCTGGGTCAAGTGGGGACTTGGAGAACTTTTCTGTCTTACAAGAGGATTGTAAAATGCACCAATCAGCACTCTGTAGCTAGCAAGAGGACTGTAAAATGCACCAATCAGTGCTCTGTAGCTAGCAAGAGGATTGTAGAACGCACCAATCAGCACTCCGTAAAGTGCACCAATCAGCAGGAGTCTAAAAGTAGCCAATCTCGGGGAGGATTGAAAAAAGGGCACTCTGATAGGACAGAAATGGAATATGAGAGGGGACAAATAAGGGAATAAAAGCTGGCCACCCCAGCCAGCAGCAGCAACCCACTCGGGTCCCCTTCCACGCTGTGGAAGCTTTGTTCTTTTGCTCTTTACAATAAATCTTGCTGCTGCTCACTCTTTGGATCTGTGCCACTTTTAAAAGCTGTAACACTCACCGCAAAGGTCTGTGGCTTCATTCTTGAATTCAGGGAGACCATGAACCCACCGGAAGGAAAGAACTCCAGACACAGAATGAGGATGAGAATGAGAATGCACCTGCTCTGAGCCACACACTGAAGAGGCCCCCGGGGCCTCCGTTATGGGCCAGTCTTAACACCAGGAACCCAGCAACTTGAGGCACTAAGTAAATAAGGTTTACCTCATGAAAATATTAATGGCTCCAGTCTATTGAGTTTCTGGTGCATATCAGTCACCACTTGAAAACCCTACAATGGAGCTATTATCCTCCCAATTGTACAAAGGCAGAAACTGAGGCCCAGAAAGGTCCTATGGTTTGCAGAAGCCACACAGCTAGAAAATAGAAAAGCAGGGATTTATGATCTCTTAGAGTCTTTCTTGTGGGAAGCTACTTAAGAATAAGCCAGTTTTCAGAATATCTGATTTCACAATGCAGACTTATTATGGAGTATTAGCATTACAAAAATGCTATAGAGTTTCTTCAAGTAATAATTCCCCTGATACAGCAAATATTTTGTTTTGGAATCACTTATTACTTGATAAAGAAGCTAAAGAGAGAGAAAGACAAATCTACAGTGTCAGGCAATTCTCTGAAGGCCAGCAGCCTGGAAATTGTAATGGCAAAAGGATAAATAAGGTAGCAATAGAAGAGAGAAGAGCTCATCAATTAGCCATACACACAGGGTTTGCAAACCCTAAAATAAGTTTCTGAAGAGAGCTGGGTTTAAGAACATCACGAGTGTAGGGAGGCTGGCAAATTGAAAGCGTTTGCCCCATCCAAAGACATTCACATTCCATTGCTTTCTAAAAACTGGTTGCCCAAACAAAACGCATCTGCCAACCACCTATTCATAGCCCCTGAGACACAAAATAAGGTAGAGTTCATTTCAGATTAGGGGGAACAGGGACACTTACAGAGGAAATAGGATTTCAAACTGCAGATGGGTGGACTCAATTAGAAAGCAAAGGATTTTTCAGGCAGGAGGAACAGTGGGAATTGAGAGTTTCTGGCAGGAAAGGGCAGAGAAGTAATAAATTTCAGTTAAGTCAAATGCAGCACAATTTAACTGCATCAAAGCAATAGTGAATGATAATAAATCAATAGAGCAAGACTGAGGTTGTAGGGCTTTGGACATCAGGCGTAGAATATGGAACCTGATCTGTGGGGAATAGGAGTATTTAAAGGTTTTTGAGCAAAAGGGAGTGAAACTGCTACACTGTCTGGGGTACATAGCCTGGGGTTCATTTTCAAGCACTGAGAAAGAATTCAGGACATGGACACATGTGGGTGGGTTAAAGACTGGAAAGTTTAATAGACAGGAGAAAGGAGAGAAGAGAGCAGCTCCTTGCCTAAGAGAAAGAGATGTCCGAAAAGAGGGGAAGCCACAGACCACAGCAGATTTTATAGGCAGGATGGAGAAGGCAGTGTCTGATTCACATAGGGCTCATAGATTGGTTCAATCAGGTATGACGTCTCTACGTAGCGTGTGAGGAAGGCTGGTCTAGTTTTCTTATGCAAATGGATTTTCCAGTTGATTGGTGCCGTCTTCTCTGCTCCTTTACAGTACACGTGGCTGGCAGAGAAAGGAAGATGGAGCCACCATCTTGAACAGGTCTAGTCCTTAGTTCCTGCCAGCATTCACCCGTGCAAGCTCCTAGCTTGGAGGCTGCTCTTTGTTAGAAAATGATTTGGGGTTGCTTTTCATTAAAAAAGAAACCTTACTAAGTACTCCCGTACCCTTACTATCTGCCTAAGTAATTTCTTCTTAACTCCTGTATCAGGAGTAACATTATCGGTGCAGTATTTTAGGAAAGATGAGATGGCAGTTGTATGAAAGAGGAGAGCTTAGAAGGAGCAGAGTTAGGAGGCTTCTTCCTCTCATTTGGAGATAAGGTGATGAAGGCCTTGTTTAGGGGTAGTGGAGATGGAGAGATGCGTGGGAGGTGATGAAAAGGAAGGAAGGTCACTATTATAGAAGACTGAAAATGACGAATAATGGATTGAGCCATTTGGCGCAGCCACTGCCTACAGCCATCAGCCTGACTCCAAACCCCAGCTCTGCCACTAGGTAACTGTGAGACCTTGGGCAAGTTACTTAATCTCTCTGTGCCTTAGTTCACACATTTTTTTCTTTTATTTATTTATTTTTCTTGTGTTGGTAGAGCTTTATTGTGGGGGGGGGGGGTGGCGGCGAAACCAGATGATGCCATTTACTTTGTAACCACAATATTTCTGTGAGAGGTGTGAAAACATACAAACATACTCATATTTTATAGGTGGGGTTAAATAATTCATCTAACATATCCAAACAAGACAATTGAGCCCACAAACAAATCTTGATCCTGTCTCTGATTGACTCCCAACCTCCAGTTGTTTTCACCATCCCATAAAGCCTTTTAAAACCTGGCTGGCTGGTATGGTTTAGCTGTGTCCCCACCCAAATCTCATCTTGAGTTGTAGCTCCCATAATCCCCATATGTTGTGGGAGGGACCCAGTGGGAGGTAATTAAATCATGGGGGCAGGTTTTCCCATGCTGTTCCCATGATAGTGAATAAGTCTCTTGTGATCTGATGGGTTTATAAAGTGCAGTTCCTCTGCACATGCTCTCTTACCTCCCACTATGTAAGACGTGACTTTGCTCCTCCTTCACCTTCCACCATGATTGTGAGGCCTCCCCAGCCATGTGGAACTGTGAGTCCATTAAGCCTCTTTTTCTTCATAAATTGCCCAGTCTCATGTATGTTGTCAGTATGTATCAGTATCATACACTGGCTATGGAGATAACCATCCTCCCTAACACTAGGTACTAGACAGCAATACCTTGACTTTGCTAGAATTAATACCCCCAGGCCAACTTATTTTAAATTATCAAACATTTCTTTTTCTTTTTTTAGTCCAAATAGAATTTAATCAGAAGAAAGATAGGTGGATTACATTTTTAAAATGCTGATCAAAATAAAGATGCTCTAACTATATAAATAGCAGATGAAACAGACTTTAAAGTAAAAAAAGGTTATCACACAATATATCAGAAAATATAACAGACCTGAACCAACAGACATCGGCAACATAGCTCCAAAATATTAGATCGAACTATATGAAATTGCCAATAGTTGACCACTTTTTGACCTACAAAAGCAACAATTCATATAAAGATCAATAAAATTATGGTAAATCGAATTTTTTTATTATGTTCTGGGATACATGTGCAGAACATGCAGATTTGTTACATAGGTATACACATGCCGTGGTTGTTTGCTGCACCCATCAACCCGTCAGCTACATTAGGTATTTCTCCTAACACTATCCCTCTCCTAGCCCCCCACCCCCCAACAGGCCCCAATGTGTGATGTTCCCCTCCCTGTGTCCATGTGTTCTCATTCTTCAACTCCTACTTATGAGTGAGAATATGTGGTGTTTGGTTTTCTGTTCTTCTGTTAGCTTGCTGAGAATGATGGTTTCCAGCTTTATCGATGTCCTGGGAAAGGACATGAACTCATCCTTTTTTATGGCTGCATAGTATTCCATGGTGTATATGTGCCACATTTTCTTTATTGAGTCTATCAGTGATGGGCATTTGGGTTGGTTCCAAGTCTTTGTTATTGTGAACAGTGCTACAATAAACATACATGTGCATGTGTCTTTATAGTAGAATGATTTATAATCCTTTGGGTATATACACAGTAATGGGATTGCTGGGTCAAATGGTATTTCTGGTTCTAGATCCTTGAGGAATCACCACACTGTCTTCCACAATGGTTGAACTAGTTTACACTCCCACCAACAGTGTAAAAGCGTTGAGATGTTATCTCACTGTGGTTTTGATTTGCATTTTTCTAATGGCCAGTGATGAGCCTTTTTTCATATGTTTGTCAGTGACATAAATGTCTTCTTTTGAGAAGTATCTGTTCATATCCTTTGCCAATATTTTGATGGGGTTGTTTTTTTCTCTTAAATTTGTTTAACTTCTTCATTGATTCTGGATATTAGCGCTTTGTCAGATGAATTGATTGCAGAAATGTTATCCCATTCTGTAGATTGCCTGTTCACTCTGATGATAGTTGCTTTTGCTGTGTAGAAGCTCTTTAGTTTAATTAGATCCCATTTGTCAATTTTGGCTTTTATTGCCATTGCTTTTGGTGTTTTGGTCATGAAGTCTTTGCCCATGCCTATATCCTGCATGGTATTGCTTAGGTTTTCTTCTAGGGTTTTTATGGTTTTAGGTCTTATGTTTAAGTCTTTAATTCATCTTGAGTTAATTTTTGTATAAGGTGTATGGAAGGGGTCCAGTTCCAGTTTTCTGCATATGGCTAGCCAGTGTTCCCAACACCATTTATTAAATAGGGAATATTTTCCCCATTGCTTCTTTTTGTCAGGTTTATTGAAGATCAGATGGTTGTAGATTTGTGGCATTATTTCTGAGGCCTATGATCTGTTCCATTGGTCTATATCTCTGTTTTGGTACCAGTACCATGCTGTTTTGGTTACTGTAGCCTTGTAGTATAGTTTGAAGTCAGGTAGTGTGATGCCTCCAGCTTTGTTCTTTTTGCTTAGGATTGTCTTGGCTATATAAGCTCTTTTTTCAGTTCCCTGTGAAATTTAAAGTCATTTTTTTCTAATTCTATAAAGAAAGTCAGTGGTAGCTTGATGGGGATAGCATTGAATCTATAAATTACTTTGGGCAGTATGGCCATTTTCACAATATTGGTTCTTCATATCCATGAATGTTTTTATCCTATCCAAATGGAATGTTTTAGCATTTGTTTGTGTCCTCTCTTATTTCTTTCTTTTGTGTGTGTGTGTGTGTGTGTGTGTGTGTCCTCTCTTATTTCCTTGAACAGTGGCTTGTAGTTATCCTTGAAGGGGTCCTTCACATCCCTTATAGTTGTATTCCTAGGTAACGAATTCTCTTTGTAGCAGTTGTGAATGGGAGTTCACTCATGATTTGGCTTTCTATTATTGGTGTATAGGAGTGCTTTGTGATTTTTGCACGTTGATTTTGTATCCTGAGACTTTGCTGAAGTTGCTTATCAGCTTAAGGAAATTTTGGGCTGACACAATGGAGTTTTCTAAATATACAATCACGTCATCTGCAAACAGAGACAATTTGACTTCCTCTTTTCCTATTTGAATACGGTCTATGTCTTTCTCTTGCCTGATTGCCCTGGCCAGAACTTCCAATACTATGTTGAATAGGAGTGGTGAGAGATGGCATCCTTGTCTTGTGCGGGTTTTCAAAGGGAGTGCTTCCAGTTTTTGCCCATTCAGTATGATATTGGCTGTGGGTTTGTCAGAAATAGCTCTTATTATTTTGAGATATGTTCCATCAATATCTAGTTTATTGAGAGTTTTTAGCATGAAGGGGTGTTGAATTTTATCGAAGGCCTTTTCTGCAACTATGGAGATAATCATGTGGTTTTTGTCATTGGTTCTGTTTATGTGGTGAATTACATTTATTGATTTGCATGTGTTGAACCAGCCTTGCATCCCAGGGATGAAGCCAACTTGATCGTGGTGGATAAGCTTTTTGATGTGCTGCTGGGTTCGGCTTACCAGTATTTTATTGAGGATTTCCACAATGATGTTCATCAGGGATATTGGCCTGAAATATTCTTTTTTTGTTGTGTCTCTGCCAGATTTTGGTATCAGGATGACACTGGCCTCATAAAATGAGTTAGGGAGGAGTCCCTCTTTTTCTATTGTTTGGAATAGTTTCAGAGGGAATGGTACCAGCTCCTCTTTGTACCTCTGGTAGAATTTGGCTGTGAATCCGTCTGGTCCTGGGCTTTTTATGGTTGGTAGACTATTAATTACTGCCTCAATTTCAGAACTCGTTATTGGTCTATTCAGGGATTTGACTTCTTCCTGTTTTAGCCTTGGGAGGGTGTATGTGTCCAGGAATTTACACATTTCTGCTAGATTTTCTAGTTTATTTGCATAGAGGTGTTTATAATATTCTCTGATGGTAGTTTGTATTTCTGTGGGATCAGTGGTGATATCCCCTTTATTATTTTTTATAGTGTCTATTTGATTCTTATCTCTTTTCTTCTTTATTAATCTGGCTAGTGGTCTAGCTATATTGTTAATTTTTTCAAAAAACCAGCTCCTGGATTCATTGATTTTTTGAAGAGTTTTTTTGTGTCTCTATCTCCTTCAGTTCTGCTCTGATCTTAGTTATTTCTTGTCTTCTGCTAGCTTTTGAATTTGTTTGCTTTTGAATTTTTTTCCCTTAAAAGGACTTGCTTCTCTAGTTCTTTTAACTGTGATGTTAGGGTGTCAATTTTAGATCTTTCCTCCTTTCTTCTGTGAGCATTTAGTGCTATAAGTTTCTCTCTAAACACTGCTTTAGCTGTGTCGCAGAGAGTCTGGTACATTCTGTCTTTGTTCTCATTAGTTTCAATTTATTTCATCCTTAATTTCGTTATTTACCCAGTAGTCATTCAGGAGCAGGTTGTTCAGTTTCCATGTAGTTGTGTGGTTTTGAATGAGTTTCTTAATCCTGAGTTCTAATTTGATTGCACTGTGGTCTGAGAGATTGTTTTTTATGATTTCTGTTCTTTTGCATTAGCTGGGGGATGTTTTACTTCCAATTATGCGGTCAATTTTAGAATAAGTGAGATGTGGTGCTGAGAAGAATGCATATTCTATTGATTTGGGGTGGAGAGTTCTGTAAATGTCTGTTAGGTCTGTCTGGTCCAGAGCTGAGTTCAAGTCCTGAATATCCTTGTTAATATTCTGTCTCATTGATCTGTCCAATATTGACAGTGGGGTGTTAAAGTCTCCCACTGCTATTGTATGGGAGTCTACGTCTTTTTGTAGGTCTCTAAGGACTTGTTTTATGAACTAGGGTGCTCCTGTTTTGGGTGCATATATATTTAGGATAATTAGCTCTTCTTGTTGCATTGATCTCTTTACCATTATGTAATGCCCTTCTTTGTCTCTTTTGATCTTTGTTGGTTTAAAGTCTGTTTTATCAGAGACTAGGATTGCAACCCCTGGTTTTTTTTGTTTGTTTGTTTTTGTTTTTGTTTTGCTTTCTATTTGCTTGGTAAATCTTCCTCTATCCCTTTATTTTGAGCCTATGTGTGTCTTTGCACATAAGATGGGTCTTCTGAATACAGCACACTGATGGGTCTCGACTCTTTATCCAATTTATCAGTCTGTGTCTTCTAACTGGGGCATTTAGCCCATTTACATTTAAGGTTAATATAGTTATGTGTGAATTTGATCCTGTCTTTATGATGCTAGCTGGTTATTTTGCCCATTACTTGATGCACTTTCTTCATAGCATCGATGGTGTTTACAACTTGGTATTTTTTGCAGTGACTGGTACAAGGTTTTCCTTTCCATATTTAGTACTTCCTTCAGGAACTCTTGGAAGGCAGGCCTGGCGGTGATAAAATCTCTCATCTTGTCCATAAAGGATTTTATCTCTCCTTTGCTTATGAAGCTTAGTTTGACTGGATATGAAATTCTGGGTTGAAAATTATTTTCTTTAAGAATGTTGAATATTGGCCCCCACCCACTTTCTGGCTTACAGGGTTTCTGCAGAGAGATCCACTGTTAGTCTGATGGGCTTCCCTTTGTGGGTAACCCAGCCTTTCTCTCTGGCTTCCCTTAACATTTTTTTTCTTTATTTCAACCTTGGTGAATCTGATGATTATATATCTTGCAGTTGCTCTTCTCGAGGAGTATCTTTGTGGCATTCTCTGTATTTCTTGAATTTGAATGTTGGCCTATCTTGCTAGGTTGGGGAAATTCTCCTGGATAATATCCTGAAGAGTGTTTTCCAACTTGGTTCCATTCTCCTCATCACTTTCAGGTACACCAATCAAATGTAAGCTTGGTCTTTTCACATAGTCCCATATTTCTTGGAGGCCTTTGTTTGTTCCCTTTTGTTCTTTTTTCTCTAATCTTGTATTCACACTTTATTTCATTAAGTTAATCTTCAATCTCTGATATCCTTTCTTTCACTTGATTGATTCGGCTATTGATACTTGTGTATGCTTCACGAAGGTCTCATGCTGTTTCTCAGCTCCATCAGGTCATTTATGTTCTTCTCTAAACTGGTTATTCTAGCTAGCAATTCCTCTAACCTTTTTTCAAGGTTCTTAGCTTCCTTGCCCTGAGTTAAAACATGGTCCTTTAGCTTGGAGGAGTTTATTATTACCCACCTTCTGAAGCCTACTTCTGTCAATTCATCAAACTTATTCTCTGTCCAGTTTTGTTCCCTTGCTGGTGAGGAGTTGTAATCCTTTGGAGGAGGAGATGTGTTGTTGTTGTTGTTGTTGTTTTAATTTTCAGCCTTTTTGCACTGGTTTTTCCTCATCTTCATGGATTTATCTACCTTTGGTCTTTGGTGTTGGTGACCTTTGGATGGGGTTTCTGTGTAGATGTCCTTTTTGTTGATGATGCTATTCCTTTCTGTTTGTTAGTTTTCCTTCTAACAGTCAGGCCCTTCTGCTACAGGTCTGCTGGAGTTTGCTGGAGGTCCACTCCAGACCCTGTTTGCCTGGTTATCACCAGCAGAGGCTGCAGAACAGCAAAGATTGCTGCCCGTTCCTTCCTCTGGAAGCTTCATCCCAGAGGGGTTCCCACCAGATGCCTGCCAGAGCTCTCCTGTATGAGGTGTCTGTCGACCCCTACTGGGAGGAGTCTCCCAGTCAGGAGGCATGGAGGTCAGGGACCCACTTCAGGAAGCAATCCATCCCTTAGCAGAGCTCGAGCACTGTGCTGGGAGATCCACTGCTCTCTTCAGAGCCAGCAGGCTGAAGCTATGCCAACAGCCGCCCCTTCCCCCAGGTGCTCTGTCCCAGGTAGATGGGAGTTTTATCTACAAGGCCCTAACTGGGGCTGCTGCTTTTCTTTCAGAGATGCCCTGCCCAGAGAGGAGGAATCTAGAGAGGCAGTCAGGCTACAGTGACTTTGCCGAGCTGCCATGGGCTCCACCCAGTTTGAACTTCCAGGTGGCTTTGTTTACACTGTGAGGGGAAAACCACCCTCAAGCCTCAGTAATGGTGGACACCCCTCCCCCCACCAAGCTTGAGCATCCCACATCGACTTTAGACTGCTGTGCTGGCAGAGAGAATTTTAAGCCAGTGGATCTTACCTTGCTGGGCTCTGTGGGGGTGGGATCCTCTGAGCTAGATCACTTGGCCCCTGGCTTCAGCCCCTTTTCCAGGGGAGTGAATGGTTTTGTCTTGCTGGCATTCCAGGTGCCACTGGGGTATGAAAAAAAACTTCTACAGCTAGCTTGGTGTCTGCCCAAATGGCCACCCAGTTTTGTGCTTGAAACCCAGGGCCCTGACGGCATAGGCACCCAAGGGACTCTCCTGGTCTGTGGGTTGAAAAGACTGTGGGAAAAGCGTAGTATCTGGAGTGGAATGCACCATTCCTCATGGCACAGTCCCTCACAGCTTCCCTTGGCTAGGGGAGGGAGTTCCCAGACCCCTTGCTCTTCCCAGGTGAGGCAACACCCCACCCTACTTCTGCTCACCCTCTGTGAGCTGCATCCACTGTCCAACAAGTCCCAATGAGATGAACTGGGTACCTCAGTTGGAAATGCAGAAGTCACCCCCCTTCTGTGTTGATCTCGCTGGGAGCTGCAGACCAGAGCTCTTCCTATTTGGCCATCTTGCCTGCAACCTACTTTACACATTTCGAAGATGAATAGGATAGCCACAGTCCTAGCTCATAGGGCTGCTGTGAGAGTGCAATACATGCACACATCTAAGTTGCTTAAGCCCCACTTTGGCATGTGGAATGCTCTCAATAAATAGCTAGTGTCATCAAATTGAGAATGGCACACATTCTGCTGTCTTCATTTTCCTTCTGAATAAAATGCTGAGAATAGTCATAAAGTAGTGTATGGTTAAAATGCCAGGTGGCAAGTACTATTGAGAGTCAGCCTCTTGCTGGATGTTTGCCTGAAAGTGTATCTTTGATATCACCCAAGAGGTTCCCACTGGGGGAACACCAATCTCTTCATGCGCTGCTGCTCCTTCTCAAGCATTCCACAGAACCAATCTATGCACCACCAGAGGGAGCCTAGCAGGGGTCACTGTGCAAGGGATGGAGGGGGTGACACAGCCTACAGTAAACCTCCCAGATCTGCTTTATTCCATCCTCATTCTGAACTGAACTGTCAGAGGCCCTTCCAGAAGAGCGGATGTCATCTCTATTCTGGTCTCTGTAGCTGCTAGCACTGGGAGGAGGAGGAACTTGTGGGTACCAGGAACCTCATGTCCTCTAGTCCAGAAAGGTAACTTTAATACAGCATTCTGTGCTAGCCTGTGTGACGCCTGGTCTCTCTTGGGCCATTAGAGTAGCAGTGGAATAAAAACCTCCTTTGTCTACACTGGGAAATCCCCTGCCCACCACCACCCTTAATGAGGTGCTACTCTTGCATTTAGGACAAAATGTCAGCATTCTCGGGAAAGACCTGGGGCTGAGGGCACCGAGGTGGGAGGCTCTTCTTTAGGACACACGAGTCCTCTATGTCATGGCAGGAACTGCTTTGACAAATCACAGCAGTGAGGTGATGAATTCCAAAGAGCAGTCTGCAGGCCCGTCTCAGCAGGGGGAGAAAGCAGGGGGTGGACGGCAGGTACAGCATGTATGGCCCGCTGCTCCAGGGTTGGCACCTACACTCTAAGGAGGGAACGCAGATTTGAGTAAAGCTGCACAGGCCCTCTGAAAGCTTCAGAGACAATGTGGCCATCATTGTCCCCTCCTCGGCCCTTGTCGGGACACTTTAGAGAGGGGCGGTGTACAGAAAAGGGACCTCTTGCCTTTCATCTCATCCTCCAAGAGGTCGAGGCTACTTGTCATCCAGCCAAATTGAAAAGAAAGAAATGTGGGCTGCCTGGCTTTCAACAGCAGAAATTCCTTTTGCCTTAAAGGCCTCAAAAATTACCAACTGAGAAGTTTGTCTCCTTATCCAAGGAGACAGGAGAGTATAATAGTAATTCCACTGAATGTTTCACTACCTGCCAGGCAGAATCCTAAGTGTAAAGTTCTCACAGTAGCCCCATGAGGTTGGAATTAGTATTATCCTCATTTTCACACAAGGATCGGAGCCAGGCTATGAAACCCCAGGAGTCTGGCTCCAGAGTGTCGCCATCTATGAAATGGAAATGACAGAAGGGGCAGCATGTGAGAAAATGGCATGACGGATTAATACAAGCCACATGGCACATCATGCCCAGCTCATCTTCCTCCTCCTCTCCACTCCTCAAGAACTTCAGCAGCTAATGATCATCAGGGTTGCACATGCCTGCAAAGGGAATTTTTTTCTTGACTCTAGTTTGATGCTAATGGATGGTTTATAAAAGTGCTATTTTTTGGCCAGGGGTGGTGGCTAATGCCTATAATCTCAGCACTTTGGGAGGCCAAGGTGAGTGTATCACCTAAGGTCAGGAGTTTAAGACTAGCCTGACCAACATAGTGAAACCCCATCTCTAATAAAAATACAAAAATTAGCCGGCCATGGTGGCACACACCTGTAATCCCAGCTACTCAGGGGACTGAGGCAGGAGAATCACTTGAACCCAGGAGGCAGAGTTGCAGTGAGCCGAGATCGCACCATTGCACTCCAGTCTGGGTGACAGAGCTAGACTCCATCTAAAAAAAAAAAAAAAAAGTATTTTTTTTTAAAGACATATGGCCATTGGTATCTCCCACTATAGTAGTTGCTATTTAAGTCAATGCCAGATGCCCCTGATTTAGGATTGGGGCAGAGCTCTAAATCAATGGTGTTTGGAGCTCCCTAGGGCTTCTTCAGTGGGCACAGCCCCAAGAGCCAGTCATGAGGCATCTTTAGCCCATCATGGGATGTTGGGTATGCATGAAATGAAATTCAGAGGGGACTGGGGAGGTAGGAATATGGTGAGAAGATTCAAGGAGGCCATGTTTCCCAAAACGGAGATGGAAAATTCACAGTGGAAAGCTTGTTTTCCAGAGCTTTCCTGTCTCTACCCTTCATTCCTGCCATGCCCCCATGCCCTACCCCACCCCACCCCGAGTGAGCAGAATCTCTTCAAACATGGGGAGTTTGAGTGGCATTTGTGGTATAGTCTGGGGACCTCATTGGTGGTGGCAGCAGCAGCAGGATCAGGGGAACATTGCTCCTACCATGCGAATTGCTATATGTTTCTTGGGCTTCAAATAAATCATGAGTAACTTCCCAGATGGTGAAGCAGCTTTTTACAACCCAGAGGCAACTGGAGATGCTGGAGGCTGGTTAATCTGCTTAGTATGCTGGAATCCGGGGAGGTCTTTAAAGTGACAAAATTGACTTAGGACCTCTTTAAAGTGGCAAAGGACTTAATAACATGAGTCAGTGAGGTCAACCATGAAGTGCTCTCGAGCTGTAGTGACTCAAGATGAAGGTTATTATTCATGGAGATTTCTTCCCTTACCTGCTGATTCAAGGTTTGCCCCTCGTTTTAAAATTCTGTCGATTTGCCTTTGCTAGGCAGAAATTCTTGGGTTTTTTTCATGAGTATCATTCAAATATTACAATTCATCGGACCCACCTATTGCTCTTTGACTTAAACAAGTCCCAGGAGAACAAAAGCCCTCAAAGAATATGGATATGTGCAGTGTATGCTGGTTGAATTATAAACAGGAAAAGGTTTCTGTGGGATGTATTTTTTAATGAGAACACATTGTTATACTCTGAGTACGTGGCATTCTTGCTTAATAGAAACATTTACAAGGACACATACACATTTATATCCAAACATCAAATGAAGTAGATATTTTAAATGACCAGTTTGCACAAGAAATAAAATATATTATACAAAACAGGGGTTATATCCACAGTCATTAGTTCTCCTTTTCTACACAAAACAACAATAAATTAAATCACATTATATGCAAATAGTTGTACATTAGAACAATAAACTGTATGTAACTTGTGCAGCTTTTACTTTTACTTTTCTACCAGACTCATGGTAGGTTTGTACTGTTTTGTAGTCCTGTATTTAAATTAACAATGAATAATGTGACTCACAAGACAAGGGTCACAGAATTGATCTGTCACAAGGTCTATCCCATGTCCTCTTGGTTTCAATTATCCACCATGCACAGGGAACAAAGCTCAGATTCCCAGGACCCAACACAAAGGTCTGCAGTGAACAAACTCACAGCAACTCCATGCTGTTCAGGGGCTACTTCACTGTTGTCTTATAAGATGTTGAATATTTTCAGATCTTGGCAATAAATAATAAAGAGGCCACCCTGTTTCCAAATCTGAATTTGCCTCTTTTTCAGCCATCTCTGTCCAACTATTATGCATTGTGACAGCTTTGTTCTCCTAGCAAATAAGAAATATTTTGGTAGCCTATGTTGTGATTTACACTTGGTAAGTAGGCCCTTTATTCCTTGTGCATAGAAATTTAGGTCTTTAAACATGAATCGAAGCAATGCAGCATTTTTGCTAACACTTAATTCTGCTTGTTCAGATCTCTCCCCTACGAATCATCTCGCACTGATACATCACAGAGTTATTATAAAATGGATTTTTACTCATGAGATCTGGCTCCCATTGAAACACTTCCATTGTGTTTGAAGTCACTTAAAACTTGAACATTAACAGCATCAGCTGATTTAGAATACTTTGTGTTTGGTATGAATTAACATTAGTGGTTAATGAGAAATTTGAACAAACTCCAATCCAGCACCTTTTGGAAGTTATTTTAATCCTGCAGTCTAGCTGTGGGGTATGCCTGCAAGAGATATTTATGGAATCTGCGTGCTGAACACCAAAGCCAGGCTTGTTGGAGTTTATGCACATCACAGGCTTGAACTTCCCCGAGAGCAAGTGTGGTCAGGTTAGCATAAGGGTTCTGATGAAAAGCCAGCTACATTCTTACAACCAGCACTAGTTTCTCTTTCTTCCCCCGAGGAAGTATGGAGGCCTACTCACAAATTTCTACCTGCATGGGCAAGATGCTGACGCATCCTTGGAGCGATGCTGGATGTGGATGTGGGTGGAGGGGCAGAAGGGGCAGTAAAGATAGTGGCAACGGGCAAAGCTACCCTCTTCTATTTCTTTTAGAGGACCAAGCTTCTGATTCTTCTTGCTCAGTATGTCCCATGCTTCTTGCTGAGTATGGCTGTTGAGGGGGCACTAATTTATTGATTATTCTTCAGTTCTAAAGACAACTGAAAAAGAAGCTGGTCCCTCTGAACACCATCATCTCATTCTCTCCACTTCCACAATTGCCCCTAAAATATATCCTGAGTTTTTAGACAGTTTCAGTTTTTTCCACTGAATAAGAAATTCAGCTCATTACCAGCTTCCTCATGTAGCCCCAAACCATGGGGTGTGATTAAATAAAACCCATGAAATGTCTGTAGGTCGAGGGGCCTAATTTGGGCTGACATTTCCTCTCATGTCTGCATCCACTCAGGATCTGAGTGCTTTGTGTCCCAAGAAACACAGGTGTTTGTTCCTTCCAGTTTATAAACACTCACAGTGGCATAATACTCTATTTGATCTCCCAAAGAGGTTTCCACAAATAGCCGGTGTACACTGGCTTACAAGAAGGTAGTGATGCCACTGGAACCTACTTTCTGAATCCATCACTATCTGCATGAGATCTATGCAATGGCCTTCATCTCGTTGTTGACTGCATGTCTTACACACACACACCCAAAATCAGCCATAACTAAAAGGAAAGTGATGCATTTGGGGCAAAGAAGGCACATGTGCCTTGAGTAAATTAATGATTCTAGAAGCCTGTGAATAGGGAGAAGTGAGGGCATTCCAAAGCAAACGTCTTTGAATTTAAGAGAAAGGAGAAAAGGAGGTGTTCTTTTCCCATGCATTTTTCTCTTCCCTCCATTAAACATGGGTTCTGAAATGTGAAGAATTACAGTAGGGTCTGTAGAACCATTCCTGTGGTTCAAGAAAAGACAAGTTGATGGTTCTTCAGAGAAATGTGATGTTTTCAGGGACCTTCTCATGAAACCTGTGGTCAGTCTTGAGGGAGAGATGGACTCTATACAGAAAATTCTTTCCAGATTGAAGTTATCTGGGGAACGCTTTTATTTCTGAGTCTCCCCCTACCTGGCCCCCCTACCCAAAAATCTAAGAAGACAACGATGACTATAAGACAGACACTTATTTCCAACACCAAAAAGCATCTACGCATTTGACCTGTATCAATGTCAGCTGAAGTTTGACTGGATGAGAAAATACTGATAAAATATCCTTTTTGAAATCTGAACACCCTGGATTTCAGGGTAAAAACGTATAGAATGACTTAAGAACTAAAGCTCTATTTATTTTACTATATGACATGTGACTACTAGTAGAGTATGAATTACTAGTTGTCAAAGATGTTGCTTAGCAGTTAGGAACGTAAATCCCCAAATATAATCATGAGAGATCTGAATCCAGGGTAACCTTGGGCCAGGCACCTACATTTTTAACCAAGGTTTCCAACTTAACGGAATTTTCAAAACTTAACAGAGTTTTTGTAACCCATATGCAGATTTCAAGGAAAAAAAGTAGATGACTGACATGTAGATAAGCAATCAATATTAACATGAGAATTGATTTTAAATTGGTATAGCATCCAGAAACCTCATGATTTGTTCTGCCACTTTTAGAATACTAAACGCTCACTTATCTAAGATCTTATCTAGAGCTATCGTATTAAGTTTAGGACTATTCCTCTACCTGAAGTTAAAATAGAATATATTTGCTCTAAAAATGTTAGTGTTAATGGGCTGCTATAGAAGTTTTAAAAAGGTTAGAAATGTTTATACTCAAAGACTGCAACCAGGTAGATTATTTTTCCCCTGTAATAAGCACATAGACTTGAAATGTAAATGGTTTTTACAAGCACAAGAGAAAATGAATATCTCTAAAATATAAAGAAAACATCATTGAAAAATAAAAATGAGAGAGAAACAAGCTCTCCAATTCAAGTAACTAAGATGGACACAATCCTTCCTTGCTGTTTCACTTTGGGGAGTCCCAGGCGGTACAACACTTTGCTTTCCTGGATTTTACTTCTCAAACTCTCTTCCTGCACTAGAACTTCTCGCCTTCTTCTTCCATCCTTTTTGGAATTCAACACTTTTTCCTTTGCATCCAGCATGGAGAACTACAACATGGTTGTTTCAGTTGATCATACTTAATTCTTTTATCACGCCCTCTCAGCTGCCTCCCAGCTCCCATTTTTTAAACAACAGAAGAGAAATGTGCCTCACACAGAAATAATCTGTTAACTGTGACTCAGGTGGGAGCAACAGAAGCAGACTTCTCCAGGGAAGCACGCACACATGGGCCAGCATCTGGGACAGGCAGCTTGCGCTTACTTTTGCCTCCACTGTTACTTGTGTGAACTACCACCTTCATCACCACCAAGGGATTGCTCAAACTCTCCTGTTTCCTCCCTAGACATGCCTTTTAATAGATATTAAGACAATTTTTAAAATTATTTTTCAGATGCTCAAAATGTTATTGAGGAAAGACCCCGGTTATGTATTTCCAAGATGGTGCAGTCTCATGACAGCTTCCCATTCTTCCCTCACTGTCTATCTTCTCCAGAAAGTGTAAATGAAAGTAGTAACCTGAGTTTAAATTCATGTTGCAGACTACTGGGTGCAAAGCAGATCCCCAGTAAAAACTTACTCAACTTTGTCCAAATTCCTTATCTCCACACCTAACCCACTATTACAGGTATTCACGGATGCCTACAAACTTCTGTGGAGTTAACTGAAAGGGAATAGAGTAGATATTTAGGTTCCCTCTTTTAACCAAAATAATCACTGGGAATTTTGGTAAATGTCATGTGTAAAAGTTTTAAATTTGTCATTTCTGTGCTTGCTGTCAAGTTGTAACCCTCAACAAAGTTATTCTTGAGGGAAAAGGGCTGCCTCCCTTTATAAAACTTTGTTTAATTCTAGTAACTTTTTACTCTTGATCTTGAAACTCATGATCTGGCCAGAACTGGAAGGAGTGTCACCCTAAAATAACTTGCATTTAAAACAGTTAAACAGTAAAAATGCAAAAGAGTTAAAATTTTGATGTATTCCTGTAGAGTTTGTAATCTGAATACATTTCCACATCTCTGTAATTAAGGCAGCAATTAGCATTTGGCTACGGCCAAGGGAAAGAGGGAAATAGGGAGAAAAAGAGAAGTATTTTTTATCATTATTGCTTTGTTGTGCACTTCACCCATGCTTTTAAAATGTAAGCAACATTTAATCTTCAAAATGAAAAAATAAACAAAATTTTCTAATACCAAAATATAAGATTAAAATACTTGTAAAATAAAATGTTAGTGTGAAATAAGGCTTTTTTTTTTTACATCAGAAAGGAAACATTTTTGACTTGCTTTTCTTCTGTAAATCCTCCCATCTCACTAATATTTACAACAATCCAGAGTAGCGTTTATGAGACACTGAAAAAGACAGGGAGGAAACCCTTTTTCAAGATATGAAGTCAGAACCTGAATGTAGACATTGGACTGAGAAGTCCTCAACCACAAACCTGTCCTCCAGCTCTAGAGGGAGTAAGGCTGTATTTCCAACCTTGAGATTTTTCATTACAGTTTCCCCTTTTTGGGTGTTAAATTCTTTCCAAGAATGCTCTACTTGTAAAAATGATTTTATTCTAGCTACAAAACATTTCATTTAAGAAAACTACATTTTATATCCTTGTGTGAAATGCTCCCAAAAGCCATCAAGGTATGGAGACAACAGATTTTAAAAAACATAAATCTTATCATATGGCCTTGAAACAGTATGAACATTTAACAGAGTGACACGATATCATTATTATATTTGTTTGTCATGAGATGAAAGGCCTGGAGGCAGATGGTGATTAATAATAATTCCTGAGCTTCTACAGAAATTTTAAAATGAAATGACTAACTGCTTAAAATAATGAATTCTTCAAGAACGCCCCTTCTGTTTCATTGATGTCTTTCATCCCATCTATCTCCTTAAAGAATCTCAGGCAGAAAAACAAAAGCGGGGGACTTCCTTTAAGCTACTGAAAAATGAGATCTGATGGAATCTTCCCGTAATTCCCGATGTTTTCCAAGGTTACTTTCTTCTTGCTGGCTTCGCCTCTCAATGGTTATTCTGTATTTCTTCCTGGGTAAAGCGAAAGTGAATGTGGTAATAAAACTTGGCTACAAAATACCATGGTTTCTCTTACAAAGAGTGCCCTCAAGGGACATCTGGGTTTCAGTTGATAAATGAGAAGTGACAGAATATGAAACCCTGGTCAGAGATTAAAGTAGTGTGCCCCCAGGCATGATGCCCTTATTCAAGAGAGAAAATTGGCCTGCTTTCCCAAATACCACAGAACAAGCCTTCCCCTTCTTCCCTGGGTGCCTTGGGGGTTAGGTCTTGTCTATTTGGCTACAGAAGTTTTCCCTGATTCCCAGGATATGCCCTAGATAAAAATCAAATTACGTGTTCTGTGGCCAAAGGAACAGGAATACAATTGTCCCACAAAGGGTCACATATGCCTAGTTACAATCCCATGCAGAAATAAAGAAACTTTGCTCTAATGACTTATGAATAAACCACAAACTGAACCACCAAAGATTACAAAGGAATGGGCCACCCTCACGGGGCAGAACAATCAGTACCAGTGAACACACGTACATTATTACAATTTTGCAAGCCTTGGAGCTTAACCACAGTAGCAAATGAGCATGTGGGCTCTCCAGATCCTGAGCACAGATCAGCCTGAGAGCATGGGCTATGCAAAGCTCCCTCCTCCTCTTTAAGGTGAGCCCAGGCATCTATTTCTGAATTGGAGAAAGCCTGAGAAGGGGAAAGTTGATTTCTCCCTTTATCCAGATTCCCTCCCCACTGCTTCACTTGGTGAGGGGTAGGAATTCTTGTCAGAATATCTGTGAGTGATCAAAGGGCTGGACACGGTGGCTCACACCTGTAATCCCAGCACTTTGGGAGGTCGAGGTAGATGGATCACTGGAGGTCAGGAGTTCAAGACCAGCCTAGCCAACATGGTGAAACCCCATCTCTAATAAAAATACAAAAAATTAGCCAGCCATGGTGGTCTGCACATGTAGTCCCAGCTCCTCGTGAGGCTGAGGCAGAATTGCTTGAACCCAGGAGGTGGAGGTTGTAGCGAACAGAGATCATGCCACTGCACTCCAGCCTGGGTAACAGAGCGAGTGAGACTCCGTCTCAAAAAAAAAAGAAAAAGAAAAAAAGAAATCTGTGATCAAAGGGCAGCAGCAGCTCTGTCCCACTGTGAGATGTAGTCGAAACCCATGACCCCAGCACCCAGTATGCTAAACCACTGACCACACCAAACCTGGGGTCCTGCCAAAAGAATGGCTGAGATTTTTTAACCACCGTGCTTCCTGGGTGAAAGAAGGATGTGCACAAATCACAAAGAGAATCATGCAAAAGCAAATGACAAAGACAGTAGAAGAGAGTGAATTGTACCTTTACAAATGGTCCTCACCTGAAAAAGTAGAAGGCCATTAGCAAGCCAGCTCCTAGTAAGGCCCCCACGACAATTCCTGTCACTGCCGATTCTTCTAGGCCACCTGCTTGAAAAAGAAGCATAGATAATCAGGGTTCATTTTGAGATACAGTTAGAAATGCCTGGAGTTTCATTCATTGCAAGACGTTCCTCGATTTCCTACTGGAGGCAACTTTTCCTTTTTCAGAAATATTTTCTAAGGGACCCTACACTTGTTTTTTGTTTTATGTTTTTGTTTGTTTGTTTTTGCCCAGTGCAAAGCTTAAGAACCATTTGAGAAAGTGCTAGATAAACATAAACACTATTAAGAGAATAACACTATTAAGAAAATTCGAGAATCAGAGGAAAATTGGAACTGAAGATTTCAGATATAGCCACTCTCTTTTGAGTTTAAAGTCAAAGAATTGGGAGGCCAAGGTGGGTGGATCACCTGAGGTCAGGAGTTGGAGACCAGCCTGGTCAACATGGTGAAACCCCATCTCTACTAAAAATACAAAAATCAGCTGGGTGTGGTGGCAGGCACCTGTAATCCCAGCTACTCGGGAGGCTGAGGCAGGAGAATCACTTGAACCCAGAAGGTGGAGGGTGCAACGAGCCGAGATCGCACCACTGCACACGGGCCTGGGTGAGAGAGCAAGACTCTATCTCAAAATAAATAAATAAATAAGTCAAAGAAGACAACCAGATGGACCAGGGCACTGACCCAGGGCTTCTTATTTTCACAGATGGATGGTGACACTTCAAAGTGCTAGAAGATTTGATGAAAAATTCATTGGGTCAATGTTCTGTTTTTAGATGTTCTCTGGCCAAAGCCAGAGTTTCATGTCAAAATGTCCTACATAGCTTTGGAAAATGTGGATAACAATTTGAAACAATCAAGTTCAGTAGTGTCCCAGTTATATAAAAGTGATAAATAGCTAACTTGTATCTAGAGTTTAGTACACGGCCCTTCAATGTGTCATCTTGTGTAATCCTCAAAACAGCCCTCAAAACGCTTAGTTGGGCACATTTCTTTCTCTTACACATTGGAAAACTGAGGCTTAAAAAGCTGAGGGAAGACTCCTAGGGTCACAAAACCAGCAAGTAACAACAGTGGGATTTCAAATACAGGCCCAATCTCCCCATTGTGTTCTTAAAACACTTCCTCCTTAATTCCTTCCCATAATTATTGCATAGACATAAATACCTAACAGTTTAAAAGATACTTTCAAAAGCACACATATATTAGCCTAAAATGATCAACTGGCCTCCTGAAAGACCTATATTCACTTTGTTCTCCCTCACTACCTTATTCTCTAAAACAATTATTTCTAACAACTTTCCTATTTGTAAGCTACTTATCAGAACATCCAATTGCTTCTCTACTTAGATACAAAGCTGCTCATAAATAATACGTCTTACACTTATTTGCCAATGTGTAAATGTTCAGATGTTTAAGGGATGCTATCTCTTTGGTTCTGAGGAGTTGGAAAGTAACCACAAATTTGAAAAATCAGAACGAGACTTGCTATGACAGATGAATAAGCGAGTGATATTTACTAATTGATATTTTGATTTTCTCTAAAAGTGGAAACATGACCTAGCCAAGAGATTATAGTAAGAGATGTAAAAATAGGAAGAAACATTCACCATTGTGGAAGAGAAGGCTGGAAGAGAAGGAAGACCTGAAAGCCACTGATAAAGGCAAGACGCCAGTTTGTGAACTGTTCCCATGCGTTTTACCACATCAGAGAAAGAAATGTAAACTTCCAAAATGTAAGCCCCTAGAAACACTTGGGTTTTAAACTTACATTACACCGAGGTTAGAGGTGATGACATACATAGCAAATTAAGTCTCTAGACTTACATGATTTGCAGGGAGAGCTGTTTGTATGCTCTACAATTCGGTTTTCATCTATTCTCAGTTTTAAAGGGCCCCAAGGATAGTTGACATTCGGCCGCATTTCAAAACGACCTTCTTTTCCAAAATAATCACCAATAACCTATATAGAGGCAAAAAAAACAAATAGACAAACCAAAAGGTCAAAGGAGGCACAAAGCTTGCAGCCTTCCACAGCTATTCCCCAAAATGTACAGCCTGATCTAAACCAGCTGCCTCTGGGCATTTCATCAAATCACCATCTCCAGGGCAAGGACAGCAAGTGCTTCAGAAAAGCGTGGTACATTGGGCACGTTCCTCGGTTGCCCACACTGATGGTCATGGTGTGTTCTGGGGACTTCGTAAATCAAGATTTGAAGTTGCTAATGGTGCTCTCAAGAGGGCATTAAGAGCGGTCATGCCGGAGCAGGATGTGGGAAGCGGTGAGAGTGGTGCCCCCTGGGCCCTGCACTCGCTGAAGGCCCAGCCCTGTCAGCGCTGCCCCTAGGATTCTTCAGTCACTACCACCTCGTGGAAAGGAATAATCTCAGAATTCCTGGCTTTTGCTTTGTTCATCGGATAAGGTACTGTCCCTCTCATCTGTCCCAAAGCAGCCCACCCCGTCAGCCAATTGTAAGGCCCAAGTTACTTTCAGGGACATGTGAAGGACAGCCAGGGTCCACTGTACACCCGATTTAAGCATATGACAGGTACCCAGCCTCACAGCCTTCAATTGTTCAACATATAATTAAAGAGCGTCTTTCAGGAACCTCCTGTTTCACCGCTTCCGGTTGCCAGACTATTCCTTCAAGAGTTACACTCTCTTCTCTGATGAACCCACCCTATATGCACTCCCATTTCCAGGCTGAATTCTCTTTCTCTTAATTGGCTCCTCTGGCCCCTGGAAAGTCATTATTCTGTCATGGTTTAATTCCATGGTCATCCCTCAATTTCTGGTTAAAATGATTGCTTGATCAGCTCCTCAAGCCCCAATCTAGAAGTGCCTTCCCACCCAGGTTCTTGGGAGTCACTTCTCTTTTGTCTGAAAACAAGCACATGGCTCCCGAGTGGCTGGCGACATCTCCTCCCCTTCTCCTGACCGAGGTACAGGCCATGTCAGGTCTAGAGGAAGTCTAGATTGCCACCAAAATATAACAATCACTGGCGTGTACTGAGCACTTGCCAAGGGCTTTATACACCTCCAGCCCTGCAACCTCACAATGGACTCTGATGAACTGTCGCTACCCACCGTTCCCAGGAGTGAACCAGAAATACAGATGAGACCCAGACCACTCAGTGGGCAAAACAATCATTCATTAAACAAAGCGAGGGTGACTCCTGCTGCTTCAGAACTTCCCACAAGAGCCAGGCATCTATTAGGTTGGTGCAAAAGTAATTGAGGTTTTGGTCATTAAAAATAAATAATTAAAAATAATGGCAAAAGCCGCATTACTTTTGCACCAACCTGATACATACAAAGAGGAAAACAGCAAGTCCCATATGCCAGGTCCCATGAAGGGCACCAGAGCGATGACCCTGGGAGCCAGCGATCAAGGAAACAGAGGAAGTGGCATCCTTTGCTGAAGCGCTGCATATTTGTATAATTGTATATGTAGATTTATAATTTAAAATGTAGATAGTACTTTTCTAGGTTTCATTTGATCTGTTCCCCATAACAATAATCATGTGACATCAGCCAGGAAGACATGATGATTTCCATGTTACAGCTGAGGAAACTGAGGCAGAGAGTTCACACTCCCAAGCACAGAAGACTCATCTTTGTGTCCAGGGCCCTCTTTTCTCTTCACGATGTTATCCTGAAACTACATCATCTTTGGAAATGTTAACACACTTTGAGTTTGTAACCACCCACCCTCCCACTCCCTCTCAGAAAAGCTCAAATCTTAAGGGAGGAAATATAGTTTCACTTTACTGATTTCACCCGATGACCCTCATCCATAAGACTAAGGTGTGATTCTTGGCCACTTGAAGGGTAGGATTTCCTCACTTAGAATAAACATGGAACCATTTCCTGAAGTCTTCCTTGATACCCTCAATCAAAAGTTGAGGTTTTTCAACTCATTTTTATTTGGAAGCTGCATTGGAGACAGCTCTTTGGCCACCAGAACAGATGCATTCCTCAGAGTCCCCATGAGCAGAAGGAGCAACTGGTGCAGAGGTCTCCCGTGCTCACCTCCTGGGTGCCCGCCTCCACATCAGTCATGGCAATCACAGAGAAATCCCCATATCGGTCTCCGTTGGCATCTATGGACACCTGCCCGGCGATACCTACAGGACCAGAAGCGAAGAACTCAACGTTGGTTACTTAAAATACATCTGTCTGCCAACAAAAACAAGAAAATGAATTGGTAGGATTTTTTAAACAAACTCATGCCACAGGGAATCTCATCAGACTCTGAGCATTTTTGTTGGCATTTTGGAAAGACATTGTAATTTCATCTGCGTCTGCATTCCTAAATTCTTAACATTTCTCCAGTTAAAAATGAAAAGAAAAAGAAATAAATGATCTTCTTTGGGGGATATGTTTGAAAAAAGATTAAGGCTAATCCTGAAAGCAGCATGCTTATCCCAGAGTTTTGTATTAATTTTTTTTCAATTGCAGAGTTAGAAGTGGAGGTGGGGTGCATTTATAGATTGGTCATGGGTGTGCGTTATCATTGGACGAACATTATAAAAGAAAAGTTATTCCAGCCCAGGACTCAGTGAATGTGCTTTTCTCCAGGTTGCTTTAATACACAGGAGAGCAGTGGGCCTGCTTTGTGGATCACCGGAGCCAATAGCTAAGAAGAGCTATTCTTCTTTATCCTGGTTGAGTTCTTCACTAATTGTTTATCCAAACATTCTCTGGACACTTAGTACTGAATTAGTGCTACAGCTGAGGCAAAGATGAATTGAACATATTCTCTGCTCTAGAGAGGGGCAGCCTGGACTGGGGATTTAGCTTGTTCACACCAGAATCTAACCACTTGCATTGAAATCCCAGTTTTTACATTTACATAGCTCCATGACCTTGGACAAGGAACTTAGCCCTCTAAGCCTCAGTCTCCACAACTGTAAAATGGGCATAGTAGTACCTCCCTACCAAGAGGCTGTGGAGAAGATTAAATGAGACAAAACAAATAAAGCACTTTCAACACATTTAAGGGAAGTTAATTGTTTTCATCTACTGTCGTTATTACTGTCACTATTATTACTACTATTTATTTTATAATTACTCTTGGTAGAGAAGACCCAACTGTGCCCACATCACTCAAGAGGAGGAGCCAGCACGTCAAGTTGGAGAATCAGGGAGGACTCAGTGAAAGAGCAGGAATTTTATAGGGATGTCGGAGGAAGTTTAAGATTGGGCAAGCAGTAATCAAGAAGTGAGAGAGAGGCTGAAAGGCTGGCCTAGGTGTATCTGCCAAGGCACAGAGGCCCAAAGAGACCAGAGGAATTGTGAGATTTCTGGGAAGATGGCCCATGTGGACAAAGGGAGTCAGTGACATGTAAGGCTGGAACGGGGTGGCCAGAGAATGGAGGGCCTTGGGTATCCACTTGCTTTGGCCTATAATGGTGGCTCAGAGCAACTAATCAATAAAAGCAAATATGTCATTGGCTGATATTAAATATGTCTATGTCATAATTCTCATTCACTAAATAAGAGAATGCATACATCAGCCCCATTTTAATTAACTAAAGCTATTCCCTTTTCAGCTGGGGAGAATTCAGTGTAATTCTTAATTGGCATTTCTATTGATTTGGTTCTCTGATTTGGTTCTCTCTGGAAGTATTGACTCCTCTAGTAAAATGAATGTCTGGGAAAAAGGACCCCAAGGGAAAGTTCCATCCTCTAGTGTGGCTTGGAGATGGCAGGCATTTGGGTTTACTGTCCTTTGGGTTGTGGTTTGAAGGCCCACTGATTTTTCCAGACTTTGGTCTACTTTACCGGAAACAGAATGGAAGCTACCATTCACTTTGATTTTTTTGTCTTCTTAATATAGACTGGTTACAAAGGGTACATTTACCATAAACTTGTGTATCCTTGACAGCCTATAAAACTCTTAAGTGATAAATAGGCTTAAAATATATATGTATATTGGCTATCCAAAACCATTTGTCATTCTATTGAGAGATGTTTGTGATGTTGTGTCCTGCTAAGTATTTTGCAGAGTATTTTATAAGATGAGGTGGCCCTAGTAATTTAAGACTTCATTGCAATTCTGCCAAGAAATGGGGTGAGAATCCTAAGCGTGGCCAATTAGCAAAGTGAGACTTCACCTGAGAGTATTGTACATAAGGTGAGATTGTCAGGTTTACAGTAGAATTTTCCTGTACGTAAGTAATGAGACTTTCCACCCTATTTCTATTTGGCTGTAGTGGAGCTCAGAGTTTAAGCCACAGTCCTATTTACCTTGTCACTCTGACCTCTCACACAGAGGAAATCCAGCTTCTTCCCAGGCCATTTATTGAAATGAGAGTTGATCACAGGTTTCATGGCAATAAAAGCCAAATTCGTCAAATCATTGCCAGAGTATTTTTCCCTTAACAACTTAATGGTCACTTAATGGTGACCATTAAAGTTAAAATTGTTTTCAATTTCAGGAAGGTTTGAGTTTTTCTTCATGCAGATACCTTAGAGTTCTTTTTAGGCTTACCCTCAAATGGACCATTGTTTAGCAAATAAAATGGGCTCTCCACGCAATTCAAGCCAAAAACTTAGCTTGGCCTCAATTATCTTTACATTTGAACAAATGAAATTCTAATTGTAGACTGAACTACACAGTTGATTGTTTCAGGACTCATTTCATATTGCCTGTGTAGACCTGGCCCTAGAATAGAGACATCAAGATGGCCTATGGGAAAATTGAGCCCATGCCCTGGCTCTAACCAAAATACATTCCGGCCATCATGGGCACCTACCCTCCCCTTCACACCCTCCCTCAGTGGCGCCCTCTAGCATCCCCCAACTCTGGCTCCTGTCCCTCTGTCAGAAGACCAAGAACAAATGACCACACCATGTAGTGAGTAATAGCTAAGAATGGGATGTGGCCGACCAAGGTTGTGTCCACAGATGCCAGGTTCTCAGTGTATTGTGCAAAACTTCTGGGAAATTTGGCTCTGTCCTAATATGCCCCTTGAATTATCCTATTGGATTCCAGCTCCTCAACTGAAGCAGTCAGAGGTAAAACAAGATAATCCCGGAGGTCTACTCACCCGTGAAGTACAATCTGTCTAATGCTAAGGGAGATGTCACTCTGGTTTTGAGTAAGACATGGCATCCACCGGAGAGAAATGAAATCTACCGATTGCCACCATAGATACTGCCCAGATAACTCTAGCTTGAGCTCAACCTCTCCCTACTGTCCTGTCCTGCCCTTTCTAAGAACTGAGGACAAACTGAGAGACAGGAGTCCCAACTGAAAAAATATGTGCCCCAAATCTAAACTTGGCAGTATTTGCTCCTGCCATTGAAAAATGTCACTAGTTGGATTACAAATAGATATAGGCATACCCCAGTGCATTAAAGGGCTCAAAGGGGGAAGAGCAAGCACGATGTAAAACTGAAAGAGCTCTTGTCAGTCATTAACTAGACCAACCTCCTTATCATACAGGTGAAGAAAGACAAGCTCAGAGGACAAGGTAACTAGTTAGTGGCTAGGATGCACTGAACCTTGGTTCAGCAATTTGTACTTTATGCTACCAGTTGTCAAGTGATATCCATAAGCATATATAGTTTATTTTCCACACAGCAGCCATAAGGACTCCTTTTAAACACACAAGGCAGATCATGTCACTCAAAGGCCTCAGGTTACTTTCTGTCTCACCCAGGTGGAGCCCAAAGACCTCAGCAAGGCTTGCAGGTCCACATGATCTGGCCCCATTACCTCTCGAGCTTTGGCACCTATCACACTGCCTGTCACACTTGGTGTCAGCCACATAAGCCATCTTGCTCTGTCTGGGGACACTCCACAGTCTCCCAGATGCACTCAGGATCTCCACGTTTGCCACTCCCTCTGGAGTGATCTCTCCTAAACATCTACAGAGCTTCCCTCACTTCCCTCAGGTCTCTACTCAACTTCACTCTCACAGAGACCTTCCCTGCCCACTCTAAACTAGCAGCCCCACTCCTCCTTGCCTGGCATTTTCTAGCTCCCTATCCTACCTTATTTTATAGCTCTGAAAGATATACCGCATTCATTGTTTGTTGCCTCGTCCCCTCACTGGCATGTAAGCTCAAATGATTGCAGGAAATGTCTTTAGTTCACTGCTGAATCCTCAGCACCTTGAACAGCACCTGGCACATAGTAGGTGCTCAATGAACATTTGTTGAATGAATAAATGAATATAGAGTTGATATCTGCAAGGCTCCTGCAGTGAGATCACTTCCATATTGAGTTTCATGTTCATTTTCTTTGAGTGTTGGTGAGGTGAGAGGAAACTAGCACTCTTATATACACTGTTAGCAAGAATATAGATTAGCAGAACTTTCTGGAAGCTTTTGGCAATTTCTAATGCACTTTAAAAAGCACCAACATACTTTTGGACCCAGAAATCCCACAAGTAGGAATGTTCCCTGTTGGAAGGACTCACAAAAATTCTTCAAGATGTGTAAGAGGCTTGTGAAAGCATATTGCATAATAGCAAAAATTGCAAACAACTTTACAAGTGTCCATCAATAGGAGATTGGTTAAAGAAATTCCTGTACAGCCATACAGTAGAAAAATATGTAACTGTCATTTAAAACTGCATTGGATCTATGAGTTCTCATATGGAAAATTCTTTAACTTGACATACAAGTAAAAAACTAAGATGAAAAATAGCATTCATACTATCACCCCTTTCATACAAATTTTAAGATAAGATATACAAATGCATATGTGCTGGCAGAAGGCTTAAAATATTTGTAGACAGAATCATAGGGAAATCATTAACAGTGATACACAGTGGGGAGAGGGGACTAGGTTGGAAAGGAAAGCTTTCACCTTTCAATTTGCACATTTTTGTGCTGCTTAAATTTCCTAGCCAAGCATAGTCTTATCTTGTACAATTTTTCAGTGCCAACAGAAGTTGCTTGAGATGAGATTATGGGTCATTTTTTGTTGTTTTCCTATACTTCCCTGTTATTAAGAAAGCTTGGGAGGCCAAGGCGGGTGGATCACCTGAGGTCAGGAGTTCGAGACCAGTTTGACCAACATGGTGAAACCCCATCTCTACTAAAAACACAAAAATTAGCTAGGCATGGTGGCACACACTTGTAATCCCAGCTACTCAGGAGGCTGAGGCACAAGAATCGCTTGAACCCAGGAGGTAGAGGTTGCAGTGAGCCGAGATTGCGCCATTGCATTCCAGCCTGGGCGACACGAGCGAGACTCCATCTCGAAAACAAACAAAGCAAAAACTAACATTCACTATTTTAAAAGTAAAATAAAAGCACTTTGGGAGGCCTAGGTGGGTGGATCACCTGAGGTCAGGAGTTAGAGATCAACCTGGCCAACATGGTAAAACCCCGTCTCTACTAAAAAACAGGTGTGATGGCGGGTGCCTGTAATCCCTGCTACTCAGGACGCTGAGGCAGGTGAATCATTTAAACCTAGTAGGCAGAAGTTGCAGTGAGCCGAGATCATGCCACTGAACTCCAGCCTGGGCAATGAGAGCAAAAACTCCACCTCAAAAAAAAAAAAAAAAAAATGCAGAGGGCTCAATTGAACCTGCTAATCATCTCAAACCACCAGGTTTAACTGTGACAGCTAATGTTTTCTGTGTTTCACAAAAACCAACATAGTCTGAACACATGAATGTATATCTGGGATTAATACTGGTTTTAAAACTCATCACAGAACTCTTCACAAACTGATTGTCCTGTTGTGCATGAGGCTTGTGTTCAATGCAATATTAAGAAGCATAGAGCTATTACCTAAATAATCAGGAGACAAGGCCTTTCCTCTTTCAGTGGGGCTTGTTCAAAGCACTTTCACGTGTATTATCTCATTTAACTGGTACAACAAGCCTATAAGATGGGCTGCTTTACAGCTGAGAAAAGCAAGAAGCTGAAAAGGCCCCACAGCTGCAACTGAGAAAAACAGAACCAGAAAAGCAGCAGCTTATTTGGCCCCATGTTGTTGCCTTATAGATGTAATCCCCACCTTCAAATGTTCTGTTCCAAGTCTGCTGTATAATTTTCCCTCCATCCTTTTTGCTGTAACCAGCTCTGAGTACTTCATGTAGAGCCAAGACGTAGAGGAGGATGGCATCGTGGAATCCTTCAACAAACATGTTAACCTGAAAAGAAAACCCCAGATGGATGAGCCAAAACACCACATGACTCATGCCAGGAATAAGATGAGCAATCCAAAGGGTTAACAAATTAGACTTGAGATCTGTCAGCTATGGCAGAGCTGGGCAGAAGGGGCACTAACAAGAATCATGCCATGACTTTCCTGGCATGGCTCAGAGGGGAAAACCCTTCCCCAGTTGGGGAATTTGGAAAGCCTAGTACAGAAGTCAAGAAAACTGTACCTGTTGACCAGGTCAAGTATTTCAAGTGCGCCCACCTTTGCCAATGGTCCCTTTTGGACAAGTCCCCTCCTCCTTCCCCACATCTGCCTCTATCTCAAGCTTATGTGAATTCAGCCTCCCCCTTGAGGTCTTCTCCACCTTCAACAGCCCCACGATCTCTTCATGCTCTGAACGTGGAGCATAACTAAAGAACAGTAGAGATCCATTCACTTATATTTAGCAACTGTTGATATCTACTAGAGTGCTGGTGCTATGGGTACAAAGAAGAGTAGATGTTGCAACTTCTGCCTGTCTGCCTAGCATGTGTGTCCTCTCTCCCATTAGTAATAATGTCTTAGTCTCTCTTTCCAATTTGTGTTTTGAGTACATCTAACCACTCCCTATCCCTACTCCCTGCCAAGCTCCAAGGACAGGAATTGAAAACAGGCTTGGACTGTTGGCATATCCCGGTTGAGCCCTGACTCAAGTAAACTAGCCCTTGCCCTCAGGAAACTTAAAGTTTCATAAACATAAACACCAGTCATGTGGACTTGGGGAAGTCACTTCATCTCTTTGAGCTTTTCATCTGTATATTGACCATGAGACTAGTGCCTGTTCTTTTCATCTGTATATTGACCATGAGACTAGTGCCTGCTTCAAGAGGTAGTTGCAAGAATTCTATTAAATAAAATGTTTGGTATTATCATGCCTGGCACATATCAAATTCTCAACAAATAGAAGCCAATGCTATCATGATATTATATGGGCTTTAAAGTGTTGGAGTCTGTGCTGTGTTCAAAGTCTGTTCAGAATACAGTGCAAATACCAAAAAGGGAGTGGTCAATCTGATGGGTTGGAGAAGGGCAGGCAAGAGGGGCTTAACAGCAGTGAAAAAAAGTCGAACTAAGTTTTGAAGAGGAAGGGATGTTTCTCAGGTGAGGGCAAAAACACAGAGTCAGGGCACATTCTCACAGCCTGGTGTATTTTGGGAAGTGCAAATGTTTTGCTAGGCTGGGAGCAGGAGAAACAGGGTCACACCAAGACAGAGAGGTAAGGAGGCTGGAGAGGTAAGGAGAGTCGGGTCATCGAGAATCTGGAGACCACACTGAGGAACTTGGACTGTCTTCAGCAGGCATCCAATCACTTTAGTTCACCCCTTACCTACATTAAAAGCAACCTTTGGTAAATTCTAATACCACATTTAAACCCATTATAACATTCATTGGATATGAAATGAGCAAATTGAATCTTGAAACACCAAGAGGTTTACAAACAAACTCTGTACAAAAAGTACAAAAAATCCAAGCCTTCTCATTTCAGAAAAAAGTGTCAATGATGAAATGCCAATGATGCAGAATGAACTGGGCATTCTGTAGATGACCACCTGGCATGGCTTAGTGGGGAAAACCTGCTACCCGCCCCATCTCTAGAAGGAAACCTCGTGGGAAGAGAGCTGCAACTGGCCTTCTGCATCACCTGGTTCAGATACACAAACATTCACAAGATAAAGCTCGGTGACTGGATCTACTTAACCTTATCCCACCCCTAGCTAGGATGGGGACTCCTGTTTGCATCCCGGAAGCAGATATTTCATGTTTGCCAAAAGCTAGTGCTGAGAAGCAGTTTAGAATAATGGTTAAAAATCCTCTCCCCCCTTTCCAGTTCTGCCACTTCCTAGTTGTGTTCTGGTTTCCTCATCTGGAAAACGAGAAAAATTAACAGTACCTATTTCATGGGGATGTCATTAGGTTTAAACAAATTAATAAATGTAGAACACTTCAAATAGTGTCTGGCAGAATCAGCATTCACTGTTAGCTTTTGTTGTTGTAATTGTCTAGAGATGGAGAATTATTAACCTAGAGATCCTGCTTAGTTTCAAATTATTAACACCAGTATTCAAAATAAAAGTGATTTTCTTACAGGTATCATGTATGTTATTGGCCCATTTTACACTCAGTAGAAGAGAAGCCTACTGTTCATGTTGTCTGTGCCCTAGGCAGTTCTCTTTATTCCACAACACCAAGCTCTTAATTCCACCCTAGTATGACAAGTGCAGTTCAAGTGGTCATCTGCTGACCCTCTGCAAGAGGTGGGGGGTGGGAAAGAGTGCTGATTTGCAGGAGAGTTTAGAGTTAGCTGGCTGGACCCACAGTCCAGTCCTGGCCCTGACAGGTTACTTAATCTGTATAATCTTCAGTTTCCTCATCTGTTAAGTGGGGGTTTCGTACCATCTCACTTCAGAGAGCTCTTCTGAGGATTAAATGAACTAGTGCATGTAAAACACCGCAAACAGTTCCTGGGACCATGGAAGCAACTGATAGATTCTGGCTCTTACTCTTAGCTGTCAAGCTTAAGTGTCAGAGTGATTATTTTCTCAGGCAAAGAAAAATAATGTAGAAATAACATCTACCAGTCAAAGACAATTTCTGCTCATTTGGCTATGCCAATTTGATTTTCCAAAGGAATATGAAATTTCCACTTAGGCCATGAAGTCATTATGGCTTGAGAAAGTCTTCATGCTGATGAATTTTAATAAGTGAACTTTAGTGGTGTAATTTCATTCTCAGATCACATTTTCTTTTAAGTTTGAGGTCTATCTTCTCTTTGATAATTTTACAGAAGCCAGCCAGCTACAGAGGGAAGTCAGAGAATCACAGTCATGGCCTATGGGAGATGCCAGGTGCCCTCGGAAAGCTCTGATCAAATCCCCTTCTTACTTTGAGGACCCAAAGAGCATTCATTGCTCTCCTCAGTCTTCCTGCATTCTGTTCTTGTTGTACAAGGGTTGTGCCCTGCAAGCTCCTTGTTCCTGGGGTTCCCAAGACAGGCCTTGCTTAAATTGTGAAGCACCAGCCACCGAGCATCACCTTTCCCCTTCTCGTCCTCCTCCTTCCATCCTGTCCTTAAAATCCTAACCCAGGACCACCACGTTGATGTTGATCACCCAAAGCGCTGACTGTGTGCCCCAGCACCATATCCTGTCCAGCCCTTCCCCTTCCTTCCTTCTTGACATTCCCTCTGAGCTGCCCCTGCTACAATCCAAGATAGGAAAAAAGATTTCGTGGTGGAGAACAATGAACTTGAGTTGCTTTTGTCCTCGCAGGTTTAATGGTAGAAGGAAATAGATGGACCCTGAATACACACCCAGGTCTGAAAATACATTCTAGCTTGATTTGCAAATGGATTGCAAAATTTACCTTCTTTCTTCTCGGGGTGGCTGAGTGTCTCCCTCTCCTGCCAAAATTAGCAGGAGAGCTGCTGACCCCGCTGAGGTTTGCTGGCACCCTGCCCACTGTGGGGAAGGTTTCATAACACCTACCTCACAGGACCTCAAGCCAGAAGCAAAGCCCCAGAGACCGGCTTTTCTTGAGAAGAACATTCTCACATCTACACATGATTTTTAGTGGGAGGAAAACCCATTAGCACATTGTAGACACTGAAAATTCGACGTGCAAATTAAGAAAAAAAATAAGGGAGAAAAAAAAAGCCCAAGTATGAAGTTGGCTTAAGAACACTTCCTACTGGCCCTCCAGGCTGAAATGAACAAGGTCAGCTGGTGTGTCCCCTGCCTCCAGACAGAACAACGCTTGAACTCGAAGTCCAAGTCCTGACTAACACAGGTCATGCTGTTGTTATGCTGTTGTTACCTATCACAGGTAAACAACTGGGATTCCCCCACAGAGCAATCTGTTCTAGTAATTAGCATCCTTTATTGCCAGCAAGCTTTCCTTACTATCATCAGCCATAAGTCTTAATTAAGTTCCTACATGCAGCCATTTCCTCTGCCAGATGCTCAGAAAACTGGGAGAAGAGAACAATGCAGTTTCCAATCTTCACCAAACAGCACCACTGCTACCTACAAACAGGTAGATGGGCTCTGTGCATGCAAGTTGCAAAGTTGTGACATGGGCCTCGCTGAAAGTCAAGCTCCAGGGTAATCATTATTGGTGCGTTTATCAAATAAAGTGGCCTTCCAACGAGATGAAAATCATTCACCATCTTCCACTCATTCTTGCCAAAACAAGGTAGCATGACAAGAGGGCATTAACTACCGTTCCTTTCATTTCTATTTTCTTTCTATTCTTTTTTCTTTCTTTTTTTTTAAACAGAATCTCACTTTGTCACCTAGGCTGGAGTGCAGTGGTGCAATCTCAGCTCACTACAGCCTTGACCTACCCAGTTCAAGTGTTCCTCCTGCCTCAGCCCCACAAGTAGCTGGGATTACAGGTGTGCACCACCATGCCCGGTTAATTTTTGTATTTTTTTGTAGAGATGTGCTTTCACCATGTTGCCCAGGCTGATCTCAAACTGGAGCTCAAGTGACCTGCCCACCTTGGCCTCCCAAAGTGCTGGGATTACAGGGGTGAGCCACCGCGCCAGGCCTGTCATCTCCATTCTCTTGCTTCTGTCCTCTGCAGCTGGCCAGAATGGAAGAACACTGTTTTTGCCCCGGCCTTCCTCTCTGATAGCACCTGCCAGCCACATTGATTTATTAGTGTTTTTTTAGATCCTCTATCATGGGGAGAGCTGAATAGAAATCACGTTGTTGCTGCTGTTTATTTTCTAACTGATCATAAAGAGTTGCTGCTCACAGCCTGGCTCCCAACCATGGCAGCGAGCCACTTAGCTCCCACTTCTCTTTGGAGACACAAATTCATAGTTAGATGAATTCCTCAATGCCTGTGTTCCAAACAAGTCAGCATAGAATGCTGCGGGCCTCAGCTGTTCTGTAAAGTGAGAGTGGTCTAGCTCTTGGGGTTGCTGGATATCTGAGAAAGCCTGTCAAGCTCTCAGATAGAGGCTGCTGGAAGAAAGTGACTGAGTTCAATGCTTAGCTAGGCTGTCCTGGAGCTTTGCCTTTGGTGTTCACGAGAACTCAAGCATATAGCACACAGTAGTTCTACCTTCCCTACCATAGACCATTGGTTCCCAGTGCAAAGGAGGGAAACTGAGGGTGCCGGGCAGCATTTCTCAAGAGTCCCTTGCAAAAGACATGCCATCTAACCACCCATTTTGGTTGAAGGGGAGATGAGAGAAAGGGAAATTTGGATGGAAAGTAGGTAAGAGAGGAGACGGGCCCATCATAGTCTTGTCCCTCATCATAGTGAACAATGGCTGGACCACCTTCTCTGACTTGAACCGAAACTGGTCCAGCTCGCCTGGACCACTGGAGGTGGTAGATAGCAGAAGGAAGTGGTCTGGGAGTGCTGTGTGCATAGCATGAAGGTTAAAGGATATTCTGCATTTGATGAACACTTTACAAATATACTACAGTACCTAGACTTTAAAAATAGAATATCTATTTTTGTTCAATTTCCTTTTAAATCATTAAACTAAGTGTACAATTTAGGGTCGCAGCAGCAACTGCCATAAACCAAGTAGCCTCACAACCTCCTCAGCACCAAACAAAGGGAAGTCTCTTTCTTACTGACAGAGACCCCAATTCCTGTTCCATAGTGGGCCTGTCTTCATGGAATTCTCACTTGGTCACTTGATGATGTATTTTAGCCTTGAGGAAAGTTAAGCTGAAAATCTGCACCTTTATCCCAGTGGAACTCTGGGAAACTGCAAAGGGCAGGTGGCTGACAGTCAGGAACCTGGGGAGAGAGCTGGGGTCTTCATCTGCAACTCTGTGCATAGTGGAAGCGTCACTGAACCCTCTGGCATACTTCTTGCTCCCCCGACTGAAGTTAGAACTTACTTAGGGTGGGGTCTGACCTAAATTTCCCAAATAACTGTCCCCATCGTGGGCTCAGCTCTGCATTGGAAGCAATGCCCTGGGCTGGCAAATTAACTTGGACTTTCCTGAGGTGTGGCTGCCTGCAGACTGCTTTCTCTCTCATGACCTAGAACAGACTGGATCATTAAACAAAAGCAGTCTTGGGAAGATCATTAGATAGAGTTAGGGCCCTCATTCACCTCCTATAATGACAGGGACAGCAGAGGGTCGCAGAGCTGGCACCCGGAATCTGGAGGCATGAGCACACCTCAGCAAGGAATGCTGGTCCTGTTTGTGGGAAGCAACGAGGTGATCTCCGTGGGCATCGATTTTTGGAACTGATGGGTATGGAGCACAAGTAAGTGAGAATGACTTTTGAAAATTCTCCCAAGGCTCACGCAGGGAATACGGTCATCTGATATATTTGCCCTTTGGATGTGTCACACATGCGTCATATACAGATGCTTCTCATCCCATCACCCTCTTGAAGGCTTAGTTGAGAAATGCACATACATAATGACATAATCGTTCCTGGCCTTCAGATGAGCAAGTGAGTGATGTCTGTCCTAGGCCCTGAGGATTTACCAGTGCCAGCCAGACATGCCTCTGAAAGGCTGGTGACCCAACCCCCACAAGACTGCTCGGGACACATGCAGGCCTCTCTTCCCAGAGGTCTGTGTCCTGTCAAGGCACGAAGTTGAGGTGGGCAAAGGCATAAACCAAAACCCAACAGGAGAAGGGCGGGAAGAGGAGCAGGATCAGGAGCAGGCATCCCACTCACCCTGCAACTGTGCTGGGCAGCAATACAAACAGGAAGAGGGGTGATCAGGTCAAACAGAGGTGGAGGCAGGGAAAGAGGAGGGGCACGATTTCTGGCCTCATGACTTCTGATAGTCCAAAATCAGAAGGAGCATGTAATTCTAATTTCTCTGACTTCACGATACCCTCTTAAACTTGACCTGAGAATTTCGGACGGCTTCCCTTGAACTTTTTGAGTCACCTAGAGATGTGTTTACAAAGAAGAGATGAACAAAAATACAGGTTTTTATATGGGTGGCTTTTTTTCCATTTCTGTTTTATACCCTAAAATGAAACTTCCCTGTTTTTATTTAAGCAATTTCAAGGTGTGGTGAGGACTGAGCTAAGATCCAGAACCCCAACTCCAACAGTTTAATTTTGTCCAATTCTTTATTCAGAGTTTCCCAAGCTGTATTCCACAGAACAGTCGCATTCCTTGAAATGTTAATGAATGGTTCTAGAAATAGAAGGATTTTGGTTAAGCAGGTTTAAAAAATGCTAAATTAAACAAAGTCAAGCAGTTCTCTTCACTGCTGGGCAACAATTATAATAGCCAACTTTTATTGAACACCTACTATATGCTAGGAGTTATGTAAACATAGCTTGAGTTCTGTTGCACCTTACAAAACACTCATAGATGGGTACTGTTATTATCCTATGACAGAGAGTCTGACTAACATCCTAACAGGAAAAAGAGATCTTGGTCAGTGGATGGGGTCAAAACTCAAGAAAACATTGAGTGGGCAAGTTTTTAAGAGTCTAAAGCTGGCTTGCCCAGTTATAACATTTATCCTATTGACACATTTGTTCAGCCAGCAAATATGATAAAAGAGTTCTGTGCTCCAGTTTGTGTTTTTAATTGGCCAATACTTGGGTGGCTCTACAAGTGAGCATGTACATTGGGAGAGACAAATGACACAAGACTAAGACTGACAATGTCCTTCAGTTGCTGTGACTAAGTTGACCTCCAACCCATCATTAGGGTGAGGGAGGGACAGAAACTGCACCTGGAAAGGGAATGAGAGGGCAGAAGATGGAAGAGAAAGGACAAAACAGGACGTGAGACAACAAGCTAATTGTCCCGGATCTCAACCTAGTCTTTAAACCAACAGCTAACAACAGCTTGACTCGGGTCAAGTGTATCAGGATTTCTGCTAAGTTGTGAACTCACCAAAGATACCTCTAAATAAGCCAGACATGAAGGATGAGTGTCCTACCTCACATAGCAGCTAAACACATCAGCAACTCCACCAGATAATAAAAGATCTACTGATTAAATGTTTTCCAAGTAGCACTCACTATGAAATAAGATGACTTTGGTTTTGAAGGGTCTTTATTCTGGAGTGATAATTACAATAATAACCTTGATAAATAACAATAATAATAATAATAAATGTAGTAAAACTTCATTTACCCAGTCTCATTAGGAAAAAGAGATGTTACAAAATAAGCAAATTTTCCAGGTTCCTTAATGTCATTTCTCTAAGTATCAAAACTTTTTATATAATCTAAAGACCTTTGATTGGAAATGCTCCTAAAATGAACCACAGACATTGCTGCCTTGGTAACAGAAACATGCTGACTGTGATATGTAAAGCTATGATCATGAACAGTCCAGTTGCCTCCGTCACTATTGAGGTGGGGATTGTGCTGTCTACACAATGCTGACACCAGACTTGTGTTTTTCAGATATTATTTTTTCGTCCACGCTGGTGGAACATGAGCTGATGACCCTCACTCCTTCCTGCCATGCCTGCTCCCCTTGGCTGCTGGTCCCCTTCCTGCTAGGGACCTCTACAGTTCTCAACAGCTCACGAATCCAGTCCAAATGCTTCAGGAGGGTAAGGAACACTGTCCATTGCTAGCCACCCCCCAGATGAACTCTGTGCCCCACTTCTTACAAAACCACTTGGATTCTCTGAGCATGCCTTGTGGTACTTCACACCTTAGCCCTGGGGCTGGGGCTGTCCTCCCTGAGGTCGATGTGTCCCCTAAAACAAAATTCTACTCAACTTTGCTGGATATTCTCAGGTTACTCCTCCAGTCCACTTCCCACCCTTCTCCAGCCAGCTCTGTGCTGACATATACCCACAGCACCAATGGGCACCCCTGCCATCCTCTGGCTTCTGGTTGGATTAGCAGGAGGTGAGAGGGCAGAGGAGATAAAGGTGGGATGCCAGGGGCTGCTCTCCCAGACCAGATGCCACAGGCAGTTCCCCCGCACTGCCACAGGCCTTGCAGGCTCTGGTAACTTTTCCTCCTCTTGCTCCTTCTGGTCTAGGGGTGGTCACAGCTTCCCACCATGTTCACAGGCCCTGGGGTTCTTAACCATCCTTTGTAGGTTTTCCTAAACATAGCTTTGTAAATAGTGCCTTTATTTACAGGTTCCATTTGATTCCCTTTCAATGTGTCGTCTGTATCCTCCAAAGACCCCTACGGACAGAGAGATCAACCTTATGTGAGCCAGAAAACTTCTTCTCACTGAAGTCTTCTCTGAACCATCCAATTCCTCCTTCCTTCCATAACTGCACTCAGTGAAAATTTGTTATTGTTTCACTCACCAGTCCATTTTGCACTTTTGCACATCTGTGTACCCTGATACTGCACAAGCTCCTTGATGCACAAGCCAAACCTCAGATATCTTTGTTACCCTAGGACCTAGCCCTACGTCAAATACAGAAACTGCACTCACTGGAGTTAATGCTGCTGTAACCAGTCACTTTCTGCCACTGTCATTGTGCCTGCCCATAGCATGCCATCATCCCCTCTCTCACTCACTCCCACTAATGTTCTATAAGCTATGGGAAGAAATCACAAGGCTTGGTATAGCTGTACTTAAAATCGGAGTAAATAGGTTCTGAGTGAGGATTTGAAAGATTCCCCTGTGATAAAATTAATTGATTATATGTCTATTTTAGCTGCTCAGAGGCCTTTGTCATATACTTCTTTGCTCTTGACTGTGTCCTGAATACCTGAGATTACCACAAAACTGGCTCAGCAGCTGCTGCCAAGGGGAAGACTTCCAGGCTTTAACACCAAGACAGGGATGCCCACACTCTAACTATTAGTAATTGCAGTATTTGCTGTTAGTTTTAATGCACCAACCTGGTAACAATATGCTTCTCAGCCAGTGAATGAGTCAACTCATTTTTTTTGAAAGCTTTTCTATCAAGTTTGCTATAAAAAAAAGAAAAAAGCTAAACTAAATATTATCTCCCTCACAAGAAACTTAATTCCCTACATTTGGGTAAAATTAAGGAATCACTGGCAACTTTTTGGTGTGACTAGTAGAAATATTGTTATGTTTTAAAAAGAGCGTTCCAGTAGTGGTGGCATAGTTTGTATCAGATTAACTCTCCCCAAAAATAATTCTATATCCTGGACAAATTCTTTTTTTTGAGATGGAGCCTCACTCTTTTCACCCAGGCTGGAATGGAGTGACATGATCTTGGCTGACTGCAACCTCTGCCTCCTGGGTTCAAGCAATTCTCCTGCCTCAGCCTCCCAAGTAGCTGGGACTACAGGCACCCGCCACCACGCCCAGCTAATTTTTGTATTTTTGGTAGAGACAGGGTTTCACAATGTTGGCCAGGCTAATCTCAAACTTCTGGCCTCAGGTGATCTGCCCGCCTTGGCCTCCCAAAGTGCTGGTATTATAGACAGGAGCCACCATGCCTGGCCAAATTCTTTTTTGAAGAACTACTTGAAAGCACTAGAAACTGGCCACATGTAGACAGTAGCTAGCAGAGATTTGACCCTCAAAAGAAGAGACAACATTATCTGGAAACTAAATTGACAGGGCTTTTCCCTTGAGAGTACCCCCTGGTCCCAGAAGCAGGGGGCAGCTGGCACTCAAGAAGAAGGCCACAAGCTTCTTGGCTTTAAAGATCAGAAGAGATAGGTGAGAGCTGATATCAAGGGGATAATTCCTGGGAAAAACAGAGCCACAGAGAAAGGAGCACCCAAGTCTTTCATAAACTTCTGTTGTCCATGGTAAATCCCTAAACTGCATATGCACGAAGGAGACATCAGGAGTCCAGTAGAAACAGGGTAGGCTGAGAAGCTGAGGAACTTCTGAACTGCTGCCCTCTGCACAGAAGAGAGTTTGGAGTTTGAACCCCACCAAGCTAGAGGAAATTGGGGAATGCCTCAGACTTTCCACTAAAACCCTACAAAAGGACCACACGTTAGGAGTCAAGACTATGTCCAAAGACTAACAATTCATCCTAAGACTAAAAGCAAAACCAAAACAGAGCAACCCTAAGAAAGACCAAAGCCAAGTTTCCAAAAGTTCAAGGACGTCAGTCAGTAATTTAACCACCTGCTAGAACAAAAATTAAGGCTTCAAATAAATACTCTGAATACAATCTTTATAACATATTATCCACAACATCCAGTATAAAATCAAAATATACTGGACATGCGGGGGCTGGAGAGGTGACCTATACTCAAGAAAAATATCATGAACAGAAAGTGACCTGGAGATGATATAAATGTTGGAATTAGCAGATATGAGTTTTAAAGCAGCTATTATAAATATGTTTAGAGACTTTTCAAAAAGATGGCCAAACAGGCTGGGCACAATGGCTCACATCTGTAATCCCAGCACTTTGGGAGGCCAAGGTGGGCAGGTCACTTGAGATCAGAAATTCAAGATGAGCCTGACCAACAGGATGAAACCCTGACTCTTAAAAAAAAAAAAAAAATTAGCTGAGCAAGGTGGCCATTGCTACTAGGGAGGATGAAGCATGAAAACTGGTTGAACCCAGGAGGCAGAGATTGTAGTGAGCTGAAAGTGAGCCACTGCACTCTAGCCTGGGCAACAGAGCAAGACTCTGTCTCAAAAAATAAATAAATAAATAAATAAAAATAAAAAATAAAAGATGGGCAAAGAACAAAGCTGGAGGCATCATACTACCTGACTTCAAACTATACTACAAGGCTACAGTAACCCAAACAGCATGGTACTGGTACCAAAACAGATATATAGACCAATGGAACAGAACAGAGCCCTTGGAAATAACACCACACATCTACAACCAGCTGATCTTTGACAAACCTGACAAAAACAAGCAATGAGGAAAGGATTCCCTAGTTAATAAATGGTGTTGGGAAAACTGGCTAGCCATATGCAGAAAACTGAAACTTGACCCCTTCCTTATACCTTATACAAAAATTAACTCAAGATGGAATAAAGACTTAAATGTTAGACCTAAAACCATAAAAACCCTAGAAGAAAACCTAGGCAATACCATTCAGGACATAGGCATGGGCAAAGACTTCATGACAAAAACACCAAAAGCTAATGGCAACAAAAGCCAAAGTGACAAATGAGATCTAATCAAACTAAAGACCTTCTGCACAGCAAAAGAAACTATCATCAGAGTGAACAGGCAGCCTACAGGATGAGAGAAAAATTTTGCAATCTATCCACCTGACAAAGGGCTAATATTCAGAATCTACAAAGAACGTAAACAAATTTACAAGAAAAAACAACCCCATCAAAAAGTTGGCGAAGGATATGAACAGATGCTTAAGAACAGAAGCATATGACAGAAGGATATGAACAGACACTTCAAAAGAAGACATTTATGTGGCTGACAAACATATGAAAAAAAGCTCATCATCACTGGTCATTAGAGAAATGCAAATCAAAATCACAATGAGATACCATCTCACACCAGTTAGAATGGTGATCATTAAAAAGTCAGGAAACAACAGATGCTGGAGAGGATGTGGAGAAATAGGAATGCCTTTACACTGTTGGTGGGAGTGTAAATTAGTTCAACCATTATGGAAGACAGTGTGGTGATTCCTCAGGGATCTAGAACCAGACGTACCATTTGACCTAGTAATCCCATTACTGGGTATATACCCAAAGGATTATAAATTATTCTGCTATGAAGACACACCTACACGTATGTTTATTGCAGCACTGTTCACAATAGCAAAGACTTGGAACCAACCCAAATGCCCATCACTGATAGACTGGATAAAGAAAAGTGGCACATGTAAACTATGGAATACTATGCAGCCATAAAAAAGGATGAGTTCATGTCCTTTGCCAGGACATGGATGAAGCTGGGAAGCATCATTCTCAGCAAATTAACAAAGGAACAGAAAACCAAACACTGCATGTTCTCACTCATAAGTGGGAGTTGAAGAATGAGAACACATGGACACAGGGAGGGGAACATCACATACCGGGGCCGGTTGGGGGATGGGGGGGCTAGGGGAGGGGTAGCATTAGGAGAAATACCTAATGTAGATGACAGGTTGATGGGTGCAGCAAACTGCCATGGCACGTGTATACCTATGTAACAAACCTGCACATTCTGCATATGTATCCCAGAACTTACAGTATAATGAAAATATACTGTAATTATATTTTTGAGTTAAAAAAATAAAAAATAAAATAAATTTAAAAATAAAATAAAATAAAATGCAAATAAAAAGATGGCCAAAGAGAGTTACCAGATGGGTAATCTCAACAGAGAAATGAAAGCTATATAAAAAAAATAGAAATTGTAGAACTGAAAAGTACAATATTGAAAAAGGAAATAGTCACTAGACAGGCTTAAAAGCAGATTAGAGACAGAAGAAGAATCCGTGATCTTGAAGATATAACAATAGAAAGTATCCCAATCTAAAGAACAGAAACAAACACCAGTATATAAAAATCAACTGTATTTCTATATACTAGCAATGAACAATTGGAAATGGTTGTTTTATTCTGAGTCCAATAGCAGCAAAAGACATAAAATTATTTTTAAAAAAAATCAGAAATGTGCAGGATCTTTACACAGAAAACTACAAACATTGCTGAGATAAAGAAGACTCAAATAAATGGAGAAGTATCTCATGTTCATGGATTGAAAGACTCAATATATTTAAGATGTCAGTTTCCCCCCAACTTGGTGTACAGATCAATACAGTCCAAATCAAAAATCCAGGATTTTTTTTTTTTAAGAAACTAACAAGTTGATTCTTAAATCAAATTGACAAGTTGACTTATAGATAAAAAGGAAAAAACTTAGAGTAGGCGAAACTTTTTTCAAAGAGAAGGACAAATTAGGGGGCTCACATTGCCAGATTTGAATATTTGCTACAAAGCTACAGTTTTTAAGACCGTGTAGAACTGGTGTAAGAATAGACAAATAAGTGGAACAGAATAAAGGGTCTAAGAACCACACTTAAAATAATCACTTGAGTTTTGACAAAGTCACCTGAGCAAGTCAATGGGAGAAACAAAGTATTTTCAATGCATAGTGGCAGAACAAAAGAAGATGGGAAAAAACTAAAATTTGATTCCTAACTCACAGCAAATACAAAAATTCACTTGAGACAGATCACAGACCTAAATATAAAAGCCAAAACTTTTATGAAGCTCTGAAAGAAAACCAGAAAATATCTTTGTGACTTTAGGGTTTGCAAATTTTTATTAAAGATGATACCAAAAAAGCCAAACATTAAAAAAAACTGACTACATCTCAATTAAAAAAAAAAAAAAAACCTTTGCTCATCAAAAAGCACAGTTAAAATATTAAAATGCAGGTGAAAGACAGAGAAAATATTCACTATACATATATCTGACTTATATCCAGAATATTTAAAAAAAGAAATCTTTCAAACAACAACAAAAAGGCAACCTAATTTTTAAATAGGCAAAGTATTTCAGCAGACCGGTCACAAAAGTGAAGTAGCCAAAAAGCACATGAAAAGTAGCTCAAAACCACTAGTCATCAGAATACAATTTAAACTACAGCGAGGTAGCATTTTACATCCATCATAATAGCTAAAATTAAAAAGCTGACAACACCAAACGTAGATGAGGTTGTAGAACAACTGTAACTCCATACATTGCTGGTGGGAATGTAAAACGATACTACTTTGACAGCTTCTTATAAACTTGCATCTGTGCTATGACTCAGCAATTCCATTCCTGGATGTTTACTCAACAGAAATGAAAGCATGGATCCGCAAAAAAACTTATACAAGAATGCTCATTGCAGCTTTGGTCACAATAGTTCCAAACTGGAAAAAAAAACAAACATCCATCAACAGAAGAATAGATAAACAAATCATGGTGTATTTGAAAAACATAGTATTACTCAGCAACTTTTTGAAAAACAATGAACTACTAATGGCAGCCAGAGAGAAAGGTCAGGTTACCCACAAAGGGAAGCCCATCAGACTAACAGCGGATCTCTCAGCAGAAACTCTACAAGCCAGAAGAGAGTGGGGGCCAATATTCAATATTCTTAAAGAAAAGAATTTTCAGCCCAGAATTTCATATCCAGCCAAACTAAGCTTCAAAAGTGATGGAGAAATAAAATCCTTTACAGACAAGCAAATGCTGAGAGATTTTGTCACCACCAGGCCTGTCCTACAAGAGCTCCTGAAGGATGCACTAAACATGGAAAAGAACAACCGATACCAGCCACTGCAAAAACATGCCAAATTGTAAAGACCATCAAGGCTAGGAAGAAACTGCATCAACTAACAAGCAAAATAACCAGCTAACATCATAATGACAGGATCAAATTCACACGTATCAATATTAACCTTAAATGTAAATGGGCTAAACGCAACAATTAAAAGACACAGACTGGCAAATTGGATAAAAAGTCAAGACTCATCAGTTTGCTGTACTCAGGGGACCCATCTCATGTGCTGAGACACACATAGGCTCAAAATAAAGGGATGGAGGAAGATCTACCAAGCAAATGGAAAACAAAAAAAGGCAGGGGTTGCAATCCCAGTCTCTGATAAAAGAGACTTTAAACCAGCAAAGATCAAAAGAGACAAAGAAGGTCATTACATAATGGTAAAGGGATCAATTCAACAAGAAGAACTAACTATCTTAAATATATATGCATCCAATACAGGAGCACCCAGATTCATACAGCAAGTCCTTAGAGATCTACAAAGAGACTTAGACTCCCACACAATAATAATGGGAGATTTTAACACCCCACTGTCAACATTAGACAGATCAATGAGACAGAAAGTTAACAAGGATATCCAGGACTTGAACTCAGCTCTGCACCAAGCAGATCTAATAGACATCTACAGAACTCTCCACCCCAAATCAACAGAATATACATTCTTCTCAGCACCACATCACACTTATTCCAAAATTGACCACATAGTTGGAAGTAAAGCTCTCCTCAGCAAATGTAAAAGAACAGAAATTATAACAAACTGTTGCTCAGACCACAGTGCAATCAAACTAGAACTCAGGATTAAGAAACTCATTCACAACTGCTTAACTACATGGAAACTGAACAACCTGCTCCTGAATCACTACTGGGTACACAACGAAACGAAGGCAGAAATAAAGATGTTCTTTGAAACCAATGAGAACAAAGACACAACATACCAGAATCTCCGGGACACATTTAAAGCAGTGTGTAGAGGGAAATTTATAGCACTAAATGCCCATGAGAGAAAGCAGGAAAGATCTAAAATTGACACCCTAACATCACAATTAAAAGAACTAGAGAAGCAAGAGCAAACACATTCAAAAGCTAGCAGAAGGCTAGAAATAACTAAGATCAGAGAAGAACTGAAGGAGATAGAGACACAAAAAAATCCTTCAAAAAATCAATGAATCCAGGAGCTGATTTTTTGAAAGGATCAACAAAATTGATAGACCGCTAGCAAGACTAATAAAGAAGAAAAGAGAGAAGAATCAAATAGATGCAATAAAAAATGATAAAGGGGATATCACCACTGATCCCACAGAAATACAAACTACCATCAGAGAATACTATAAACATCTCTATGCAAATAAACTAGAAAGTCTAGAAGAAATGGATAAATTCCTCAACACATACACCCTCCCAAGACTAAACCAGGAAGAAGTTGAATCCCTGAATAGACCAATAATAAGTTCTGAAATTGAGGCAATAATTAATAGCCTACCAACCAAAAAGTCCAGGACAAGATGGATTCACAGCTGAATTTTACCAGAGGTACAAGGAGGAGCTGGTACCATTCCCTCTGAAACTATTCCAATCAATAGAAAAAGAGGGAATCCTCCCTAACTCATTTTATGAGGCCAGCATCATCCTGACACCAAAGCCTGGCAGAGACACAACAAAAAAAGAGAATTTTAGACGAATATCCCTGATGAACATCGATGCAAAAATCCTCAATAAAATACTGGCAAACCAAATCCAGCAGCACATCAAAAAGCTTATCCACCATGATCAAGTGGGCTTCATCCTTGGGATGCAAGGCTGGTTCAACATATGCAAATCAATAAACGTAATCCAGCATACAAACAGAACCAAAGACAAAAATCACATGATTATCTCAATAGATGCAGAAAAGGCCTTTGACAAAATTTAACAGCCCTTCATGCTAAAAATGCTCAATAAATTAGGTACTGATGGGACGTATCTCAAAATAATAAGAGCTATTTATGACAAACCCACAGCCAATGGACAAAAACTGGAAGCATTCCCTTTGAAAACTGGCACAAGACAGAGATGCCCTCTCTCACCACTCCTATTCAACATAGTGTTGGAAGTTCTGGCCAGGGCAATCAGGCAGGAGAAAGAAATAAAGGGTATTCAATTAGGAAAAGAGGAAGTCAAATTGTCCCTGTTTGCAGATGACATGATTTTATATTTAGAAAACCCTAAAACTTAAAGTATAATAAAAAAAAGAAAAAAGAAAAAAATCAGACAAATGCAAATTGAGGGATATTCTAAAAAAAATACCTGACCAGTACTCTTCAATATTGTCAAAATCATCAAAAGCAAAGACACTGTCACAGGCAAGGAAAGCCTAAGGAAACATAATGACTAAATATAAGTGGTAGCCTGAAGGGGATACCGGAACAGATAAAGGACATTAGGCAAAAACTAAGGAAATCTGAATAAAGGTATAGACTTTAGTTAAACACAGTGTATTAACATTGGTTCATTAATTGTAACTAAGTCCTATACTAAGCTTATGTAAAATGTTAATAGGAAGACTGCAAGCTCTGTACAAATCTTCACAATTTTTCTGTGACTCTAAAACTGTTCTAAAATAAAAAGCTCATTAAAAAAGAGAAAAAAAAAAGGAAACCCCATCATCTCAGCCCAAAATCTCCTTAAGCTGATATGCAACTTCAGCAAAGTCTCAGGATACAAAATCAATGTGTAAAAATCACAAGCATTCTTATACACCAATAACAGACAAACAGAGAGCCAAATCAAGAGTGAACTCCCATTCACAATTGCTTCAAAGAGAATAAAATACCTAGGAATCCAACTTACAGGAGCTGTGAAGGACCTGTTCAAGGAGAACTACAAACCACTGCTCAATGAAATAAAAGAGGATATAAACAAATGGAAGGACATTCCATGCTCATGGATAGGAAGAATCAATATTGTGAAAATGGCCATACTGCCCAAGGTAATTTATAGATTCAATGCCATCTCCATCAAGCTACCAATGACTTTCTTCACAGAATTGGAAAAAACTACTTTAAAGTTTATATGGAACCAAAAAAGAGCTGGCATTGCCAACACAATCCTAAGCCAAAAGAACAAAGCTGGAGGCATCACACTACCTGACTTCAAACTGTACTACAAGGCCACAGTAACCAAAACAGCATGGTACTGGTACTAAAACAGATATAGACCAATAGAACAGAACAGAGCCCTCAGAAATAATACCACACTTCTACAACCATCTGATCTTTGACAAACCTGACAAAAACAAGAAATGGCGAAAGGATTCCCTATTTAATAAATGGTGTTGGGAAAACTGGCTAGCCATATGTAGAAAGCTGAAACTGGATCCCTTCCTTACGCCTTATACAAAAATTAATTCAAGATGAATTAAAGACTTACATGTTAGACCTAAAACCATAAAAACCCTAGAAGAAAACCCAGGCAATACCATTCAGGACATAGGCATGGGCAACGACTTCATGTCTAAAACACCAAAAGCAATGGCAACAAAAGCCAAAATTGACAAATGGAATCTCATTAAACTAAAGAGCTTCTGCACAGCAAAAGAAACTGCCATCAGAGTGAACAGGCAACCTACAGAATGGGAGAAAATTTTTGCAATCTACTCATCTGACAAAGGGCTAATATCCAGAATCTACAAAGAACTCAAACAAATTTACAAGAAAAAAACAAACAACCTCATCAAAAAGTGGGCAAAGGATATGAACAGACACTTCTCAAAAGAAGACATTTATGCGGCCAATGGACACATGAAAAAATGCTCATCATCACTGGCCATCAGAGAAATGCAAATCAAAACCACAATGAGATAACATCTCACACCAGTTAGAATGGCCATCATTAAAAAGTTAGGAAACAACAGGTGCTGGAGAGGATGTGGAGAAATAGGAACACTTTTACACTGTTGGTGGGTGTGTAAACTAGTTCAACCATTGTGGAAGACGGTGTGGTGATTCCTCAAGGATCTAGAACTAGAAACACCATTTGACCCAGCCATCCCATTACTGGGTATATTCCCAAAGGATTGTAAATCATGCTGCTATAAAGGCACATGCACATGTATGTTTATTGTGGCACTATTCACGATCGCAAAGACCTGGAACCAACCCAAATGTCCATCAATGATAGACTGGATTATGAAAATGTGGCACATACACAGCCTGGAATACTATGCAGCCATAAAAAAGGATGAGTTCACGTCCTTTGTAGGGACATGGATGAAGCTGGAAAGCATCATTCTCAGCAAACTATCACAAGAACAAAAAACCAAACACCACATGTTTTCACTCATAGGTGGGAATTGAACAATGAGAACACTTGGACACAGGAAGGGGAACATCACACACTGGGGCCTGTCATGGGGTGGAGGGAGTAGGGAGGGAAAGCATTAGGAGATATACCTAATGTAAATGATGAGTTAATGGATGCAGCACACCAACATGGCACATGTATACATATGCAACAAAGCTGCCCGTTGTGCACATGTACCCTAGAACTTAAAGTGTAATAAAAAATAGGAAAAAAAGAAAAGAAATATGATAATGAACAACAGTTAAAAAAAAGAATGAACTACTAAGATATGCATCACCATGCAAAATCTCAAAAGCAGCATATAAAGTGAAAGAAGCTAGACACAAGAGTATAAACCACATGATTTCACTCACACAGTATGTGCTGTATGAATTCAAAACTGGAGAGAACTAATGTGTGGTAATAGAAATAAAAATGCCTGCTTATGGAGGTGATAATTGATTGGAAAGGGGCATGAACGAACAGTATATGATTCCGCAAATGTCCTATATCTTGATTGGAGTGGTGCTCACAAGGAAATACACTTTCATCAAAGTTGACCAAATTGTACAATTAAGATCTACATATTTCATTGCATACAAATTTTAACAAAATAATAAAGAGTCTTATCTTTTAGACACATACTAAAATATTTACAGATGAAATCATGATGCCTTAGATCTACCTCAAAATTATCAGGATGTGAGAGAAGGGAAAAGGTTATAAATCAAATTAGATCAAGCTGATAATTGTAGGATCTGAGTAATGGGGGCATGGAGTTTCCCTTTACTGGGCTTTCTATTCGTGTATATTTGAAATTTGCCATTTTTTAAAGTTTTGTTTATTAGTCAATTTCCTAAATGAACAACCTACGCCTAGAAAATTGTAGAAGCTTTTTCACAGTCAGTACCTTTAGAACATATGAAAAACCATTAATAATATGGTCACCATTTATATTTTTGACCAGTCCAGTACTGTTTTCTCATCATTTAAGCAAAATAATTCTTTTTTTAAAAAAAGACATTTGTAGATCTCAAATGTCAACCTAAAAGGATAGGGCAACACACCAGTGATCAACACTCTCTTATTCCCATTTGCAATCCATCATACTGAACTGATCTAAATCATTCTGGAACCCATTTTAAAAGCCTTTGAAAACTATGGAAAAACGAATTTCATATGCTTATTAGCTATCAGGAAAAATAATAATTCTTTATAATTATCCTGAAAGTATCCCTTCAGTTTGAGAATTCCATTGTCTTCAAATTTCAAGAAATGCCCCATAGTCTTCACAAGGTTGGATCATGCTGTATCTTATATATTTTAAAGAGACTGATCTTTTTAGCCTATTTTATAAGAAAGTTGTTTCACTCCTTTGGGCAATTAAAAGATAGTCTATTTCTTTTTTGAAACCTTTAAGTCTAACATACTCTACTAACGTGGTGAGACTTATTTCTCTTAAGAAATTTACCAAAACTATACAGAGTATTCCAGATGCAGATGTATCATGATTTGGAATCATCAAGATATTCCCAATATTTTGAAAGGTAGAATGACCTGAGCTCAATAAATACATTGGCCACCGTACAAAAGAGACTCCTGGGTACATGTCTTAGGGGGATGCATTACCTCAACCTTATAGGCATTCTTAACAGCCTAAAAGAATTACAGATCACAAAATTTTACAACTGGAAGGGAATTTAGACCTCATACAGTACAACCAGTATACCGTGTAAATGAGAAACTGAAGCCCACAACAGTTGCCTGATTCACCCAACATCATGCAGAGGGAAGGATGGAGCTGCAACTAGAACTGAAGTCTCCTAACACCAACCAAGCACCTTAATCATCAGTGTCCATGTGTTTATCAAGCAACACACCTCCCTAAACAAACACCTAACTTACACCCAGGGATAGAACTCCAAGTATATCAGCCTCTTCTTTAGAAGACTTAATATGACTTCTCTAGCAAGTATAGAGGGTTCCAAGATGTTATCTGCATATCAGTAGGGATTAAAAGAAAGAAAGAAAGTTTGCCCTAGCAAACACAACTTTAAATTAACTGTCAGGAAAATATGAACCATGAAAAGAAGAAAAGGTAACATTGGATATTAGATTGTTAAAGTCAGCCTTAGGGTTGTTGAAAAGAATTTTGTAAGTTGACATAAAGCCAGAAAAGAAGGCTTAATCTCTTCAGATCCGCTGCTGACAAAGCCAATTCATCATTATTTAAGGATCTGCTATAATTTTTTAAGAGCTGAGATGCAGAATTTAAAGGGAAAAAAATCGTCTTAACCAGAGTGTTCTCAAAGAACTGATACATCAAAAATCTTATATGTCAAATATCACTATCATCTGATACAAGTGCCCTCCCTCACTCTCAGGGCATAATGAATAAATTACGGAGGTCAGAAGTCAGCTCACATTCTTCTTCTCCACCCATATTCTATTGCATTCTTGGTGAACCACTTCAATGTCCCTGTGCATTATCCATTCATTCAACACCATAGCCTCTTGGTTCCTTGTCCGCCATTATTTCATCTCCATTCAATTTCCTCAATTCACTTTTATGCACAAACTCTCTACCAATATCTCTCAGACTTTAGTGTGCAGACAATGCCCCCTGAGGATTTTGTTCAAATGCAGATCATGATTCAGTAGATCTGAGGAATGGAGGACTAAGATTCTTCATTTCTATAATCTCCCATGTGATGCTAATGCCACTGGTCCATAAACCACTCTTTTGGTAGCAAGCCTGTAGACCCTATTATCAACTGGAACAGCTCGATTTTCAAAATCCTTGGAAATCATACTTTTTGCTACTACCCCCTTGCCTTCCTACACTCTTCTGTGGGCAAAACAAGCTCTTTGAACTCAGACTTTCGTCTTCCTTGATTCCTCTTCCAGGCTTGGTCACAGAGCTCTGAATGGAGCAGTCAGGAGGTGACGTAGATAGACACAGTGCTACTCAGGCAGAGGTGCCAGCAGGAAACTGGAAGTGGGGGCTGTCACTCAGGAGAGAGGTTGGAGTCAGAGATAGAAGGGTAGGTGTTATCCACATAGAGGTGAACATCCTGCTCAGGCAAGCAGATGTGTTTCCTAGAAATAGTGTTTAGAGAGAAAAGGGCCAAGGGAAAAAGCTTGGGAAACATCAATATTTGTGGAGCAAGTAAAAAAGAGGCATCATCAAAGAAGACAAAGAAGGATGCGCAATGTAGGTAGAGAACTTGGAGACGATGGTGTTTTGGGAGTCAAGGAAGGAATAAATTTCAAAAAGACACAGATCTTTCCAAACCGCTTCTCTAAGAAATCCATCCATTCAAGCGTGGTTATTTCACTATTCCTTAAATGTGTCTAATGTGTCTCTAGTTCTAAGCTTGGATTCCCTGTATTTGCCTCGCTTAAGAGGCTCATATCTACTCATCTATTTTGACCCGCCAGGGAACCCCAACACAGGTGCTAAATTGTCCTCACAGCACGTAGTACAATACCTTACCCAGAGGAGGAGCTCAGGGAGTGCTGGAGGGTGCATATATGGGTTCAATCACCAACCATCTTCAGGCTTAACTATATGCATGCTGATAGGGAGAGTCAAGTGGTTAACAAAAATATATGTGCACTGAGAGGTCAAATAAACCACATCTGAAATCTGTTTAATCCAAGGAATTCTTGAACATACGGTTACCATAAATATATGTCACCACTGAGCACAGAAAAGGAAAAATAACCTAAGATCGAAATGAATATAATATGTGTGGTAACAGTGGGAAAATTGGCATGTCAATCTCACACAGAATTGTTGACTAACAAAGAGATTAAATCTCTTGGCCGGGCACGGTGGCTCACACCTGTAATCCCAGCACTTTGGGAAGCCGAGGTGAACGGATCACGAGGTCAGGAGATCAAGACCATTCTGGCTAACGTGGTGAAACCCCATCTCTACTAAAAATACAAAAAATTAGCGGGGCGTGGTGGTGGGCGCCTGTAGTCCTAGCTACTCAGAAGGCTGAGGCAGGAGAATGGCGTGAACCTGGGAAGCGGAGCTTGCAGTGGGTGGAGATCACGCCACTGCCCTCCAGTCTGGGCTACAGAGCAAGACTGCCCTAAGACTTTAAAAATTGGCTGCTGTCAGCATCAAACACCAGAGTCCTTGGTTAGTACAGTGGCCAAGGAAGCTAGCAGTGGCCTGTCAGTCTCTCTTCTTCCAAGCTGGAAGGCTGACTACATGAGCATGCCTTTCTGGGTCCTGTCAGATGATCTAAAATGCAGAGTAATATTGCTTCCGCTTTACTAGTGCAATGCAAAACTTCATGCAAGGGAGTTTAAGTTGTGAATGTGGCCATCAGGTGGTCTGACTGAAGACATGTCTCATGAGCAGGGCTCTCTTATCAAAGGAGTAAATCCTGGCATTTGAGGGACACTCTCATCTCCTATGACTGACAGCAAAATATCACCTTTAAATTTGTTTACTTTAAGCCTTCCTTTTCCAGGTTCCTCCTTTAAACGCAATGTCCTGGTAAAGCTACTCTACTGAACCTCTAATATTTTGTGCAGAAGAGTTCCTCACCAAGTTAAAAAAAAAAAGATGCTGAGACCCTGATGTACTCAGAGGCATTGGACATGGTGAGAAAAGCAGGAAAAAAAAAAAAGGAAATCTGAGCTTTTATCCTCTACAGTTTTGCATCAGACTCCTTCAGTTACACTGATGGGTATAACTGCTGGAGCTGATACATGTTCTTTCTACAGGCTGAACCGGTAATGTGTCTATAGTCCATATTTTAAGTGATTGGATTATTCCAACAAGAATTTAAATTGTGTTTCAATTGTGAAGAAGTTGGCCAAATTAACTGAAGTGCCATTCTCCTTCATACAGGAAAAAAAAAAAAGAAAATAGCATAGCACTTCAATTATAAAACATATTCCCACACTGCATTGCTATTTTAGTCATGCATATTTAAGTATATTGTCACCATTATTGCAAAACATCTTTCTAACTGAAATTAATTACATTACCACACATAATGGAAAAAAAACAGTGACTGTCTTTCAGAAGGACAAAATGAAGCTCATTGCTTGGAAAATACCTTTTTCACAGGTATTGTGGCTCTTCACATTTTCAGATTGTACCACTTCAATAGTATTTTTGAAATTAATAAATCCACACCTGCCAATATGTGCCAATCACAAGAAAATACTTATTTACAATCAAACAAAAGCACTCTAATCGGGAGATTCCCAAGTTCTTCAAATATTCTAATTTAGCACAACTAAAGCTAATTAAAGGTTAGAGGAATAAACAAGTTTCCCTTTTAGTCCAAGAAAATGGGAGTAACGTATATTTTTTAGATTTTAATACCTCTTTATTTAAATCAGTTCTGAAAGCCAACTGATAGTTCTTTAGCTAGAGAAAATGAATGGCTTTTAATCAGCCATTCCTCCTGCAGCACCTCGGTCCACTTGATCACATTTTCCTAATAAAACTAATCTTATTAAACACGTTGCCATGCGCACTCATTATTTTTCTGTTGTTAAAAGCCAACTTGTGGTTTACCTTTATTCTCTCAAATACAATTAGCAAAGCCCTCCGGCGCCTGAAAGGATCTTTTTATATGGACAAATTATTCCCTAGCTGACTTTAAAGAAAGGGAGTGAAGACGAAGGAGGGGAGGGGACAGCCTCCTTCTATCCAGATGCAGCTCCAACAGAAAAGCCCAGCCTTGCAGTCTCGCTGGAAGGGGGGCAAATACGGCTTCATTTTATTTCTCCCATTAGCTTAAAATTTTTTTTCTAGGAGTATACAATTCCAATTAAATGATATTGTACAAGGCAAGAGAGCAGGAAGTGTCTGGCCAAGATTTTATTGATGATCTGATAACTTTTCAAATAATGTCACCTCCCACACTGCTGTGCAAAACTGGTATCAAAATCCAAGTTGGTTTTTTGTGTTTGTTTTCGTTTTTGGAGGTGGAGTCTCACTCTTATTGCCCAGGCTGGATTGCAATGGCGTGATCTTGGCTCACTGCAACCTCCACCTCCTGGGTTCAAGTGATTCTCCTGCCTCAGCCTCCCAAGTAGCTGGAATTACAGGCAGCCACCACCACGTTCAGCTAACTTTTTTGTATTTTTAGTAGAGACAGGGTTTCACTATGTTGGCCAGGCTGGTATCGAACTCCTGACCTCTCAGGTGATCCACCTGGCTCGGCCTCTCAAAGTGGTGGGATTACAGGTGTCAGCCACCGTCCCCAGCCCCAAGTTGGTTTAAACAGCTTTAATGCTGACACTTCTCCCTCATTTAAGGAAATTAGAGCATTGTTTTTCAACATTTTAGACTTTCCAACATGTGACATCTGGGCTATTCTAAACAATTACTTATTAAATCCAGTCCCTTTCAAACACCTTGGCTGGATAAACCACCTGTTCCTCAACCTCTTGTTTCATATTTGAGTCTCAGAGGGAGACCTGGGAGAGAGGGAATGCCCAAACACACATCCCACCTCCCTATCAATATTGCTGTGCATTGGTTACTACTGGGGTATTTGTTTAATTAGTTAAATTTTCACTTCTAAATAAGGAGAAAAAACAAGCCACGGGTGGCCTGCTAACCTCAAACGAGCAAATATCCAAGGTTATAAAATCACCCCCTGCTCAGAATACCTGGTTAGAAATAAAAACAGCATTTGCCAAATTCTACCCCAAAAACAAGAACAGAGGTTGCATTAAGAAGTATAAAACTGAATTTGAAAGCCAAAGTACTAAGGATGCAGCATTATTTTATTTAAAATGTACTTTACATGTTTTTTATAACTAACACAATTTTCTTTAATGAAACAAAACCAAAAAATATATATATCCGATCTCTGAAATTCACTGGAGAAATTCTGACCCACATTTAAAAACTAGGCTCTAATTTTATGTTTGCAAAACTACACTTGCAACTGTATCTTTGCAGACACATATTGGACACAGAACATTGCAATTACTTAATTTGTGTATACAACGGTGGGTTTTGCATTGAGAAACAGTTACACACCATAGAACGGTGACAGTTTAGAGCTGAAGAAAAGCTGGCCCTTTGTATTTTAAAGCCGGAGTAACGAAAATTTCCAAGAGACATTTCTGATGTAGTGTTACAAGCAGCAGAATACTTGATTGTAACAACATCCTCCTCAAATGGGGGGTGAGAAGGGGTGACTGTGATTATTGGGACTCTGATTTGTCAATAAGGGCTAAGTAAATTCCATACCCAGGTAACGACAATGAAACTCAGCCTCTAAATTAAGACTATTAGAAAGACACTGTTTGCCTGCATGTAATAGCAAAATCCGGGGGATGGGAAGGCCCCTCGTGGTGGAGGACCAAATCTCTGGCTGCACAACAGAGGAAGCACCAGGAAGATGAGGGACCTAGCCAAGGGCTTTCGCAGCCCAAGTCCGCTGTGCTTGGCCACAGTCAGGACCCTGCCTTCCCTCCTTTGGCACTAGAAGGATGCTGTCTGCAACAATGGAGATTACTACAGGGTGGATTCATTTCAGAGAAGATGGTCTCTGCTCTCTAAGGGTACAGTGGAAGGAAACTGCGGCCCTTTCAAAAAGTTTATATTCTCAAATATTTTTCACCTTTTTTCTCTCTTATTTTACAACAAAAGAGTTCTAACAGATTGTAGAAAGGGTATAAAATTGCTACATTATGCTGTGATAAACTACAAATAACCTGCCAGGACACAAATATCTCCAATTATTTTTATGTAAATATCTCTTTTTTTCACCTTAAAATTGAGTCAGCTCAATTGTTTAAAATCTACTTTAAAACCTAAAAGTCTCCTTACACTGGGAACGGGATCCCTAGATGATGTTCCTGTCCATGTACGAAAGACGCATTTTTAAAAGCCGACAAAGAGCTATGTTAGAGGAAACAGCTCCAGACATAAAGTAAAATCAACAGTCTTCATATACCAAGATGACAAACCTGCAAGACACCACCCTTTTTGTTATTACCTGGCAAAGCAATTGGTATGCATTATTGTTCATGTGTTTTGCTTGTCTGTAGTTGCTTTTAAAGAATCACAGAAGTCAGGTATGTCCACAAGGGTAAAAGAATGCACTGAGTTAGTAAATGAAGAAAAGTAGCCCTTAGAAGGAAACTATAACCAAATGGGAATTTCTAAAGGAGCTAGGGCATTTTGGACCAAAACATATGTTCACTCGCTCTCTCAAACACATCCTGTCTCTCTTTCCCCTGCTTTGATAAGATTATTCCCCACCCCACCTCCACCCCACAAAAAATGGCACCACCATCTTTGAACACTTGCATGGTATTGAGAGTCAACAATACAGAAGAGACCAGGTAAATCACAGCCATATAAACACAGATTCTTCCTAAAATCCCCACCAAAATGAAAAAAATAAATGTTTTAAGACATAAACCTACAACTCTAAAGAGTACAGAAAGGAAACAGCAGATAAGAAATATCAACAAGCTGGGTGCGGTGGCTCCCGCCTGTAATCCCAGCACTTTGGAAGGCTGAGGCAGGCGGATCACCTGAGGTTGGGAGTTGGAGACAAGCCTGACCAACATGGTGAAACCCTGTCTCTACTAAAAATACAAAACTTAGCCATGCGTGGTAGCCGGCGCCTGTAGTCCCAGCTACATGGGAGGCTGAAGCAGGAGAATTGCTTGAACCTGGGAAGCGGAGGCTGCAGTGAGCCAAGATCACGCCACCGCACTCCAGCCTGGGTGACAGAGTGAGACTCCAGCTCAATCAAAAACAAAAAAAACAAAAAAAAAAAAAAAGAAAAGAAAGAAATACCAACAAAATGTTGGAAGTTGGGAAAAGGTAACTGACTCAATAGAACTGAAAAACTACAACCAAAGTGTACACAGGAGGGTGGCAGGGAACTCCAACAAGAAGCAAAACCACTCCAGTTCAGAGGCTCTAGAATTGGAGTCACTGTTACCTCTGGAGGTGCGGGATGCAGTGGCACTGAAAATAGTAAGATTAGTTGAAAGTCTGTATAAGGAGCTCTCATAATTATTTTTATGTAAACATCCCATTTTTCAACCTTAAATTGAGTCAGATCTCCTCCCTAATCTTATACAGAGAAGAAAGTGCTCCGTCCCATCTAGGCAAAAGGCATTAGTTTTATTGTCTGAAGATGTTGAAGCCAAGAAGATCTGAACAGGAAGGTACCAGGCATAGCTGAAGATTGGGTAAAGCATAAAACTGAAAATTGGGTTTAAGTAATAAGTCTGCAGTCCTAAAGGTGAGACTCTCACTCCCTGGGCCCCCAAAATATAGGGCAGCCTTATGACCCTTAAGAAAGAATTTGGAGGAGAATTTTGTAGTGAAACTGACCAACCTAAGATAAGCAACTTCCAGATATTCATATTTGGGATAATCCTTTGAATAACAAGCTTGATACATTATTACCCTATAGTAAAGTTCACCACTATAACAAGTTCCACTCATACACATAGAGTTTCTGGAAAGCTCCATAGTGGCTCACCCTTAAATATAAACAGCTAAGGATTACCAAAAGTTTAAGAAAAGTTTATAATATAGAAGAGAAAGAGATCAAAATTAATAGAAAAAAATGAATTTGAAAGGCATACACTATGCAGAAAGTAAAAGAAAATTTTTTTAAAAAAATCCCTTTTTTTCCTTCTGATTTAGTTCTCAGAGGAAAAAACCTTATCTCAACAAATGTAATATACCTGCAATTGTAAGAAGCACCTTTTTTTCTAAGTTGCCCTTAGAAAGAAAAAATTCTACTTATTAAATTATGACAGTCCACCAATTATAAAATGAATCTCAACTTTGGATAAGTTAAAATATGTCTTAAAAGCGTATTCTACAACTGATGAAAGCATGCACTCAGAAAGATCAAATATCGTATACAGGAAACAAGTCAAGGTGCTATCTTTTAAAAGGGGGGCACAGAAAACAAGAGAGAGCTCTTGGAAATTAAAAATATGGTAGCAAAAATTAAAAATTGAATAAATAGGCTGGAAGGTAAAGTTGAGTCAGTTTCTCAGAAAGTAAAAGAAGAAAAGAAGAGTTGGAAAATAGGAGAGAAAATTAGAGAATCAACTGAAAAGAGCCAACATCCTATTTTAAAGTTTCAGAGAAAGCAAGCAAAAAGTGCTCATAACAAGGATGTAAAAACGCTCATATTATTGAGAAATTTCAGAACACCAGTGAGTCCAGTTGTCTGCCTATTTCATTCCCCTCCAATTCATTCCCCTCCCTTCATCTGCTTTGCTCTGCCCTATATCATATGAAAATGACTCCTCCAGGTCCCTTTCCCTGTCAGCTGACATCCAGTTGGTTCAGCCAGGAAGAAGCACTGGTGGGAGACTAGCACCAGAAAGAAGAAAAAAGCCAGGATATTTCTCCCACTTTCCCTTTCCCTTGGGCAGCATCTCTAGAAGAACCTGCATTTACTCTATCCTTTTATCTCCCATGGCAACCCTACCTTTGGAGTCTTGGGAAAACTATCTCTTCCTTGGTCCTTCCAGCTCTACAGGTGGTAATGGCTTTCTGCTGTTGCTCATCTCTGGCTTGCATTATTCTTCCATTTGGCATCTCAGCTCTTTCTACGCCTTAAAGGTAATTCCTTATATTAAATCCCTGTTGAATCACCTGGCATAGGCTCTATTTTCCTGACTAGATCCTTACTGATACAATCAACAATACAGAGAAAATACCGAAAGCTTCTAGAGATGGAGAAAAAGAAAGCATGAAAAATATAAATAATCAGAATGGTAACACAAAAAGCTACAAAACAGCAGAGTAATAGCATCAACATTTTGAGGAAAATTAATAGCCAAAGAAAATTTTATACCCAGCTAAACCGTCAACTAAATGTAAGACTAAAACAAAATGTTTTCTGATACTCAAAGTCTCAAAAGATTTTCCTGCCAGGCATGATGGCTCATACCTGTAATCCCAGAACTGTGGGAGGCTGAGGTGGGGGGATTGCTTGAGCCCAGGAATTCAAGACTAGCTTGGGCAACATGATGAAACCCTGTCTCTACTAAAAATACAAAAATTAGCTGGGCATGGAAGCATGCCTATAGTCCTAGCTACACAGGAGGTTGAGGTAGGAGGATCTACTAAGCACAGGAGGTGGAGGTTGCAGTGAGCTGAGATGGCACCACTGCACTTCAGCCTGGGTGACAGAATGAGACCCCATCTCAAAAAAAAAAAATGCATGCCCCCTTTCTTCTTCAAAACCAAGGGGAAATTTAAGAAAGAAGGAGATCTGATACCTGAGAAAAGAGATATAATATAAGAGAGAACTGAAGGACATTTACAGGTGGTATTGGAGAAATAAATTGCTCTAAATTAGAGCAGGAAGATAAAGGGTTTAAAAAATTAACATTATCTAAAATGTTTGGCTGAGAAAGTGAAAAATGAAACAGTAAGAACTACACAAGCACAGAAGCAAATAAAAAACCAAGGCAATTAGTAAGTCCAGAGAAACAAAAAACCACACTGGAAAGGATATGTAATTGTAGAATACTATATGGTTCTACTATAAATATTTATATGGTCATAATAATAAAAGCTCTGAATTTTTTTAGCTTTTCTTCACATTTTATTTTATGAATGTATTTTTAACCAGAAACTATGTTATAAAGTATTAGGAAGGTAGAAGGAAAAGGAAGAACTGGCAGAGAAAGAGTACATAAAAGAGCTAGCTAAATATTTTTCCACTTTAGGAAATCAAGAGATAGTATCAAAATTTTTACTATCAAAAACAGCAATATGGATAATCAATTTTAGAAACGTGGAGAGAAACAGCAGAAAAGCAGATAAAACATTAATGATGATTGTCTCTAGGGAAATGGGAGTTAGAAGTAGAGAAGGGCAGAAAAGAAGATTCATGTTTATCTATAACTCTTTAGTACTATGAATGTATTTTTAATTCATTATATTGGGCCCTTTCAATCTAGAAAGTTGTGTATTATTTGTCATTTTATTTGTTGTGTATCATTCAATTATGTATCATTTAATTCATTATATTGGGCCCTTTCAATCTAGAAAGTTGTGTATTATTTTGACTTAAACAACAACAATATGAGGGAAGGAATATGAACTACACCCAAAGACAGAACCAACTGTTAAAGGGCCAGTCAGTGAATGGGTCTCAAAAGTGCCAAACACAATCAGGAGAGTGGGTCAAGTAAAGTGAAATTTACAGGCCAGAAAAGCCAAATAAGCTGACTAAGAGGAAAATATGTCTCCAACACTGACCCAGTCTAACATGGGAAATAGTAGCAGGGACAAATTTAAGTCTACTCTTAAAAGCATAATGCAAAAACACTGGGAATTGAAAAGACTGAACTATCTCCCTAGTCCAGAATGAAAAAATGAATATGCCTTTCATCTCAGAAATAAAACTAATGGTTTTTGTCATGTAAGATAAGGTAGCATTTGAGCATTTAGGTCTTTGTTTAGTTTCTTCCAAGGGACTGATTTTTCAGTGCAACCTGACATACACAATGTTGACATACCCTATCCATGTGAATAAACAGGGCTCAGGACAGTAACTGGGTGAATGGAAGACTGACAAGCCATGATCTAATTCAATGATTTTCTACTTTTTGCTACACTGACCCCCATTAAGAATCAGACAATGGATGCTGACCCTTCTCTCCAAAAGTATACACACGTGCACTTACACAAAATATTTTGTACATCATTATAAAGTGTTAACACACCCTAGGTCAAGAAACCTTCACCCACCTAACGAGCTCATGAAAACATGAATGAATTTGAAAGGTATCTCTTACTAAAGAACAAAGTGATGAAGAGGAGATGAAGTCCTAGCCAGACTTTGCCAAGTGTCTGAAAGAGGAAAGAGAAACCAGTATCTTACGAGTGTGTATTTGGGCAGGTGGGGTGCAGGGAAAGGAAGGAAATACTTCAGGCTGTGTTGCTGCCAGGCTCACTTGTGGAGCCTGAGACACATAATCTTCAGGTCATGGGTTTGCCCCCTTATGGGGTACATTGTTGTTAAAAGGGTCAGACTGATGTAGTGGAAAAAGAAAGTCACTGACCCAGGCAGGAGTCAGGGGATGCAACTAATCTTGGCTTGGCCACCACACAGTGCATTCTAAAACCAAATACCAGTGCTCTGGAATTGGAACTGCTCATGGGCAGAGGCCAAGCACCACCATTAAGACGCCCTTGAGTGAGGGCCACTGCACATATGGGCAACCCAATAGAAACCACCAGAAAAGGCCAGGCGGGTAATTGGCAAAAACTTGTCTGAGCCATACCTAGAGCCCCACTAACACTTGAAGGCCTCTGCAGTAGGGCTTTACTTCTCACTTTAGATTTCAGGTGACCTCCAGATGGTCCTCAGAACCCCCACTGTGAAACCCCATTACTATCCCCACACTATCTCCCATGGTATAAGTGAAACTGAATACTTGGCTTTGTGTACCCAATAAGGTCTAAGCATAGGACTCCACCACCAGCCAACATCACTGTACTGACTGCAATATACTAGTTACATTTGGAAAGGCCACCCCACCTTTCTCAGCCTCAGTTTCCACCACTGCAGAGGAAGTGTGTTTGATTTGATGTCCTTTCTATTCAATAATAACAAAAATAATAACCATAATAATAATAATAGGTACTTTGGCCACTTCCTATGTGCCATGTACACAATAAGGGAATGCAAGAGTGGGCAGAAACAAGAGTAGTTCCCACTTTCGTAGAGTTTACAGTAGAAGAGACAAAGATTAATCAGAAAATCCCACACATTGGTGTATAATTACAAGCCAAGAGGTGTGCTGTGATGGAAAGGAACTGAGCACCATGACATAGTCTGGGATGTCAGGAAAGACTGTCCTGAGGAAGTGGTGTTTGAGTTACAATCTGAAGGATGAGTAAGAAGCATGCAGTAGGCACACAAGAGTGTCATATATATCAGCCTGGAATACAAGAAACAAAAGTAAGAGAAATGATAGCTACCATCCAATGAATGCTTACCAAGTATTCATCACGGTAAGTATTCATCATTGGTAAGCACCGATGAATGCTTACCATCCAATGAATGCCTGGCATTGTGGTGAATATTATTTTTATACAATTCTTGAGTTATTTGACCAACTTTTTCAGTTAAAAATTGTTATTCCCATTTGATAGCCAGTAAACTAACGAACTAAGTCTCAGAAAGGTGCCCAAGATAAGAATTGTAAGAGGCAGCCAGGTCTATGAAATCCCAAGCCTGCATATTTAACCACTGGTCTGCACTGCCTCCAGTGGTGGCCACTGAGCCTCATTAAAACAGGAAGCAGGCTGGGTGAGATGGCTCACACCTGTAATCCCAGCACTTTGGGAGGCTGAGGCGGGCAGATCACAAGGTCAAGAGTTCGAGACCATCTTGGCTAACAAAGTGAAACCCCATCTCTACTAAAAATGAAAAAATTAGCCAGGCATGGCGGCACGTGCCTGTAATCTCAGCTACTTGGGAGGCTGAGGCAGGAGAATCACTTGAACCAGGGAGGCAGGGGTTGCAGTGAGCCAGGATTGTGCCACTGCATTCCAGCCTGGCGACACAGCGAGACGCTGTCTCAAAAAAAAAAAAAAAAAAAGATGCATCAGAATGGAATAGATTTCCCCTTGGTTCACTAGTAAAAGAACAAATGCATTTTTTTAATATTATAGTACCCATAGGAATAATGGGGACACTGTCTTAAGATACATGTACTAATAACTAGACAATTATAGTATATGCTACACTTACAGCCCCAGTGATACACTAGCCCTAAACAACCCTATATTCTATCACACCACATACATGTAGCACCCAAGCTGAGGGAAACAGGAGTGAACACTGGACTAAAGGAAGCTAATTTACAGGCTGCTAACAGCATTTGAGACAACCCAGCCTGAAAATCTCCACCTAGGCAGGCATGTGTAGGTTCAACCATAAGTATACTCTCCAAAATATGAACTGGGAAATAGAACAATTCAGTCTTGAGGTTGAGATGGTCCTGAGTTATTCTAGGAGTGCAGAAATGGTTACAATCAGAAACATCTACTAATGCAACTCACATCACAACTTTCTAACAGAATAAAGAAAAACTGAGTATCGCAATATGTGTAAGAATACCCATTTGATAAAATTCAAACACTCAAATCTACACAGAATAAAATTGCATAGAACTTAATACACACACACACACACACACACACACACAAAGAGTGTAGGTAAAGCTGGGAAATCTGAGCATAATAATTGCATTGTATCCGTGTCAATATCCTAGTTCCAATCTTATAATTTTCCAAAATGTTACCATTGCGGGAAACTGGGAAATGTACACAAGGAATCTCTCTGTATTGCATCTTAAAACTGCATGTAAATGTGCAATTACCTCTACTAAAAAGTCAATTAAAAAGAGAGAGGGCAAGAGATGGATAGAGGAGAGAAGAGATCAATTTTACCAAAACAAAATGGCATTAATCCATCAAAATTTGGTAAGTTAAAAATATGAAACATTAATTTTACTAAAAACATCATTGCTACTCTATTCTCCCAATGCTTCAGTATAGTCTGTAAATATTTTAAAGTTTCAAATTTTTCATTTTCAGAAGACCGTAACCTTTTTAAGGATGCTGACAACATGGTAATATGATGAATGCAATACTAACATAGAAGAAATAGAGTCAGTGGTATCATACGATACATAACGCCTAAAGTAAAAAACCTGTGTCCAAATATTTTCCTTAACCCACATCATACAAACCTTGATGCTTGATGTGCTATTTTTGTTTCAGTTAACGTATTAGAAGGAATCATTTTGCCAAAGAAAAAACTTCACTACAAGAGAGAAAAGGGAATTGCCACAGTCTAATAAAGAGTGTCCCCCGAACCCCACAGCAAACATCATGCTTAAGTGATGATGTGAAAAGATATGAATTCTGCTATATGCTCTTTACATTAAAGTTAAGATGCCCACTATCACTGCTTCTATTTAATACGTATTGGGATCCCACCCAAGGCCATTTAAAGCTTTAATTTAATTATACTTAATTTTAATTCAATATATTTAATACTTAAATTCAATTAAGTATACACATACTTAATTATACTTTTAAGAAATTACTTTATTTACTTATTTTTTTAGAGGTGAGGTCTTGATATGCTACCCAGTCTGGGCTCAAACTCCTGGACTCAAGCGATTCTCCCACCTCAGCTTCCCAAGTACCTGGGAATAGAGGCATGTACCACTGTGCCCAGCTTCTTAAGTACACTTTCAATTAAGCATACTTAAAAGTAGAAGAATTTAAAAGAAACAAAACTGTCACTGTTCCTAGGTCATGTGATTGTTTGGAAAATGCATGGTAAATTTTAGAACAAATCAGAGTCCACCAAAATCACTGAATTCGAGATGGATAGCAGGGAACGAAGAGCTCATGATGGGCATCATGAACTGGAGTTCTAAGTAAGCAGATGAGACAACTCATTAGCACAAATAACAGAAGCAAAAAGACTGAGTCTAGAGAGAAGACCCCAGACTCCTACAGGCTCCCCCACCACACAAGATCAAGGACTAGTCTCTGGGAACCCAGTCACACCAGGTGCTGGCTCTTTGGCTCCCGTAGTTCCTTCCCATGATACTCACCAGGACCACCTGTCTAACCTAACTTGATAAACATCTGCAGCTGGTGTTCACAATAGCCCAACTCAGCCAGGCATGGTGGTGCGCACCTGTAATCCCACCTACTCCAGAGTCTAAGGCAGGAGGATCACTTGAGCCCAGGAGCAGCCAGAGCAACACAGGGAGGCCTCATCTCAAAAAAAAAAAAAAAGCCCCACTAAAACCTACATACATACAAAAGATGGACACATCCTCAGAACTAAAATAAGTTATTATAGTTAGCTCTAACTTCTACTTAAAATTCTAATTTTTATTTATTTATAAAGTCACTTTTAATACTCCCACCATCAGAGGGAAGCAGGATGGTAATCTAGGGCTGCAAATAATCTCTAAAGTGCTCTTATCAGGTTTGGAATATACTATAAATCTTTGTAGTAGGTATACATTTCCAGTGAGATTTTGCTTAGACTACCATTAAAATAAGATTTAATATTATGAACACAGAATAACAGCTAACCAAGAAGAATTACCCAGTAGTGGGATGCCAACTTTTTCTTTGAGACAGGGTCTTACTCTGCCACCCAGGCTGGAGCGCAGTGGTGCAGTCACTGCTCACTGCAGCCTCAACCTTCCTGGGTTCAGATGATCCTCCTACCTCAGCTTCTCAAGTAGCTGGGACTGCAAGTGCATGCCACCATGCCTGGCTAATTTTTGTATTTTTTGTAGAGATGAGGTTTCAACATGTTGCCCAAGCTGGTCTTCAACTCCTGAGCTCAAGCAATCGCCTGCCTCAGGCTCCCAAAGTGCTGGGATCACAGACGTCAGCCACCACTCCTGGCTGGGATGCCAACTTTTGCCCAGTGAAAGGAAGCCAGACAACATGGCACCATTGTCGAGTCTTTAAACCATAAAATTAATATGAACCTAATAAAGTAAAACAATATACAGTGGCATATGTAAAAGAGTTTGATGTTTTCAATAATGGCCCAGGCTACATTTGGCAGCACTACTGAAGGAAGTTCAGTACTCTTTGCGTTCTTTCATATTTCTGAGACAAAGGATTTGGATGATGACAACACCATCACATGTTTCCTTAAACGTAGCCTCTGTTGCAGAAACCCTACTTCTCTCATAATTCAGAACACGCTGTCCAATATAGTAGCCACTAGTCATGTGTGGCCATGGAGCAGTTGAACAAGGGCTTCGCACACTGTAAGTGTAAAATCACACTGGATTTCCAAGACGTAGTACAAAAAATACATTAAAATCTCATTAATAATTTTTAGTTGATTAAATGTTGAAATATTATGTTTATATTGTGTTAATTGGAATATATTATTAAAATTAATTTCACCTGGGGTTTTTTTTTTCACTTTTTCAAATGTCTCAACTAGAAAATTTTAAATTATATATGTGGCTCACTTTTTTGGGTCACATTGTATAACTACCAGACAGCACTGATTTTAAACATTAATAAAACGTTTATAAGACCCTTTGTATGTCATTTGATAACAAATTCCTATAAAGACAGGTATAATCTTGCAACAATGGTACAAAAGAGGTACAGTTTATTTTGTCCTAACTTTCTGACAGGGATAGCGCTAAATGCTTCAGGTAAATAATCCAAAATCCTCCCAACAGGGAAAAGTAATTTGAATCGGGGAAACTGAGCAATGTTTCCAAGATCACACAGCTCAGAAGTGCTAAATCTAGACTCAGAAGGCAGCTCTGAGGCCAATGCCAGTACTCTGTGGTACTTCAAGTAGAGACACTAGGAGAAATCCTGTTTGGAAGTGGCCATCTCTTATGAAGTTGATCATTATCCAATTTGGGCAGAGACTATCCAGGCCATATGCCTATCATTAAGAAGGTGCTCCTAATTAGTGGGGAATGGTGGTGTGTACCTTTGGTCCCAGCTACTCAGGAGGCTGAACTGGGAGGATCGCTTGAGCCCAAGAGTTTGAGGCTGCAGTGAGCCATGATCACGCCACTGCACTCCAGCCTGGGAGACAGAGTGAAATGTTGACTCAAAAAAAAGAAGAGGAGGAAAAAGGTGCTCCTTTTCAGTTTGGGATGCTGTAGAGTGATTACTTTTGAAGACCAGCACACCTACTCAACTAGCCCAAGGTGCCCACCACTCATCCTGTTCTAAGAAAGGATTTACAGGAGTGGCATGTTGGCCATGCAGCAAAGCATGTCAGAGGCAGTCAAAACAATGATGCCAAATGAGGTGTGGTCAACTGCCTGCAGTGCCAGCTCTTAGATGAATCCCTCTGCTTAATCCTCAGTCTGCTTAATGAGGTTCTGACTCTTGTCCACTCTTGAAATGCACTAGTAACAACAGCACTAATGGAACGCGAAGCCCTACAATATGTGAGTAGGAAGCAACTTCCAGCAGAAAGAGGCAACAACGCCATCCACAAGCAGACTAGCCAGAACGCTAAGCCAGGCTGCCAAAAGAAAGTGTCTCCTAAAACCCCAAATATCAGCTGCCACCAAGCTTTGGAAAAATTAGGCATGCAAACCTTTGGCACTCCTTCATCCTCCTTCTCCCCCCAAAATCCTCTTAGTCAAATACGTGATGGAAGTCTACAGACATTCTACTCAGCACCACCACAAGTGCCCATGAAAAAGCAATTGTCCTTCCTGCAGCAGCTGAAAAAGTTAAGTGAAGAGTAGAGATGATAGTGGGTATATTGGGGAGGGAAGGAGGAAAACCACCCAGAAAGGAGAAAAAAAAAAAAAAAAAAAAACAGAAGGCAACAGTGACATTCAGACCTGAACCTAGGAATTTTTGAATGGCTCAGAATGGGACACTCTGTCATCTCTGATTTAATTAGAAGACTGTTTTCAGGATGCTAAAGGTCTAGGCTCATAATCAGGCACTTACGTAATCCTCCATATTGAGCCCTTGTTTCTCAACTGAACTTTTCACCTCCATGGAAAACTTCTCAAACTCAGGTTTCACTGTCCTCAGTAGAGTGACTGTCTGGAGGGACGAGTATGCTTGCTTAGCTTCAAAGTCGTGTTTGTCTCCTCTCTTCCACGAGCCATCTCCTACGGAAGAAATAAAAATATTTATAATTCCAAGCCAGCCACCATAAAGAGGCCATTCTCCCTTCACAACTGTGATGTGCCCCCGCATGTTACTTTTGGCAACCAGGAAGAGAAGTATTGTCATAGTTTTGCACTTAGGTATGATGGGACAACGTCAAGACCATTAAAGGAGAAGAAGACCTTTTGGACATGTGTTCCTTTGAAATGTGAGTGAAAAAGAAGAGTACTGTTGAGGTAATTGCCTTGTAATAACCATATAACTGCAATTTTCAGCCCTGCCCCACCCCCAAAATTCCAGCACTGTAAGAGAAAGAATTCAGTTTTTATTCCTTGCCATTCATACTTCTTTTTTAATAACTACAATCAACTGTGGAGGTGAATCAAGTGGCTAGTGTGGTATAATAAACCTGATGTTATGTGTGTGTGGGACGGCAGGTCACAGCAACGCATGACAATGGATATGCACAACTATTAGACAGTTAGTGATGTTACTCATAAGTGGGAGTTGAACAATGAGAACACATAGACACAGGGAGGGGAACATCACACACCAGGGCCTGTCAGGGGATGGGGGGTTGGGGAAGGGATAGCATTAGGAGAAATATCTAATGTAGATGACGGGTTGATGGGTGCAGCAAACCACCATGGCATGTGTATACCTATGTAACAAACCTGCACATTCTGTACATATATCCCAGAACTTAAAGTATAATTTAAAAAAAAAAAAGTTAGTGCTGTTAAAATAAAAAAGTTTGAGATTATTGATATTTCTTGAATCTTTTCAGGGTGAACAATAGCTTGGGTGAACTCAAAGACTTGTGTCTCTCTAGTGCTAGCAACATCATAGAAATTATTTATTAGACAATGTCCATTAGTGCATTAGTGGTAATGAGATAAAAATTGCTAACATTTATTAAGCACATATATAATAATAATAATAATAATAATAAAAGCTCTATTTGTTGAGCACACTTAACATGCATAAAAACATTTACTCCTCACACCGGGCGTGGTGGCTCACGCTTGTAATCCCAGCACTTTGGGAGGCCGAGGTGGGCGGATCACGAGGTCAGGAGATCGAGACCACGGTGAAACCCCATCTCTACTAAAAATACAAAACATTAGCCAGGCCTGGTGGCGGGCGCCTGTAGTCCCAGCTACTTGGAGAGGCTGAGGCAGGAGAATGGCGTGAACCCAGGAGGCGGAGCTTGCAGTGAGCCGAGATTGCGCCACTGCACTCCAGCCTGGGCGACAGAGCGAGACTCCGTCTCAAAAAAAAAAAAAAAAAAAATTTACTCCTCACAAGATCCCGTGATATGGGTACTATGATCCTCTTTATTTTACAGATAAGAAAACTGATGCATTGAGAAGCTAGATATCCCAACGTTTCACAGGTCTCTCTTTTACAAAAGCAAAAAATTACATGAATAAGAATAATTATTTTTCTCTTCATTATTTTATTTTCAAGAAAACATGTGGCTTACAGGGCCCCAAAAGGCAAGGTGGACCTCTAACTTTTGACAATAAGCTATTTTTTCTATGAATTATTGTTATGATTCCTGGAGATCTCTGGAAATACAAGAAACTCCACCTGCTGGAGTCCAGCGCCAAAGTCATTTGTTTGCCCCGAGCACCCTCATCCTTAGCAGAGGCCTCGAACCCAACAGCTAAGCAGTGAGAATGTCTCTGGGATATACAGCCGGGACTTTGTGGCACTCACTCTACTCTTCCTGAAAAAGTTTAACAAAGACCTGGTGGCTTTGGAATTTCTATGACAGTGTGAATCAGACAAACATCTATGAACTATGCAAGGTCCTGAGATTGGCAGGGTGAGCATTGTAAATACAGTCTCCACCACATTCAAGAGAGAGGCTGAGGGTGTGACATGTAAACAGCTGAAGTTATCACAGGTAGGACCACAGCTTACTATGGGGGGTACAAAGAAACAACACAGAGTAGAGAAGAAGATGCAATGAGCTCTAACCTGGGGGAAGGCTGCATGTGAGGAAGAGGCATTAGAAAGGTCCTAACTCTGTGAACAGGATTTTAATAGGAGGGGAGGAGGGTGGAAGGCATGCTTGGCTGAGCCTACATCACAGCACAGGCAAAGGTGCAAATGTGCCTGACAACCAGGAGGCAGCTGGGCATTTAGTCTAGAGCCCGAGAAAAGGCAGAGACAAAGAAAATGTCTGCAGAGGCATCTGTATAATCATAATCCTAATAATAGCAACCATTTATTAATTGCTTACATGTGCCAGGGAGCTGTTAAAAGACAAATAAGACACAGCTGAGGACAGAATTCATTAGGAACTAAATCTGTGCTCAATGCGCATAAGATTAAATTTCAGGCCACCGAGAAAAACTTGACAAAGTCTTCCTCCTCTCCCACGAAACCTCCCAGACACTAAGGAGGCCAGAGTGTGAGCAGAGCCATACCCACGCTCGGGCCAGTGGGCCATCAGGCAGGCAAAACCAGCTGGCTGCTCAATCACCAAGATACAGCATGGCCTTTGTTAAGGGGCCAAGTCCATTGCCAGGAAGACCCCAAATTCTAAGAATGCTCAGGACATCTTTGTCCAATGGAGGAGCCCACTGCTTGCAGGCACGCAATAAATAGTTATTGATTCATTTTTAATTGACTCAAAGTATCAAGACTCAGTAGAGGTGATGTCTCAGGCAAAGAGGGTGTGAGTTTCTCAGCTCTGGAAAAAATTCTCTCCAGGGGAAGGGAAATGCTTAACTCTACAGACTTGTATGCTATGTAATTAGAAAATACACATAGGACTAGAAACTGCAACTATCTCAGGGACCAAAACGGACAAAAACTTTTTTTTAATTTGCAAAGAAGTAAAATCCAGTATAATAAATCTGTCTACCACAATCTAAAAGGTAATGGCTTTGGAGTTTTGTTTTCCTTTTTTTTTCTTTTCTTTTTTTTTTTTTTTTTTTTTTTTTTTGAGACAGAGTGTCTTTCTGTCACCCAGGCTGGAGTGCAGTGGCATGATCTCAGCTCACTGCAACCTTTGCTTCCAGGTTTCAAGCAATTCTCCTGCCTCAGCCTCCTGAGTAGCTGGGGTTACAGACACGTGCCACCACACCCGGCTAATTTTTGTATTTTTAATAGGGACAGGGTTTCACTATGTTGGCCAGGCGGGTTTCAAACTCCTGACCTCAAGTGCTCCACCCGGCTCGGCCTCCCAAAGTGCTGGGATTACAGGCGTGAGCCACCAAGCTCAGCCTGGAGTTTTGCTTCCTAGAAAAAAGGATGGAAATAGTAGTGCTTATTAAATTTAAGCCAAGCTAAATAGGTATCTATTCCCAACCATAACTGATACTATGACTTCTTGCTTTTGTGGGCATTTCTAACTGTGGTGTGTCAGTAACATCTCCCATATCAGAGCTATTGAGCATTAGGAAAGCAGAGGTCGGCTTGGCATGATGCCCCATCAGTGGGGACAAACTTAATGCAGTAGACAACTGGGTGCCTCTGGAGATTTATGAGCAGAACAGAAGAGTGATATGATGAGAATCATATTGGGAAATAGCAGTGGATTAGGGTGGGGGAGACACCAAGCGTTCACAGCCGCAGTAATCCAGGCAAGAGGTTAGGGAAGGTTATATGTGGGAAGTCACACCAAAAAAGTTAAAAATGGTTCTCAGGATGTTACAATTATGAGCAAGTTTTCTTTTCTTTTCTTTTCTTTTCCTTTTTTTTTGGTATTTTTCTGAATATAGTAAATTTTCAACAATGAGCATTGACTTTTATTATCCAAAAAAGAGATAGAGCCCTTGAGAACAAAGGCAGAGCACTGTGCGTGAGGAATCTCAAGACTGTACAACAGTTAGGGAGTGAGGGACAACACAGAGGGAGGCACATCACAGATGACGCCAAGGAGAAAAGGAAAACAGGTTAACAGCAAGGAAGCAGCAGAGCCAGATGGAGGAGGAGGGGGTTAGAAGGACATGGAAATGATTATTTCAGTTAGGGGTAGGTAAATCCAAGGCGACTGCAGAATGCCCAAGTGACCACCAGGCTAGAGGTGGAAATGCTAGTCCGAAGCCAAAAAGAGGAGTGAGGACTAGAGACCGTGCTGGGTGTCATTTCCACACGGCTCCAAGTTAGAAACCAGGGGCTGCCTCGCCAGACATGAAAGACAGTGCAGAAAGCAGAGGGAGAAGGGCACAGCACAGACATTTTGGGGGGATGCTATTTTTAGTGGGCAAGAGGAGTAAGAGCAAACAGAGAGGAGCTAACAGAGAACCAGAAGAATGCCGTGTCACCAAAGCTAAGAGCATAGGGTTGCCAGAAAGGGTTGGATGGCAACAAGATCGAATGCTCTAGAGCGGTACTGTCTCACAGAGGAGCCACTAGCCACATGTGTGACTATTTAAATGTAATTAAAATTAAAAATTCAGCTCTTCAGTCACACTTGCCATATTTAAAGTGTTCAATGCCACATGTTGCTAGTGGCTACCATACTGGGCAGCACAGACTAGAACATAGCCGTCATTGCGGAAAGTTCTATTGGGTGGCACAGCTTTGGAGGCATGAAGCATGGTCTCAGGTAAAGCTAATGGATTTGGTAATGAGAAGCTCACTGGTGACCTTGAGGAAAACACTTACAGAGGAGTGGTGGATTCTAATGCTGTATTAAACACCCAAGCTTGCACTGGGTACAGAATATTTATGAAAGAGGAAGGTAGTCTGCTCAGCACCAAGCCCTGTGCCCAGCCATCCTGTGGCTGAAGAGCTGCAGCCAATAAAGGGTACCCATGTTGGGGTAACTGTGCCATCCTGTAGTTCCCAGTACTTACCGAGGACCTAGCACATAGTAAACTTTCGATATATATCACCTGAATGAGGGGCTGAGACATCACAGAATCTGTCCAAGAAATGAATGCTAAGCATTCACCTGGCCTGGCCCCACAGTACTGTGGCTCTTCAGCTCTGGTGGTCATTTAAGGAGAGAAAATATCTGCCTTCCTTGGCTTACCCCCACCCTTTCCAAACGACCCACTGTCACATGGTTGCCATGGCTAGGCTGGTCCAATTACACCCATTGTTAATAACAACACCCCTTAATGGGGGATACCATTGTGCACAGCTCCATATGGCTCTTCGACCTGCAGTATTTCTTTCTTTAATTCTCATAACAACTCTTTGAAAAAGATTTAAGTACAATCCCTATTTTACAGATGAGGAAATTGAGGCTCAAGGAGATTAACATGCCCGAAGTCATTTAGCTGATAAATGATAGGAACAAGATCTAAATGCAAGCCAGACTCCAGATAACAATGCCCCACCTAACCTACATTCATTTCATCAGAGTTTGGGTGTTCTAAGATTTAAAACTGCATATGCGGTGATTCACAAAAACGTTAAAAACAAACGTAGAAGAGGAAAACATATCAGAAGGGGAAGTGCCAAAAGCTGTTTAGCAGCCGTTATGATTGATGAATTACGTGAGAATTCTTTTTCTTTTTTCTGTGTTCCAAATTGACTTTGATGTACATGTATCACTTTTATGGCAAAACATAATTCTAATCTCTCCCTGGTTTTTCTGTTACTTTTCCATTTTTAGCCAGTCAAATAACATAATTTGCGCGCATCACCAATCTCTACCATACTTCTGTTCTCATCTTAATTAGTGCTCTCTGAGTTCTCAGGAAGATAGGGAAGCTCTACAATAATAACAGTTCTGGACAGGATCGCCCAGATAAGTGACCACCTAACTCACCTTCTAAGTAGGTAATGCCAATGAACAAAAATGTCAATCGGTGCCTTTAAAAACTCTATGGGGCAATATATATTATCTTCTTTCTAGACTTTTTTAAACCTATGTTTTAAGTCTTATTTTCAATCACTTGAATTATCCCATAATATATTACCCACTGAACTCCTGTAATCGCATAATTTGGGCAAATCTGAGAATCTTTTTTTGAGTGCTCACCAAGACCAAACAATCTAGTAATTAGTAAAAATGGACACACTATCAATATGGTTTTTTTTTTTAATCCAACATCAAGTAAGTAGTGACTAAAATTAGATGCCTTGGCCGGGCACGGTGGCTCATGTCTGTAATCCCAGCACTTTGGGAGGCCGAGGCAGGCAGATCATCTGAGGTCAAGAGTTCGAGACAAGCCTAGCCAATATGGTGAAACCCCATCTCTACTAAAAATACAAAAATTAGCCTGGCATGGTGGCACACGCCTGTAATCCCAGCTACTCAGGAGGCTGAGGCAGGAGAATTGCTTGAACATAGGAGGCGGAGGCTGCAGTGAGCCGAGATCATGCCATTGCAATTCAGCCTGAGTGACAAGAGCGAAACTCTGTCTCAAAAAAATAAAATAAAATAAAATAGTAATAAATAATAAAATAAAATAGAGGCCTTTTCCTAGAACAAGTATAGGGTTTGGTGTGAAGAGGCCCAGGGAGAGGTAGATGTTGAAGAACTTTTCATGAACATATAAATCTGATTATTAGGGCACAAAGTTTCAAACAAGGCCCTTTACTACTGATGTAGAGCAGAACCTTGGTCTAGGTCACTCTGTCCACCATGTGATTCTGTTGACTGCTTCTACTCCAAGGGAAAAGGTGCTTCAGAGTCTGTGGAAGATGGACAGTTGCCTTCCTACATCCATGCTCTCTTCTTCCTTAGTAACAGATTCTTAAATTGATGTAGGATAGCAGTGAGTCCAATTAAAAGCACACATTCCCTGATATCCCTTGTCACTAGAGCTAGTCAGTGAAATGTAAGCAGAAGTTAATGAGTGGGGCTTCCAGGAAAGCCTTTCATAGAGAACCATGTCAACCAGGAGGGTCTCTTTTTACCTGCTGTCTTTTCTCTTTGTCTTGCCTAGAATTAACACATGATCCCTGGAGCTCTAGCCACCATCTTTGATCTTGAGAATGGATTTTATGCACTAAGATTGAGAGTAGCAGGAAAACAGAACCAGCTTGGACTCCTGATGACATTAGGAAGTCATCATCCCTGCCCTCAACTTCCCACCTCTGGATGTGTTTCAGGTAAGAGAATAAATCTCTATATTTGTTTAAAATCACTACAACTGGACATCTTGGTTAGGTGCATGAAGGTGCAATTCCTAATGCACCCAGGTCCTTGGGATATATTATATTAACATTGGCTAACCTGATAACAGAATGTATGACCTTAAATCTATCTATAAAGCTAACACCACAGAAAAAAATGTATAAACTTAACATAATTTTTTAAGTATTAGGTGTAATGGTCAAAGTAAACTAGGACTAATAAAATATAGCTAACATTTATTAAATAGTTATTCCAAGAAGTTTGCAAGGTATTTTATATACATCACCTCATTTATTACTCAGTCTGACGCCATAAGATAAGTATTATTATTCTCATTGAAGAAACTAAGGCTTGCAGGGGAGGGCAGAGTTATGTTACTTTGCCAGGGTTAAAGATTAAGCTCTTAACCATCTCTTAACCCTTAACTCTTAGAGTTAACAGCTAGTTCATGGCAGAGCCTCTCAGGCAGAAAAACACCAAGGCACAAAGTCTGAGCAAATATGGTGTAAAAGGTAAAATATAAAAGATCTAATCAGAAACCCCAAGTATACTTTGTAAGTTGTATAAGAGCACTCTGTATAACTCTGTGTAGTAGAATTTTCAAGAAGCAGAAAAATTAAACTCATAGGAAAGGAAGTGTTAAAAAGTTGTCCAAACATCACAAGCAATAAGTCATACAGTATGGCTTCTTATGCACTGGTATTATGCAATGAGAGGGACACAACATTACGTCTGCAGTATTCTCACCAAAATACATAAACTCAATCTCATTGTGGAAAAATACCAGATAAATCCAAATTGAAAGACATTCTACAAAATAATGGGCTCATGAAAAGTGTCAAAGTTAGAATAATCTTCCTTACATCTAAAAAAAATCTTGTTGAAATTTTTATAAGAAATTTATTTAACCTCAATGTAAGAAAAAATTGTCTTCTTTACCATGTTGAATCTTCCGATTCATGAACAAGGTATGTCTCTCATTAATACAGATTTTTTTATTTCTTTCGTTAGTGGTTTCATCAGTGTTTTGTAGTTTTCAGCAAAAAAACTTAGACATTTTTTAATTTACATTTTTTAAGTATTTCTTTTTTGACTAAATGATATTATATTGTTGATTTGGCATCTACATGTTCATTGCTAGAATATAGAAACACAAGTGATTTTTGTATGTTGAACCTGTATTTGGAGACCTTGCTAAACTCATTAATTAGCTTTAAGGAATTTTTGTAGATTATTTGGGATTCTCTATATAGACAGCCATGACATCTGCACAAAACAGCAGATTTTTTTCTTCTTTTCCAACCTGTATGCTTTTTATTTTCATTTCTTGCCCTGTTTATCTGGCTAGAACCCCCAGTGGCAAATTGAATGAGTAATGAAAGTGAACATCCTTGCTTAGTTTCCCATATTACGGGAAAAGCATTCAGTCTTTCACCATTAATTGTGATATCAGCTGTGAGGTTTTTGTAGATGTTCTTTGTCAACCTAAGCAGGTTCCCCTATATTCCTTGTTTTATAATTTTTTATTTTTTATTTTTAAAATCATGAATGAGTGTTGAACTTTGTTAAAAGCTTGTTCTGTATCTATTGATATGATCATGTGATCTTTTTTCTTTAACTTCCTTAATTTGATGGATTAAATTGATTGCTTTTCAAATATACAGCCCACTTTGCATCCCTGGGATAAACCCCACTTGGTCATAGTGAAAACTTTTTTTTTAAGTGTCAAAGTCATGAAAGACAAGGAAAGACTGAGGAACTATCACATACTGGAGGAGATAAAGGAGACACAACAACTAAATGGCAGTGTGAGATCCTGGATTGGATCCTGGAACAGAAAAAGAACACTAGGAGGAGAAGTGGTAAATTTCAAATAGGCCTGTAGTTTAGTTAGTAATATTGTGCCAAAGTTAATTTCCCTGTTTTGATAATTGTACTATGGTTATTTGGTAACATTAGAGGAAGCTTGGTAAAATATGTACAGTCATGCCCCACGTAACATTTCAGTCAATGACAAACCACATATATGACAGCAGTCTCAGAATATTATAAAACTGTATTTTTACTATACCTTTTCTATACTTAGATAGAATCTATGTTTAGATACCCAAATACCATCATGCTATAATTGCCTACAGTATTCAGTACAGTAACTTGCTGTACAGGTTTATAGCCTAGGAGCAATAAGCTATATACCATGCAGCATAGGTGTATAGTAAGCTATCTGCCATTTAGGTCTGTATGAAAACCTTCTATAGTGTTCATACAATGATGAAACCGCCTAACCACTCATTTCTCAGAATGTGTCTTCGTCATTAAGCAACACATAACTGTACATGAAGTCTCTATACAGATTAAGCGTCCTAATCCAAAAGTGGGAAATCCAAAATGTTCCAAAATCCAAAACTTTTTGAGCATCGACATAACAACATGGCACCACAAGTGGAAAATTCCACACCTGACTTCATGTGATGGGTCAAAACACAGGCACACAATATACAGTTTATTCAGCATCCTCAGTGAAAAAATAAAATTATCTTTAGGCTATGTTTATAAGGTATATGGAACATGAATGAATTTCATGTTTAGACTTGGGTCCCATCTCCAAGATGTCTCATTTTACATATATATGTATGTATACACACACACACACACACACACACACACACACACAAATATTCCAAAATCCAAATAAAAACTTGGAATCTGAAACACTTTCATACCAAGAAATTCATTCCTTCCTTCCTTCCTTCCCTCCCTCCCTCCCTCTTTCTTTCTTTCTCTCTCACTCTCTTTCTTTCTTTCTTCCCTCTGTGGCCCAGGCTGGAGTACACTCACCTCGCTGCAGACTCCCTGCGTCCGGCTCCCATGATTCTCCTGTCCTGGCCTGCGGGCTGCCGGGAATGCCGGCGCGCGCCACCACCCCTCCCTGGTTTTTCTCCTTTGGCTGGAGGCGCGGTTTCGCCATGTCGGCCAGGCTGGTCTCCAGCTCCTGACCTCGAGTGGTCTGCCCGCCTCGGCCTCCCGAGGTGCTGGGACTGCAGATGGAGGCTCGCTCACTCGGTGCTCGGTGTTGCCCAGGCTGGAGTGCGGTGGCGTGGTCTTGGCTCGCTGCAGCCTCCGCCTCCCAGCCGCCTGCCTTGGCCTCCCAGGGTGCTGGGATTGCAGCCTCTGCTTGGCCGCCGCCCCGTCTGGGTGGTGGGGAGCGTCTCTGCCTGGCCGCCCATCGTCTGGGTTATGAGGAGCTCCTCTGCCCGGCCGCCCCGTCTGGGAGGTGAGGAGCGCCTCTGCCCGGCCACCCATCGTCTGGGAAGTGAGGAGCGCCTCTGTGCGGCCGCCCCGTTTGGGAAGTGAGGAGTGCCTCTGCCCCGCCGCCCCTTCTGGGATGTGAGGAGCGCCTCTGCCTGGCCGCCCCGTCTGGGAGGTCTATCACAGAGGCCAGAAGCAATGTGGGGGCTGGACGTGGTGGCTCACACCTGTAGTCCCAGTACTCTGGGAGGCCGAGGTGGGTTGATCACTTGAGGCTAGGAGTTCGAGACCAGCCTGGCCAACATGGCGAAACATATGAAAAATACAACTGACAAACCAACCAACCAACCAAGCGAAAACAAAACAGGTCTACCCTGGAGTCATACTCTAATTTTTTCTATTTTCCTCCCTTTCTGATCCTTTATCCCACTTTCTTTTTCTTCCTCTTCCTTCTCCTTCTTCTTTGTCAAATAGAGGATTGAGTTATTATCATTGATCCATACAAAGTCCCTCTCTCATTTATTTTCTTTAATTCCCACCCCCCATTTCTATTCCCCGTCTTCCCATGTGCAACCTTCCTAATATGTTTGATATGCATCTTTTTGTTTGTATGTACTTTTAGAAAATGTTTATTGTTTTGTGTGCAAAAAAAAAAGAAAATTATACAAGTCACACAAAAAAAAGGCATGATACAAATTTATATAGTATAGCACAATAATGGTAGATCACACTTATGGAGCACTTACTATGTGGCAGGCAGTTTTATGTACTTTACATATATATATTTAACCCTCTCATGAAGTAGGTATCATTACCCTCATTGTACAGATGTGAAAACTAAGGCGCACAGTGATTAAGGAACTTGCCCAAGGACATTTAACAATTAAGTGACAGAGCTGTGATTCCAATCTAGTTAATCTGATTACAGACTAAATAAATTTAAAAATGATTCCAAAAAAAAAATACCAAGAAATTTCAAATAAGTGATTCTCAACTTATATTTTTTTGCAAGTTTTTTATATATGAAATTATTTCATTATAGAAGGGTTTTTTTAAGTTGTCCAAAAATTACCTCCAGAAAGAAGTTAGGTGCAAATACAGAGTTGAACTGTTTTCTTATTTCAAGGAATATTCCTATGGTATCAAAATTGTTATAGAGCATGGAAAACAATGGGAAGTATCTCAATTAATTCTATAAAGCTAATAAGAACCTGATATTAAAACCTGGCAATACCATCTGAAGAAAAAGACTTTTTTTTTTTTTTTCTGAGATACAGTTTTGCTCTTGTTGCCCAGGCTGGAGTGCAGTGGCAAGATCTCAGCTCACTGCAAACTCCACCTCCCAGGTTCAAGCGATTCTCATGCCTCAGCCTCCCAAGTAGCTGGGATTATAGGCGCACACCACCACGCCCAGCTAATTTTTGTATTTTTAGTAGAAACGGGTTTCACCATGTTGGCCAGGTTGGTCTTGAACTCCTGACCTCAGGTAATCCATCTGCCTCGGCCTCCCAAAGTGCTAGCATTAAAGATGTGAGCCACCGCGGTCCGGCTAAAAACTGCTCTTGAATCTCACTCATGAATATAGATCCAAAACCCTAAATAAAACACTAAAAACTTAAACTCAACAATATATCTTTTAAAAAATCATCATGACAAAGTACACTTGATTCCAAGAATGCCATGGTGGCCCAATATTTTAAAATTTATTAAGAGAACAGGTCAAATGCATTTGATATTATTCAATATTCATTTCTGATTTTAAAAATCAGACATGATAAACTAGGAATAACAGGATACTTTACCATCTACTTCATGACAGAAGTCAAAATTTAAAGTATCACCCCTGTTATATGATATTATTCTGGAAGTTCTTGCCAGTGCAATAAGAAAAGAATAAGAAATAGGATGTTCAACTATCAAAACAGAGAAAAAAACTGTCACTGTTATTTGAAATGATATAAAAACTATTAGAGCAGAGGATTTAATACGTAGAATTCTTGCAAAATAAATAAACAAGAACTCATTGCTTCTCTACATAAATACCATTCCAAAATACAACAAGAAAAGATCATGATCATAATAACAACCAAAAAACATAAAATACTAAAAACAAACTCAACAAGAATAATGCACAATGCAAATGAGAAAACTGCAAAACTTTGCTTGTAAACATAAAAGGAAATTCAATTAAATAAAATAAGTTAAAAGTTAGATTATACAGGGTTGACAAGGTTACAGGAAAACAGATAATCATATACTTTACTGCAAAAGCAAAAATGGACAATATCTATCAAAACCTAAATGGCAGGCAGCATGGTAGCTCATGCTTGTAGTCCCTTTGGACTTTGGGAGGCTGAGGCAGGCAGATTACTTGAGCCCAGGAGTTCGAGCCCAGCCTGGGCAACATGATGAAACTCTGTCTCTAAAGAAAATAAAAGAAATTAACCAGGCGTGGTGGCACATGCCTGTAGTCCCAGCTACTCAGGAGGCTGAGGTAGAAGGATCACTTGAGCCCAGGGCGTTGAGGCTACAGTGAGCCAAGATCACGCCACTGTGCTCCAGCCTGGGCAACAGGGTGAGATCCTGTCTCAAAAATGAAAACAAAGCATTAAATGCACATAACCTTTGAGCCAGCAATTCTACTTCTAGAAATGTATTTTACAGCTATTATGTATGTATAAATATGTGAGAGAGAAAGTGTATGTGTGTGTGTACGTTCAACACAGCATTGTTCTTAATAGCAAAAAGCTAGGAACAACATCAGTATTGAAAAATAAGACTTATCAAAGATGACTATCAACATTATAAAAGAACATGTAGCCATACCATAAATAGTATGATCAATATATTGAAGAATATTTTTGTAAAACATATATTTATAAAATAGGCAGGATGTACATACTTCTAAAAATTAGCAATGTACTTTTGTCTGCGTGGCAGAATTATGATAACTTGTTTTCTTTCCTGTGCTTTTCTATGTTTTCTAAATTGTCTACAATACTCATGTATTATAATTAACAGGGAAAAGTAATAAAAGCTTTATCTGTGGATGAGAGGAATTCCAGTACCTAACATTTGTATTAGGTACTTGCCAGACCTAATGCCTCTAAATTCACATGCACTGCCTCTAAATTCTGTATTTGTAGTTGCCAACTTGCAACACTCAGCATACATGTTTTTCATTTTCACCAGTTTCTACCACTATTTCAATGAACTCAACCCTGCAGCCCATACTAAAACTACATTCTGATCTTGAGTGGAGAAGTGAAAGCACCACTCTGCTTGTGTAAAACAGAGGGGAAAAGATCATCATGGCAGGAAGGAGGGCAAACTAGGGTGTTTATCTTGCAAGCCTCAAATCTCTAATTTTATCCACTACAGGAAGCAGTGGCTACTTTTGTTTCATCAACTTTTCTTTATCTCCATGATAAGTGTGTTTTATTATCTGTATATGCACAATGATGTACTGCTCCAGTAAGCCAGGATATCAGGGCAGGAAACCGGGGAGTATGTTTTAAGGCTTAGATCCTGTCCAACTATATCTCATCAGCAAGAACTGGGAAGTGAAGCTCAGTATAAACATGCCATTTGTGATATACACACTTACACTTCCCCTGCAACTGCTCCACTCTGAGCAGCCAGCATGCAGCATTTGAGAAAATGTTCTGTAGCCCGATGCCGTCTGCTTCAGAGAGAGCCCTAACCACATTTGGGGGATAAATGTCTTGTACCTGTTATCTTTATGATCTCCTTAAACACCCTCCGTCACAGGAACCCTGCAAACTTCCCCAGATTCATTATAGGGAATTAAATGCTTTCAACTCTATACATTGGTGGTTCACAACTTCTGTATAGGAGAGGTTTAAGGTGCAATAATCTGGAAGAAAGAGGGGACTGGGAGCAGTGGCTTTCAAATGATTTTTACCTCAATTTGCAGTAACAGTTATTTTATTTCACACTGTGACCCATTGTAAACATAGGTGTAACATGCACATATACACACAAATGTGCAATATTACTGAAGTAAAACCTTTCTAAATACACATGCTAAGTGTGACACACCTTTACCTATTCAGTAGTGTCATGTTCTAGTCTATTCCATTCTATTAAAAATTCTGCCCAAATCTCACTGAAATTATTCTGATCATGATGATATCATGATGATAGCAACGTGCAGGTGGAAAAGTACTGGACAAGAGGTCTTTGGGGCCTGGATTTATGACCATTTGGAGTGCAGGAGTGGGCTACGCTCATACCCAGACAGGTGTCTTGACATCACAGGTACATGGTATCTTTTTGCTCTAATTGAATTGTTGGAGATGAAGCAAATTCAAGAAATTTTTGAGAAGCTGTAGGAGTGTTCAGAGTCACAAATTTCCAAAATTGCATTTATGGAAATCACATTTATGGACATAACTCAAATTTTTTAATCTTTCTCACAACCCCCTTGTTTTTTATTTTAAATTTTACTCTAGATACAAAGGGTACATGTGCAGATTTGTTACATGGGAATATTGTGTGATGCTGGGGTTTGAAGTATGGATCCCATCACCCAGGTAGTGAACGTAGTACCCAACAGGGTTTTTTAACCCACCCCCACCAACCCCAGGAGTCCCCAGTGTCTATTGTTCCCATGTTTATGTCCGTGTTTGCTCAGTGTTTAGCTCCCACTTATAAGTGAGAGCATGCAGTGTTTGATTTTCTGTTCCTGCATTAATTTGTTTGGATCATGTCCTCCAGCTCCATTAATGTTGCTGCAAAGGACATGATTCCATTCTTTTATAAAGCTGCATAGTATTCCATGGTGTTTATGTACCACATATTACTTATCCAACCCACCATTCATGGGCATCTGACAACCTCTCTTGGAACCCTAGCAGAGGAGGGGAAAGTGGAAGCACAGTTACCATAGGAAGAGCTGTTGAAGAGCTCAACGTTGAAGAAGGCGTAGTCTCCACTGGTCATGCCATGCCTGTGCGCCGCCAGCATGATGCTCCGGATGGTGTCACTGCTCGCACACATGATCACCACTGGGGGAGGAACAAACAACACACATGAGGCATCCCTTTGCAGAGCACTTCGAGCATGCTGACACCAGTAAGGGACATCTGACCAGGAACGGGATACTTGCACGGTCCTGAAGTATCTCCCCTCACAATCACTTGTTAACTACAAATGGACCATGGTGGAACCTAGCAGACGCCTCCATAACCAAGAGATGGAAGCCAACATCACCAAACATGGGAACACAGATCCATGAGACACCTGGAATAACACTCTAAGGACCAAAAATGTCCAGATAGGCAGCCTACATCTAATCAGAAGGAGGCAGCCACAAACCCAACTTGGGGAATGGTCTGTAGAAAATCAGCCTATGCTCTTTAAAATGGTCAATCTCATGAACAACAAAGACAGGCTGAAGAGACATTCTAGACTGAACGAGGCTTAAAGAAATAGGCAACTGACTGCAATGTGTGATGCTGGATTGGATTCTGGACCTTAAAATAAATACATACATATATACATAAATGTTTTGCTATAAAGGGCATTATGAAGATGACTGGTGAAATTTGAATAAGTTCCATACACTAGATAATAGAATTCTGTTTGTGTTAAAGTTCTTACTTTTCATAATTGTGCTGTGGTTATGTAATTAAACATTCTTGTTCTTAGGAAATATGCACTGGAATGTTTAGGAGTAAATAAGCGTGATTCTGTACTTTCAAATTGTTCATAACAAGTATTATCTGTGTGTGTATGTATATGTACACATATATTGATAGATGATAGATGATAGATAGATAGATAGATAGATAGATAGATAGATAGATAGATAGATAGATAATAGGTAGATAGGTAGAAAAGAGGAGAGGAAAGGAAGGGAGGGGAGGGGAGAGGAGAGGAGGCCAGAGGAGGGGAGAAGAGGGGAGAGGGAAATGGAGATACTTGAAATCATAATTCAAATGTGGCAAAATATTAACAATTGATGAAACTCTAAATGAAGCTTTTACAGACCAGTTCTTTATACTTTCTTACATCTTTTCCAAAAGTGCAAGATTATTTCAAAATAAAGTTCTTTTAAAAAAAACTGCATCAAATAAATCACCAGATTTGCCCAATATAAGATAGTGAAAATTGTCAACTGCTTTTTATACTTAATAGCCTGGTAAATGCATTGTCCTGAAAAAGCAAAGTTAATGATTTTAGAGAGAACATTCACTTGGCAAATCAGAGGATTCAGAGGGTGCTACAAGCTTTCTGCTGTTTGAATTTTAAAACATTACTTTCAGGTTGTCTTAACATACGTAAGAAATCGTTTGTAACATTCCAGGTATCTCTCCCATGTTCTCTCAGTTTATATCCTCACTGTTGGATTCAAGAGGCTTCACACAACTCGAAACCCTCTCGAATTGGATATTGTTGCCTACCACATAAGGGCTACACAGGCTAGAGTGAAGTAGGGCTTGACCATGACCCAGTCTATTTGATCCCTGTTGATAGACCCAGGTCTCCATGACCGGGACCACTGTGTTTTCCGCACACATACTGTGCAGAGAGACCTGGAGAGACCTGGGTGCTATAAACCGCATTATCACGATGCATGCCAGCCCTCCAAGATGTGTATGTTCTTTGTAAAAGCATGGGTGCTGAAAGACATAAAACAAACTTCAGGCTATGCCAAAGCGGCCTTGGCAACCTGCATGGAGGTTGGGCTCTTGTTGATATTTAGTTTACTGCGCACGTTAATTCAGTGTTAGATCATGACTCTGACATTTCATACCCCAAAAGGGCTCGGTGTACAGCATAAAAGCTCTAGAGAAAAAGTTTCTAAAACAATACAAAATTCTTAAAGATCTACAACTATGGGAGTAGGTGTGGTTTCTGCCTGAAAGTATAGGTATACATTTGGGATAAATAATCAATTCCAAGATGCCTCAGTAAGAAAGTTTTCAAAGAAACTTCTAATTATTTGTTATGACTTAGACCCTTGTTTTACCTCTGATTTGATTCTAGCCTCTTAAATGAACAAAGAGCCAAAGTGTCCCATAAAACATTCAACAAGGGACTGAGGCTGGACAAGTTTGAAGAATGTGGATTCCAAGAGTGGATGTCTCCAGGAGGTTCCAGGAAGTTCTGGCTGACTGGCCACCAAGCATCCCTCATCATTTTTCGATCAAGTGATCATAGTCCAGGGTCTGGCTCTCAGTCCCAAGATGCAGAACCTGATTCTGTCAACATATAGAGAGTAGAGTCATTGCTTAGGGGCAAGTTTCCAATAACCTAACTCAGATATGTATAGGTAATCTGAAATGCATACTGTTTAAATTCAATGAGGTCCAGGATGGTTATGAATATATTTGTGTCAACATGCCCTGTATCCGAGCATGCTAACTGAAGAGACAAATTATAAGCAGTAGGATGCAAGTAAGGATGAAATCAGAATCAAGGAGGCCAGTAGAAGATTCAGATGTCAAAGGCACCAGGACTTGATGACCCTAGGCAACCATCTAAGAGATATATCTGGTCCAGGACCAAACAGGCAGGGTCCAAGGACCAGAGGACAAGTTTTCCCAAACTTTGCCTGAAGTTTCCCTAAACATTGGCCTCTGTGGCACTTTTTTTTCTATTTTTACATTCCTGGCCCATCTCCTTCTCTCTCTTCCTGCTATGGTTTGGTTGTGTCCCCCAGATTTCATGTGTTGGAAACTTAATTCTCAAAATTATTTGTTGGTGGTATTTGGAGATGGGGCCTTTGGTTGATACTTATGATTAGATAAGGTCATCAGATTGGGTCCCCTAAGATGGCACTGGCAGTTTAGAAGAAGAGGAAGAGAGACCTGAGCTGGCACACATTTGCTCTCTCACTGTGTGATGCCCTCCATAGTGTTATGACACAGCAAGAAGATCCTCACAAGATGCCGGCACCATGCTATTGAACTTCCTAGCCTCTAGAAGCATAAGCTAAATAAACTTCTTTTCTTTACAAATTACCCAGTCTGTGGTATTTTGTCATAGCAACAGAAAACAAACTAAGACACACCCCACCACCACCAAATCCTTCTGATGGACACATTATTTGTTTTGTTTTCTGTTGTTGTTATTTTGTTTGCTAGTTCATTTGTTTGGAGACAGATTCTCAGTCACCCAGACAAGAGTGCAGTGGCTCAGTCTTAGCTCACTGCAACCTCCATCTCCTGGGCTCAAGTGATCCTCCCACCTCAGTACCTCCCAAGTAACTGAGACTACAAGTGCATGTTACCACACCCAGCTAATTTTTATACTTTTTGTATAGACAGAGTTTTGTCATGTTGACCAGGCTAAGTGATCAGCCCACCTTGGGCCTCCCAAAGTGCTGAGATTATAGGCATGAGCCACCACGCCCAGCCTACATTCTTTCTGTAAATGTTAGCAGCCACTTAGACTGAGCAAGAGAGATATAGAGTGGCACTGTGTCTATCTAAGCAGATTTTGATTATTTTAGATCTTATCCATTTTGTGTTGGCCATGTGATTTAAGACTCAAAAGGAAGCCCTAATTTCCAAGTTCATGAGCAGAGCATTGTCTTTCTTGAATAAACCAAACCCATAATGCACATTATCATCCAGTTTCAGTTCAAACTGGAGCAAGCACCTAATGACAGTTGCAAAGTAGTCAAAGTGCATGATCCCAGATTTTTATGATGCTCCCCAATCTCTTAGGGTTGTCTCACTCATGCCTAATTGAACAGCAAGTATTTTTAGTAACTTGCCTTTATACAATCAAAAGGTTTAGAATAGTTTTAATTAAAATAGCTTTCTTTTCCTGCTTATGTTTCATCCATTTATATAATAACTAATTAAATTACATATTTATCATAATAAACACAACCAGCAACAACAGATTTGGGGACAACTCTTAGAAAATGTATGAAGTATGAGAAGTGTGCAGCATATTCAGGAGAACTATACTAGCTGCCAGCACCTACCAACAGGTGATAAGATTTATAGAGAACAGAGGACATCAGCTAATCCTGCGACCTGCATAAGTAGAGGTTAATTAAGGCAGTTTTTGTTGTATCTCAGTATAGTTAATATATAAATATTAATTTTGGGTCACATTGTTAAAATTCTAAAAGAGGGAATGATGGTGTAACTGTAACTTTATGTATAGACTTTTCTTCATTCTACTCTATTTTCTCCTCCTTGCCAAAGAACTTTCAATGTTCCATGCCACCCTCCATCATCCGGTTCTCACAATGACATCTGTAAATGGCTTCTCACTATTGCATCATGTTCTTGCAATCACTATAAGAACAGCAGAGAGAAATGCAAAGAGGTAGCTATAGAAGTCAATTCAGAGAATCACAAACATTCCAGGTAGTATCCCTGAATTGGGGAGATACTTATTTTCAAAATCTCAAGTCTTCATTGGGAGAAACCTCTAATGTGCTAACATTTCTCATCTCTCAATGTGCTTTCATTTACCCTCCCCTCACCCCCAACAAGAGGAAAAGAAGTGAAATGTCTGATTGTTGAGCCTAAAATTGAGTATGCTGGCTCAGTCTTTTCTTCTCTCTTCTTTGGGTTGTGGCTGTTTGCAGAAAGCACATATCATGGGCTTCTTTTGCCACATTGTCATGAGTTAGCAGGGGAGATTTGCAGCTAAACAGCACTATATGTGATTTAATAGATATTCCTGCCTAATTCTGGGAGGAAGTAATAGCAAGCAGGCCCTTTTGGAAACAGATCTAAATCCATGTTCAACTGCTTTTATCAATAATGAGGATATATTCATATTCTCCATCTGGCTACTGTACCCATCTTCCAGTTAATTATAAATTTAGAAGGAAAAGAGGGATATCACTGCATGGAAGCAAAGCAGAGTATGCCATGTCCTGCACACTGAAAATGTGACACCAAAAATGAAAAACTCAACAGTAACTTTAAAAGTGGCCAAGGAAATATCCAAACAAGATGAATTACAAAAAAAAAAAAAAAAAAACATAGGTGGTAAATAGAAGGTAAGAAAAGTAGAAGATCAATCCAAGAGGTCTAGCATCCAAATAGGAAAAAAATCTAGAAAGAGGAAATAGAGAAAATGAAAAGGATACAATTATCACAGAAATAACTTAAGAAGTATTCCCAGAATTAAAAGATATGAGTTTCTGGATAAAAGAGGTCTATTGAGTACACAAGGAAGAGGAGAAGATTCTAAAAATTTCCAGGAAAGCAAAGTAACAAACTATAAGTTCAGAATCCAACCTGATTCCAGCTTTCTAATAGCAATGTTAGAATTTAGAAGACAGTAAAGCAATACTGTCACATTTCGAGGGAAAATTATTTCCAACCTAGAATACTATAACTATGTGTAAAGGTATGATGAAAATTTTTCAATCACAAACCCTCTCAAAATTTAGGCCTTATTCATCCTTTCTCAGAAAGCTCTTGGAGGATGTGCTCCACCAAAACAAAAACATAATCAAAAAAGAGAAACACACAGGGATCTAGCTCAACAGAGAGGTGATGGAAGTCCCAGGAGGACGTTGAAGAACCCAGAGTGGCAATTGTGCAAAATACCTAGAAAATAACCGGGATGCAAGGCAGGTTCAACATACGCAAATCAATAAATGTAATTGATCACATAAACAGAACCAACAATAAAAACTGCATGATTATCTCAATAGATGCAGAAAAGGCCTTCGATAAAATTCAACAGCCCTTCATGCTAAAAACTATCAATAAACTAGGTATTGATGGAATGTATCTCAAAATAATAAGAGCTATTTATGACAAACCCACAGCCAATATCATACTGAATGGGCAAAAACTGGAAGCAGTTTTTTCCTTTGAAAACTGGCACAAGACAAGGATGCCCTCTCTCACCACTCCTATTCAACATAGTGTTGGAAGTTCTGGCCAGGGCAATCAGGCAGGAGAAAGAAATAAAGGGTATTCAATTAGGAAATGAGGAAGTCTAATTGTCCCTGTTTGCAGATGACATGATTGTATATTTAGAAAACCCCATCATCTCAGCCCAAAATCTCCTTAAGCTGATAAGCAACTTTAGCAAAGTCTCAGGATACAAAATGAATGTGCAAAAATCACAAGCATTCCTATACAACATTAACAGACAAACAGAGAGCCAAATCATAAGTGAACTCCCATTCACAATTGCTACAAAGAGAATAAAATACCTAGGAATCCAACTTACAAGGGATGTGAAGGACCTCTTCAACAACTACAAACCACTGCTCAATGAAAATAAAATAAAATAAAATAGGACACAAACAAATGAAAGAATATTCCATGCTCATGGATAGGAAGAATCAATATCATGAAAATGGCCATATTGCCCAAAGTAATTTATAGATTCAATGCCATCCCCATCAAGCTACCAATGACTTTCTTCACAGAATTGGAAAAAACTACTTTAAAGTTTATATGGAACCAAAAAAGAGCCGGCATTGCCAAGACAATCCTAAGCAAAAAGAACAAAGCTGGAGGCATCACGCTACCTGACTTCAAACTATAGTACAAGGCTACAATAACCAAAACAGCATGGCACTGGTACCAAAACAAATATATAGACCAATGGAACAGAACAGAGGCCTCAGAAACAATGCCACACATCTACAACCATCTGACAAAATGAGAAATGGGGAAAGAATTCCCTATTTAATAAATGGTGCTGGGAAAATTGGCTAGCCATAAGTAGAAAGCTGAAACTGGATCCCTTTCTTACACCTTATACAAAAATTAATGCAAAATGGATTAGACCTAAAAATTGGCTAGCCATAAGTAGAAAGCTGAAACTGGATCCCTTTCTTACACCTTATACAAAAATTAATGCAAAATGGATTAGACCTAAAACCATAAAAACCCTAGAAGAAAACTTAGGCAATACCTTTCAGGACATAGGCATGGGCAAGGACTTCATGACTAAAACACCAAAGGCAATGGTAACAAAAGCCAAAATAGATAAATGGGATCTAATTAAACTAAAGAGCTTCTGCACAGCAAAAGAAACTACCATCAGAGTGAACAGGCAACCTACAGAATGGAAGAAAATTTTTGCAATCTACCCATCTGACAAAGGGTTAATATCCAGAATCTAAAAAGAACTCAAACAAATTTGCAAGAAAAAAACAAACAATCCCATCAGAAAGTAGGCAAAGGATACGAACAGACACTTCTCAAAGGAAGACATCTATGCAGCCAACAGACACATGAAAAAATGCTCATCATCACTGGTCATCAGAGAAATGCAAATCAAAACCAAAATGAGATACTATCTCATGCCAGTTAGAATGGCAATCATTAAAAAGTCAGGAAACAACAGATGCTGGAGAGGATGTGGAGAAATAGGAACACTTTTACACTGTTGGTGGGAGTGTAAATTAGTTCAACCATTGTGGAAGACAGTGTGGCAATTCCTCAAGGATCTAGAACTAGAATTCTCATTTGACCTAGCAATCCCATTACTGGGTATATACCCAAAGGATTATAAATCATGCTACCATAAAGACACATGCACACGTATATTTATTGCGGCACTATTCACAATGGCAAAGACTTGGAACCAACTCAAATGTCCATCAATGATAGACTGGATTAAGAAAATGTGGCACACATACATCATGGAATTCTATGCAGCCACAAAAAGGCTGAGTTCATGTCCTTTGCAGGGAAATGGATGAAGCTGGAAACCATCATTCTCAGCAAACTATCACAAGGACAGAAAACCAAACATCACATGTTCTCACTCATAGGTGGGAACTGAACAATGAGATCACTTGGACACAGGGCGGGAAACATCACGCACCGGGGCCTGTCGGGGGTGGGGGGTGGGGGGTTGGGGGAGGGATAGCATTAGAAGAAACACCCAATGTAAATGATAACTTGATGGGTGCAGCAAACCAACATGGCACATGTATACCTGTGTATCAAACCTGCACATTGTGCACATGTACCCTAGAACTTAAAGTATAATAATAAAAAAAACTCAGGAGATTTAAAATAAATAATTAGATTATTTAATTATAAATCCATAGGAAATTAAGCAAATAAACAAAAACAGACTGTTTTAACTCCATGGAAAATAGGTAGGGGAAAAAAAGGAAATGTCAACATAGGATCCTGTGTGACTTAACCTTAAATATCATTTAGAAAGTAATGATAATATTTATACTGAATACTTGACTAACTAAAAAATATTGTGTGAGAGATGGGGTCTAGCTATGTTGCCCAGGCTGGAATGCAGTGGCTATTCAAATAGGGCAATCCATAGCCTCAAACTCTTGGACTTAAGCAATCCTCCTGCCTCAGCCTACTGAGAAAAATTTTGGCACAACCATATTGGAAAGATGACTGGAAGGAAAGCTTGCATGTGTGGTTAACAGGCAGTAGAATGATCAAGAAGAGAATTTTCTTCCACTGGGATTCCAAGAGATAAGACCTAAAACTGAAAAAAAAAAAAAAGTAGCATGTTATTAAGACATACGAAGGCCAATACCTACAGGAACAGCTAACAAAAATTGAGAGTGAAAAATGGAGAGTAGGAGACAGGAATGTTTTTCTCCTCATAAACCTTGTGTAGTTTCCTCACTTTCTATAGCTGTAGAACTAAATTTTGGTAAAAAGTAAACCTAATTTTTTTCAAAAAAGATTTCTCTCTGGCTGTTTCTACACTCCATAGCAATGGATATTGTTTGCAAAATGGAGATTGCATCTTTATTTCTGTTGTTCATAAAGCTCCATCTACTCCAAAGGCCTTTAGGATTTCCACACTGCAGCCTACAAAGCTCCTTTTTTCCCCTGCTGTGTTAGTTATTTTACACTTATCATGGCTTCTTTCCTTAAAAATGCTGCTGATTGACCACTCGGTCATTTACCTCAGACTAATTCTAAAAATAAATGACTCTTGTATTGATTAAATACTGTTATCTCTATCTCTACCAACTGTATAATGTTATACAGTCATTATGCAGGCCCAGATTAATGACATACTAATAACTAAAAGGATAAAACTACACTTCTTCACATAAAAACATTTGCGTTAGCACACTTCTAGTTCTGCATCATATAAAGTGCATCCACAAAACAACTACTGGCTTTTATTGCTTGAAAAAATTATTTCTAAGCCTGTCTTTTTAAAACCAAATTTATTGTTAAGTGTGTGGAATATTGAGGGCAGTAGCTGGCTGTGTAAGTGAATCTATTTTAAATAAAGATAATTGTTTTTAAAAATAATATCTGCTCAGGTCTGTTTATTTTAGTGGCATTAGCGAAAGACATGACAGGAAAAAAAAAAGACTTTACATTATTGACTTAGATGGTAAATCCTTAAAATGAAGGAATAATTGATGCCCCTTTGTTTTTCTTTCTACAGTATGCCATGTGAAATTTTAGTCACATTATTATTTGAGACGCTGGCACGGTCAGTTTTTCACTTGTTCAAACATTTGTGATTTGGTTTTAAAGAGAAACTTAAGTCCAAAAAGAAAGTAATACCAATGTTCTCACCAAAAGAGGGAGGAACTCTCTCTACTTTAATTCATAATGCTTAATAGGGAATTTTCAAAAGCAAAAATACTGTCAGTTGCATTTTCACACTTGGGTGAGAATATCAGTTTCAAGAGGCCTGATTCTCACCCCACACATGGTTTCACAGAGAAGAAAACTCACATAAGGAGGCCAGCGAAATCTAGAGGCATCTGCATCTCAGCCCAGGGTTCTTTCCCATGGCCTCACCCTTGGGGCAAAGATGATTATCATCATATATAAAATAATAACTACAATGAAACCGCACATTTATTGAGCACTTCTTATTCTTCTGGCACTGCTCCCAGGCATTCCTGGGTTAGCCCCTCTAACCCTCCCGGTTCCCCAAAGACGTGGGTGCTTTGACTACCCCCACTTTACCTAAGGAGCTCGAGGTACAGAGGTTTCATAGCAGTCCAAGATCCCCCAGCCGGTGACTGAGCCAGAAACTTAACTGCGATCATGTACTGAAGCCCTATTTAATACATTAACTGCTTACGGTAAAGTAACTGTGTTACTTCAATGTGTTTGTAAAAGGTCCCCTAAGAGAGCTTTGTTATCAAGCAACTTTCTCTCTTGAGTGTAAGGAATTTCGGGGTGGAAGGGCGATTAGAGGCGATTGGAGGACGATTAGAGGAGAAACTGTTCTGTTTCATATTTCTAAATATCTGCCAGGTCACTGTTGAAATACTTTTTAGAGTAAGAATTGTAAAATCCTAACCTTATCACTTGTAAAATATACAGGTCAGTTAAGCAAACTTTCACCCCTCAATGCAAACTTGGAAAAAAAAAAAAAAAAAAAAGCAAACAGACTTCGGAACGTCTATGAGGCTTTTGGAATTAAAAAATAATTCCTAGCAGCTGACTGCAGCCCTAGTCCTCAGAAGCCCGGGGCGCACCAGTCCCCAGGCCTACCAGGGCACTGCTGTCCGCCCAGCCCCAGGCCTCAGCCGCCACTGTGAGGCTGAGGGGCCCCGGGGCCGCGATCTGCCCTCCTCTGGTCTCACACATGCCCTTGGTTTTGTATCCCAGGCCACATGCGCCGGGGCAGCCGCTGACATTGGGATCTACAGGATAGTCGCATTACGGACGAGTCAGCAAACCGCGGATCTCGCCCGTAGGGGGACACACCCCCAGCCCCAGCCCGCCTTGGGAAATCTCTGACTTCTAGCGCCTAGCCCTCGAAAGCCTAGAACTGGAGAAGCAGGTTCCCGGAGCCATAGCAGCCCGGGGCGCAGACACCCGCCTGGAGGCTGCAGTAACCCGGCGACTGGGACTTGGGAGTGTAGATGTGGGTTCCTTGCCGAGGCGTGGCAGGCGTGGCAAGTCCGCAGCCGTTGGACACACGTGCCCTTTTTCATAATCGGCAAAGCCTGCGCCCGGCCTGCTTGACTGGTAGGGATTCGGCACAGACAGCCTGGAGTTCGAGAGCTCAAAATGTGGCCATGCATTCCCACTGTCAAACACCTCTCGCCTCTTTGCTCTAAAGGGTGAGTCCGAGGTGGCCAAGATGACAAGGCGGTGACTGCAGCGCCATTATCGATGGCTTCTCTGTCCACTCTCACCTGTTCTCCCTCTGCTTCAGGTTGCGCTGTCCCCTACGACCAGCGCCCAGGTGCCTGGCCATGCCAACTTGTGGACTAGCCCGGCGCCTGGCTCAACTCCGCTCCCTTTCGGTCTCATCCGCGTGGCACTGGGGTCTCGGGGAGCTTTGCCGGGATTGCACCACTCACATCCCAGGCGTGTGAGCGCCGAGGGGGAGCAGAGACGGGATTCCCTCATCGCAGTGCTCCTAATCCCCGACTGGAGGGAGGAGGGATGGGCGCTATGCTGGCATCTCAGCCCGCCTTCCCTAAGATTCTACCGTACAGTAAAATGGGCCACACTGGCGATTACACGTCCGCGTCCACCCGCTCCCCGCAGCCATAGCCACCATCCTCAGCCTCGAGCTCTTTGTCCAGTTTGGGTTTTATTCCAACACCCAAAGACCCATGGAGAAAACTTGGGGGACAGGTGGAAAGAAGGTTCAGCGCCCGTTTCTTCAAAAGGCACTCCCGCAAAGCTTAGCTCTGGGCGCATTAGAGACTGCGTTGCAGAACACGCCGGGAGAAGTGAGTGTCGCCAGAATTCAGACACACAGGGCCATTTTTGGTGGAAACCACAGAAGCTCGTTTATAAGGGGCTGGAAGGGAAATGAAAGGAATGAGAAGAGCGATTCAACAAGCCTTTAAAAGAAACCTGGGGTCTGTGGAAACAACAGTCAGAGAAACCCCAAGAGCGGGCGAGCCAAGTGGCGACGCCTGGCTGCGAGGCGTCCGCGGACGCTTCCGCACTAAGTGGGGGCGCACGCTGGCAAAGGACTGGGGAACAGGTTCTTTCCGCCTCGGATGCTTCAGACCCTGGATGGAGCCAGGCACTGGGAGTGCGCCCCCTAATCACCAGCCGGGCGCTGGCAAAGTGGAAACTGGGAAGAAAAAACATCCAAGTGTTTGACAGCACCTGTTGGACCTGGGCACGCAGGAGCTGCGGGTTCAGACGCCCTCCCCTCCAACCCCTTCACCTCCCTGGGACCCTCTACGTACACCCCTCGACCGCGATGGGCGGTCGTCAAAGGTTGTCGCAGCCACACAGCGCATACCTGAACGAGTGCCCGAGCGCACCCGACCTCAGCGCCGCAGGGAGGGAGTGGGGTCTGCAGAGTGGACGGGTGTGCAGGGAGAGCCGCGGAGAGCGGTTGGGTTAGGGCCCGGGGCCCGGGACGCGCCCCTGCTCACCTCTCTCACTGGCCTGGATATTGCGCACGATGTCTTCCAGATCCAAGTCTTTGGTCTCGTCGAAACTGTAGATGGACGTGTGCAAACCCTCCTCCTGGAAGACCTCGTGGACCCCTTCGAGGGTGAAGTAGCAGTTCCGCTCCAGTTTGTCGTCGCTGTAGACCAGTGCAGCGCGGCTCCAGTGGTGGTGGCGGAACAGAGCGAGCATCATCTCGCCCATCTTGGCGTAGGCGGGCGCCACGCGCGTGAGGTGCGAGTACTCAGAGTCCTTGTGCTGGAAGCCGGCGGCCAGCGCCCCAGCCGACAGCATTGGCAGGTCCCAGTGCGATGCAAGCCGGGCCACTGGCGCTGCTGCATACTCGCACACTGGCCCCAGGATAAGGTCCGGCTTGGCGCCCCGCGCCGCCGCCACGCGGTCCACCAAGCTGAAGAGCGCACGGTTCCCACAGTCCGAGTCTTCGTAAGCCACCTGGAAGCGAGTGCCCGGCGGCAGAAGCCGCCTCCCCGTCCCGTTGCCCTCCACGCTGCGCAGAGCATACTCGATGGCCGGCCGCACCCGGGTGAGTGAAAACAAGTACGAGTCATCCTGGGGCAGTAACACCAGCACCTCGATCTTCTGCGGCGGCAGCGCCTCTCTCTCCTGGCGTCTACCGCCTTTGCCCGCGCCACCGCCGCCGCCACCAACGCCACCGCCGGCCAGCAACGCCCAGCCGAGTAGTACGCACGGGGAGAAAGTGAGCACCAGCAGAGACGGCATCGTGCCGCAAGAAAGCGCTTGCCCTCGCCGCTGCCGACTCGCCCTCTGCCCCCCACCCACCCTTCCTCTTTCCTCCCCACTCTTCTCTCCAAGGTCCCTGCGCCCCCTTGGGCGCTTTAACAAAACAGAGTACCCCCTTCACTAATGCGCCAAAACATAGAGAGGAAGCGTCCTTCTCTGCAATGTCACTAGTTTTTCTTAAAAAAAAAAAAAAGAAAGAAAGAAAAAAAAAGAAAAAGTTCACCGGGTGTAAACCTGTGCGTCTGTAATATACATATATATACACTTGTATATATTCGCCCTCCGTTTATACATATACTATTTTGCTTAGAGGTGGCTTCTTATTTGGGCGTTGCTAAAGTTGCTTTTGAAAGCGTTTTTGTAGAAGAAAAAAAAGTTAGACTTGTCCAAGTGTTTGTAATTGACGGTGCATCTCCCTCGCATTTGATCTCATTGATTCGCGCCGGTTCCTGGATCCATAGCCGGCGTTTAAATAGCGTGGCAGCGGCTGAGCGTGTTACCACACATGGCGCGCCGAGGCCGGGCTTGTATTTCCAGCGGGTGGGGTGGGTGGGGGTGGGGAGACGTGGGGGCTGGGCTGGGGGAGTCTCTCATTAACATTCTTACATCAGGGCTCCTCCCTGCACCCCTTCACTACCCATCGCGCCCCTGTCCCTAACCACCACTCCCCGCCGGCCCTCTGCCTTTTCCTCAAAGCTGAAATCGCCCACGTCTGCACCGGCAAGAGCCCCCACCACGCCGCGTGCCTCTGCGATCCCCGCCTTTCCCTTGCCACGCTCTCCAGCTCCTGGCTTTAAAAAAGGAAACGTGCTTTAAAGTAGAGAAATGCGCGCGCGCACGCACACATACACACACAGACACACACACACACACACACATATACACACACACACACATACACACACACACCTTGCAAAAAAAACAGGACTGGGGGAAAGGGATGGTTCTAGAAATTGTGGTTTCGGTGCAAAAATCCTTAGGTGCCGCTTGCTCTCACCTTTCTCGTTCTGGCCACATTCCCTCCTGACGCACCGACGCGGGGCGAGCACCTGCCTGACCTTCCTGGTCCCTCGGCGCAAGGTCAGGGAACAAGGACCAAGGTCCCAGTGCAGATGGCTCCATCGTGGACCTGGTGTGCCCGGCTGGCCCGGGAGTCACCTACACCCCGCCTTCCTCAGCCCCGCGCCAGCCCCCTCCCGCTGGGCCACGCAGGTTTGCGCTGGAATCGCAGCGGTGCCGGGGTCACAGTGTCCCAGCTCACGGACCCTCTGTCAGCGCACTGACAACAGGAAAGTGAAACTTGTTGCTCCCAAAGGCGAGGGAACGGTTCAACTTCTGGAGGTGTCACAAAGCTTGGAAAGCATCCCCAAAGCGTTCTCGGGGCTTTGTTTGCTAAACCAGGTACCTAAATAAAGGGACTGTCGTTCCCAAAACGTTCCCGGTAGGTCCCCCGGGTACGACACACGCTCCCCTCCAACCTGAGCGCTGAAAGATCCAACCGCTCCTCCTCTGGAGCGCTCGAGGCACTGTGCTGGGGTTCCGCGACTCCAAGAAAGGTCCTGCCTCGGAGACCCAGTCCTACCCCTGGCCACAGCCACAGCAGCGGTGGAGACCGGAGGGAAGCGGCTCTGGAGAAGTCCGTGACCAGAGGAGCATCGCGGTTCGCTGCGCGGCGGGTCAAAATGGAGCTGGACCTTCTGTGCCTACTGCAGCCAAGTCATTTGCAATGTGAACGAGCTACACTGGGCGGGAGAATTCTGACAATTAAGTCCCGCACATTTAAATACATTGAAAATGTGTTAAAATGGTCTTTCATTTGACTAGGCGCCCGTGTCCACAAATTTCTTTTAGTCTCAGACCGACGCCCTCTTTCGGCAGAAACTTGCACCCGACTCAATCCCGGTGCCGCAGTCCCAGACGCTGCGTTTTTTACTCCGAGGCCTTAACGCGCTCTGGTTCTCACTTGCGACGGTGAAAAGGCAAACTGGGGTTTCTGGGGATATGGCAACTTCTGGCGTCAGCGTTCGCCTCCCTTAACAGCACTCTCCTTATCGCTCTTTCTGGAACCGTCAATGTGATTATGGGTAATGTTTCCGCTTCCGGATCATTTATATTTCAGATTATGCACTGTGATCCCGAAATCTTCACTGTTAAGTAGGAGCTTCTAATTTCTGCGAGAATTTCCATTTATTTAATTAGAGCCACTAACCAGGAGCAAAAGAGCCATCTACATAAAATTTAATTCCACAAACAGGGTAATCCACACACACTGGAAATTGAGATTTAGTGCTCCACAGCAATTAAATCTTTCCTGAATTTGCAGAAGGGCAGGCGTTTATGGCAGCACAGATTTAAAAAAAAAAAAAAAAAAAAAAAGAACAACAACAAAACAAGGACTAAATCATGAATTCCAAGGGTCTTAATGGATTTCAAAACTGGTTGCCAGGCACTGCGCTGGGGTTCCGAGACTCCAAGAAAGGTCCTGCCTCGGAGACCCAGTCCTATCACTGGCCACAGTGGTAGGAACCAGTGTTTCCTATTACTCTGCGGTATGCCCTATGTCTGCGGAACACCAGCTAATGGCGATATGATTCTGCTGTGTGTGGTGTGGGTTTATGCGGAGAGTCTGGGGTTTCAGTGGCACCGGTGTGAACGCCTGTCCCATCCCATATGCTACCCAGCCTCTCCTGCAGTTCAACAGCAAGGCAGTGCGCTTAAGTAAGGGTGAGTGCCCGTAGCCTCTCCGTAGCTTTTGGACAAGAACTCTCGACTTGCAGTTTGTCACACTTAAGAGCACCAACAAGACCAAGCTGCTGAAGGGAAGAGACCCCAAACCAAGCAGCGGAAAGAATTAAAAAAAAAAAAAAAAAGCCAGTGTTATGCTTTTGCTGAGGCTCAAAACACCCCTTAAGAATTCCAGTGAGCAACAATTAGGATTTTTAAAAAACTTTTCAAATGAAAAGAGTCACAAGATTATAGGAAGACCCACCAAGTAATGTAAGTGTATGGATTTCAATGTTATGGGTTTGTTTACTTTCCATCAAGTTAGAATTTTTGCAACCAACTGAAAGTTTGTGTAAATATGTAGTTCTAAATCTTCAGGGCAGAAGACTTAAGTCACCCAGCCTGACACCCCTTACTCTCTAGATGAATTAAGGCCCAAACAGGAATAAGTGATATACTTAAATACCTCTTCATCCCCTGAGAATATTTTTAAATGGGATTGGATTCAAAATAAACCAAGGATCACCAGTTACATCATGTAAAAGTGTTAGGAACAAAGTTAATTCCTACTCTAAATAATAACATTCTTTATATCAAATTTTTATATATATAGCTAAGTTTTGAGGCTAATACAGCACGATAAACCCAAAAATAACATTTTATAATAGAATTTTTGCAGCACTTTAATCACAAAAATGAACCAAAAGAAAAAAAAAGGAAAAAATAGAAGTAACTTATTTATTTGACTCAATTTTTAAATATTATTTCTTTCAATTCTGTAAAACACTGAAACGGGGAAAAGTAAGTTTTTTTTTTAACATTCAAAAGAGTGGTAACCTTTTTACTAGGTGCTTCCTTTCTGGCTTCAGTTGTTGAATGAAACCAAAGGAAAGTTATGGGAAAATGCTGCAAAATGAAAGAAAATTAGCCATTTGAAAGAAAGACAATGTTAGCTCCAAACAGGATATTTCAGAAACTAATAGACTTTTTATGAGGTTTAGAAATGTTTTACTTAATATCCACAAACCATGTTTTGTTGTTTTGGGTTTGTTTGTTTTTTTTTAAGCTACTACAATAAAGTGGCAAGCTACTACAACAAGGTGGCAAGTTTTCTATAAAGTATTCAAGAGTTTATTTTCCAGCTGTATGAAATGAAATTACTGTTTATATGTTATTTCTCACTACCAGGAAAGGCAGCATTAATATAGGGAAGCTAACATGTGATTCTTTGAAGTGTATTAGAAATTCTATCAGAAGTAAGTTTTCTCCACCAACCATAACAGTCTCTGCAACTCTTCTCCCTTGGCATCCTGGCTGCAACCTCTAAAGTAAGAACCCACCCAGATTTTCAAAGGGCCTTTTCTCCCTTGTTGAGCCAGCCCTAAAGTTGTATTCGAGAATACCCCTGTGAAGCCTGTGGCCCACAATAAAATACCTTCTGAGGCCAGAATTGTTGAAAACACACTCCCCCTAGAGGTAGAAAAGATGAAAGAACATTACAAATAATTCAAGAACATTTCTGTAATGTAATCAGTGTTGAGATTTCATTCTTTACATATAGTTGCTGTTTTAGAGGGAACTATTCAAGAAGTGGGGAAAAAAATCAATGGATGCCAAAAAATTAAATTAAAACTTTGCCTCTAGGTTCTCACTTTCCTTAGCAGGGACTTTATTAACTTACCCTTTTTCTTCTATTATACAAATCTGTTATTTTAATTTGCCAGCACTATAAATAATAGTAATTTTATATTTTTTCTAATTAAATTTATAATTCAATCTCATCAGAAGCTGCAGCTAAATGTGACCCTAAGGGGTTCTTTTGAAAACAGAGAGTTGTTTCTTTATTATAATCCTCTTAGATTTCCATCAACTACAATCTTTTTTCACTTCTTTGAAGATGTTCTGAGGCAAAGTGACATTAGAAAGACTTCTGAAAAATGTATAGCTAGTCTGTGATTTAACCTGAATACTGGCATAAGATTTGCAAGTTATATGAAGAATTCTCATATCATTGATTTATAGACAAGTTACTTTATGTAGATTATTATATTCACAAAAACGAGTGTGAATGGGGACTTCAAAAAGTTCATGTAAAATGGAATTAAAAGATAAAAATTTAAAATATGAACTTTATTTCTTAACATAAGATTCATCAAGTTCAAGACACTCTTTTGAGTGGTGATCCCAACCATGTAGTTTATCCCTAAAAAACCAAGGGTCCTGGAAACTTAACCATGTCAATGCAATCTTTATTAAATGAAAAAAAAAAGGCAATGAGTGCCCTTTACAAATTTATTTAAGATCAGGAAACAAAGAGAAGTCAGAAGCAGCCAAATCAGGACTATAAGGTAGATACCTAATGATTTCCCATCAAAACTCTCACAAAATCACCTTTGTTTGATGAGAGAAATGAGCAAGAATATTGTCGTGGTGGGGAAGAAGTCTCTGGCGAAGATTTCCCAGACATTTCTAGGCAAAGTTTTGGCTAACTTTATCAAAACACTCTCATAATAAACAAAAATTATCATTCTTTGATCCTCCAGAAAGTCAACAAGCAAAACGCCTTAAGCATTCCAAGAAACCGTTGCCATCACCTTGGCTCTTGATCACTTCCACCTCTTGGTAGCCACTGCTTTGATTGTGTTTGTCTTCAGGATCATGTTGGTAAAGCAGTGTTACATCCCCTGTGTATTAGGCCATTCTTGCATTGACATAAGGAAATAACTGAGACTGGGTAATTTATAAACAAAAGATATTTAATTAGCTCATGGTTCTGCAGGATGTACAAGAAGCATGGCACTAGAATCTGCTCGGCTTCCGACGAGGGCCTCAGCAAGCTTATAAGAATGGCAGAAGGCGAAGGGTAAGCAGGCACCTCACATGCTGAGAGAGAGTGCAGGGTTGGCAGGGAGGTGCCACACACTTAAACAACCAGATCTCATGAGAATTCACTCACTATTGCCAAGGACAGCACCAAGTCATGAGGGATACTCCCCCATGACCCAAACATCTCCCACCAGGCCCCGCCACTGACATTGGGGATTACAATTCAGCATGAGATTTGGCAGGGACAATTCTCCAAATAAATGCTTTGGGATATTTCACTTGTTTAAAATTTCCATTGAAAGTTCTGCTTTTGTCTTCAGCTAATCTGGCTGCAACAGTTTTGGCACCCATTGACTGGAATATTTGCTGAACTTTAATTTTTCCATTGGAAATGTGTAAGCTGAACCAATTGAGATATATATGGTGTTGATTATTGTTTCTGCTGTTAATCGCTGGTCTTCCTCATTGATATGGTCTGAATCTGTGCCCCTGACCAAATCTCATGTTGAATTGTAATCTCCAATATTTGAAGAGGGGCCTGGTGGAAGGTGATTGGGTCATGGGGGCAGTTTCTCATGATTTAACACCATCCCCCTTGGTGCTGTCATGGTGATAGAGTTCTCATAAAATCTAGTTGTTTAAAAGTGTGTAGCATCTCCCCCTCCCCATCGCTCTTCCTCCTGCTCTAGCCATGTAAGACATGCCTACCTCCCCTTTGCCTTCTGTCATGATTGTAAGTTTCCTGAGGTCTCCCTAGAAGCTGAGCAGATGGCCACCATCTTGCTTCCTGTACAGCCTGTGGAACTGTGAGCCAATTAAACCTCTTTCCTTTATAAATTACCCAACCTCAGGTATTTCTTTATAGCAGTGTGAGAATGGACTAATACAGGCATGAACAAGGTTGGTTGGCTGGTTCGTTTTTTCTCAAAACTTGATGTGGATGGTCTGCCACTGTGGGCTTCATTATCAACATCATCTTGTCCCTTCTCAAAATAAGTTATCTATTTGTAAACTTCTGATTTCCTTAAGGCATTGTCCCCACAAGCTTTTTGTAAAGCATCAATTACTTCACCATTTTTCAATCCAAGCTTCACTGTAAATTTCATGTTTCTCCTTGCTTCAATTTCAGCAGAATTCATTTTACTCTGATAGTGCCTCAAATTGAATCCTATTCAGACATGTCATAAAAAGTTAGCATAAGTTTGTTAAAAAATAATTTTGAAATCTATGCATAGTTTTTTTCATAATACACATATTCCACAAACTTTTTGAAGACTGCTTATATGTACTTCAACTTCATGCATACCAATACTGACTATGTTTAATGGATTTATTTAGTTGTATGTTGCCTTATTCCAAAAAGGATTTGAGAAAGCACACAAATATATAAAATCAAATTTTAGAAAACTTTCCTGCACTGGCTGGGAAGTGCAGGAAATGGGCACTGGGCCATGTGCAAATGCCAGCACATGTTGCAGAGCCATTGGGTCTTACTCTCTTGTAATGGCCTCAGAAATGATCACCTCTCCCATCTCAATTTCCATAACATTGCTCAGACTTGTGATCACACCAAATTGTATTTCCATTTGCAGGAAAATATGTCTGGGTTGGGATCCAGTCTCTAGGGTGGTATACTGTGTTAAGATCATGCATTTAGAAGCCTCATCAAAATGTCTGCGCATTATCACTTAACCTGTTTAACCTTCACTTTCTCAATTTTCTCATTTCTAAAATAGAGATATCAATTGGAAGACAGAGCAAGCTGGCTAAATAGAAGCCCCCACCAGTTGTCCTCCCCACAGGAACACCAAATTGAACAACTATACACACACACACACACACACACACACACACACACAAAGAACTAAAAGAACACTTCATGAGAACCAAAAACCAGATGATAAATCACAGTACCTGGTTTTCATTTCATATCACTGAAAGGGGCATTAAAAAGGGTAGGAAAGACAGCCTTGAATTGCCAATGCCAACCTTCCCCCATCCCCCAGCAGCAGCCATGTGGTGTGGAGAAAGAATCTGTGCACTTGAGAGACAGAGTGCAATGACTGTGGGACTTTGCACTGGGACTCAGTGCTGCCCTTTAACAGCAGAAAGAAATACTGGGCAGAACTCAGCCAGTGCCCATGGAGGGAGCATTTACACTAGCCCTTACCAAAGGGGAATCATCCATCCTAGTGGTTGGAACCTGAGATACAACAAGCCTTGCCACAGTGGGCTAAAGTGCTTTGAGTTCTAAATAAACTTGAAAGGCAGTCTAGGCCACAGGGACTGCAATTTGTGGGCAAGTCCTGGTGCTGTGCTAGGCGTGGAGCCAGTGGATGTGGGGGACACATGACCTAGTGAGACACCAGCCAGGATGGCCAAGGCAGTGCTTGCACCCCGCCCTCTCCCAACCCCAGGCAGTGCAGCTTGCAGCTCCACAAGAGACTCCCTCCTTCCACTTGAGGAGAAGAAATGGAAGAGAAAAGAGGACTGTCTTGCAATTTGGCTACCAGCTCAGCCACAGTAGGATAGGCCACCAAAAGGAGTCCTAAGGCCCCCATTCCAGGCCCTAGCTCCCAGATGACATTTCTAGAAATATTCTAGGCAAAGAGGGAACCTGCTGCCTTGGGAAGGACCCAGTCCTGGCAGGATTCATCACCTGCAGACTAAAGAGCCTTTGGGCCCTGAATAGTCAGCAGTAATAGCCAGGAAGTATTTGCTGTGGGCCTTTGGTGAAACCCAAGGCTATGCTGGCTCTAGGCGTGACCCAGCACATTCCCAGCCATGGTGGCTACTGGGAGAGACTCCTTCTGCTTGAGAAAAGGAAAGGGAATAGTAAAGGGGACTTTGTCTGAAAGCTTAAGTACCAGCTCGGCCACAGTGGCATAGAACGCTAAATGGGCTTTTGGGGTCACCAGTTCCAGGCCTTGGCTCTTGGATATGGAGACCCCAAGATGCCATTGGATGGCATTTATGGGCATTCCCTTGGCCAGAGGGGAGCCCAGTGCCCTGAAGGGAGACTCCCAGGCCTGGCAGCATTTATGACAAGCTAACTGAAGAGTCCTTGGGCCATGAGTGAACATCAGCAGTAGCCAGGAAGTATTCGTCATAATCCTGAAGTGGTGATGACCACAGAGAGAGATTCCTTTGCTTATGGAAAGGGAAGGGAATAGTGGCACAGAATTTGTCATGTGACTTGGGTACGAGCTCAGCCGTAGTAGACTAGAGCACCGGGTAGATCCTAAGGTTTCCAACTTTAGGCCCTGGCTCCTGGATGGCATCTCTGAACCCACCCAGGGACAGGATGAACTCAGCATCCTGAAGAGAAGAACACAAGCGTAGCTGGCTTTCCCACCTGCTAATTGTAGAGCCCTAGGGCCTTGAGCGAACCTAACTGGTAGCAAGGCAGTGGTTACTACAGACATTGGTCAATACCCACTGCTATGCTGGCTTCAGGTCTGACCCAGCACAGTCCCAGTGGTGGTGGCCACCACAGAGGTGCTTATGTCAGCCCTCCCTAGCTTCAGGCAGCTCAGCACAGAGAGAGAGAGACTCCATTTGTTTGGCAGAAAATAAATGGAAGAGAAGAAGAGTCTCTGCCTGGTAATCCAGAGTACTCTTTCATGTCTCATCCAAGACCACCAAGGCAGTACCTATATAAGTCTGCAAAAGCAAAAGCATGACTGAGCTTGGGATGCCCCCTAATGCAGACACAGATGCAGTGACCAAAAACTTAGATTACAATACCCAAGTCACTTTGAATACCTGGAAAGCCTTCCCAAGAAGGAAGTGTATAAACAAGCCCAGACTGCAAAGACTACAATAGATATCTAACTCTTCAATGCCCAGACACTGACAAACACCCACAAGCATCAAGATCACCTAGGAAAACATGACCTCACCAATGAACTAAATAAGGCAACAAGGATCAATCCTGGGAAGACATAAAGATATGTGATCGTTCAGACAGAGAATTCAAAATAGCTATCTTGAGGAAGCTCAATGAAATCCAAGATAACACAGGGAAGGAATTCACAGTCCTATAAGATAAATTCAACAAAGAGATTGAAATAATTTAAAAGAATCAAGGAGAAATTCTGGAGTTGAAAATGCAATTGACCTACTGAAGAATGCATCAGATCCTCTTAGCAGCAGAAGTGATCATGCAGAAGAAAAAATTAGTGAACATGAGGACAGTATATTTGAAAATACATAGTCAGAGGAAACAAAAGAAAAAATAATAATAATAAAAACCAGCCAGCGGACACTTGAAAAAATGCTCATCATCACTGGTCATCAGAGAAATGCAAATCAAAACCACAGTGAGATACCATCTCATGCCAGTTTGAATGGCGATCATTAAAAAGTCAGGAAACAACAGATGCTGGAGAGGATGTGGAGAAATAGGAACACTTTTACACTGTTGGTGGGAGTGTAAACTAGTTCAACCATTGTAGGACACAGTGTGGCAATTCCTCAAGGATCTAGAACTAGAAATACCATTTGACCCAGCCATCCCATTACTGGGTATATACTCAAAGGATTATAAATCATGCTACTATAGACACATGCACACATATGTTTATTGTGGCACTATTCACAATAGCAAAGACTTGAAACAAACCCAAATGTCCATCAGTAATAGACTGGATTATGAAAATGTGGCACATATACACCATGGAATACTATGCAGTCATAAAAAAGAATGAGTTCACATCCTTGGCAGGGACATGGATGAAGCTGGAAACCATCATTCTCAGCAAACTATCACAAGGACAGAAAGCAAACACCACATGTTCTCACTCATAAGTGGGAATTGAACAATGAGAACACATGGACACAGGGCAAGGAACGTCACACACCGGGGCCTGTCGGGGGTGGGGGGCTGGGGGAGGGATAGCATTAGGAGAAATACCTAATGTAAATGACGAGTTGATGGGTGCAGCAAACCAACATGGCACATGTATACCTATGAAACAAACCTGCACATTGTGCACATGTACCCTAGAACTCAAAGTATAATGAAAAAAAGAAAAAAGAATTTTAAAAAACAATGAAGAACATCTACCAAATCTAGAAAATAGCCTTAGAGGGGCAAATGCAAGAGTTACTGGCCTTAAAGAGGAGGTAGAGAGAGTGATGCGGCAGAAAGTTTATTCAAAGGGATAATAACAGAGAACTTTCCAAACCTAGAAAAAGATATCAATATTCAAGTATAAGAAGGTTATAGAACACCAAGCAGATTTAACCCAAGAAAGAACTTGAGACATTTAATTATGAAACTCCCAATGGTCAAGGATAAAGAAAGGATCCTAAAAGCAGCAAGAGAAAAAGAAACAAAGAACATACAACTGAGCTCCAATATATCTGGCAGCAAACTTCTCAGTAGAAACCTTACAGGCCAGGAGAGATTGGCACAACATATTTAAAGTGCTGAAGCAAAAAACTTTTAAACTAGAATAGTATATCTGGTGAAAATATTCTTCAAACATGAAAGAAAATTAAAGATTTTCCCAGAAGTACAAAAGCTAAGGATTTCATCAATACCAGACCTGTCCTATAAGAAATGCTCAAGGGAGTGATTCAATCTGAAAGAAAAGGACATTAATGAGCAATAAGAAACCATCTGAAGGTACAAAACTCACTATTACTGTGTAATAGTAGGTACACAGAAAAGCACAGAATATTATAACATTGTAATGTGGTGTGTAAACTACTCATATCTTGAGTAGAATGACGACAACATAAACTAATCAAAAATAATAACTACAACAACTTTTCAAGACATACACAATTCAAGAAAATATAAATACAAATGACAAAAAGTTAAAAAGCAAGAGGATGAAGTTAAAGTGCAGAGTTTTTGCAAACACCGCATGTTCTCAATCATAAGTGGGAGTTAAACAATAAGAACCCATGGACACAGGGAGGGGAACAGCACACACTGGGGCCAGTCAGGGGGTTAGGGGATGAGTGGAGGGAGAGCATTAGGACAAATAGCTAATGCATGTGGGGCTTAAAACCTAGATGATGGATTAATTTGATAGGTGCAGCAAACCACCATGACACACGTATACCTATGTAACAAACCTATACATTCTGCACTTGTATCCCAGAACTTAAAGTTAAATAAAATAATAAAAAAATACAAAAATGAAGCGCAGAGTTTTTGTTTGTTTGCTTTTGCCTGTTTGTTAGTTTATGCAATCAGTGTTAAGTTGCCATCAGTCTAAAATAAGTGGGTTATATTATTTGTAAGCATCATAGTAACCTCAAATAAAAAACATACAACACATACACAAAAAATAAAAAGCAAGAAATTAAAACATACCATTGGGAAAAAATCACCCTCACTAAAAGGAAGACAAGAAAGAATGAAAGAAGAGAAGACCACAAAATAACCAGAAAACTAATAACAAACTTGCAGGAGTTAAGTCCTAACTTATCAATAATAACATTGAATATAAATGGACTAAACTCTCCAATCAAAAGCCATAAACTGGCTGAATGGATTTAAAAAGACAAGATCCAACCATCTGTTGTGTACGAGAAGCACACTTTGCCTACAAAGACACACATAGACTGAAAATAAAGGGATGGAAAAGATATTCCATGCAAACAGAAACCAAAAAAGGGCAGGAGTAGCTATACTTAGACAAAATAGATTTTAAGATAAAAACTATACAAAGCGACAAACAAGGTCATTATATAATGATAAAGGGGTCAAGTCAGCAAGAGGATATAACAATTGCAAATATATTCACCCAACTCTGGAGAACCCAGATGTATAAAGCAAAGATTATTAGAGCTAAAGAGAGAGACGGATCCCAATACAATAATAGGTGGAGACTTCAACATCCCACTTTCAGCCTTTGACAAATCTTCCAGAGAGAATATTGACAAAGAAACATTGAACTTAACCTGCACTATAGACCAAATGGACCTAATAGATATTTACAGAACATTTCATCCAATGGCTGCAGGATATTCATTCTTCTCCTCAGCATATGAATCATTCTCAAGGAAAGACCATGTTAAGCCACAAAACAAGTCTTTCAAAATTCAAAAAAAATGAAATTATATCAAGTATCTTCTCTGACCACAATGGAATAAAATTTGAAATCGAAAATAAGGGGAATTTGAAAACTATATAAACATATGAAAATTGAACAATATGCCCCTTAATGACCTGTGGGTTAATGAAATTAAGAAGGAAATTTTAAAATCTCTTGAAACAAAGGATAATGGAACACAACATACCAAAACCCATGGGATACAGTGAAAGCAGTACTAAGAGGAAAGTCTATAGCTATAAGCACCTACATCAAAAAATGTAGAAAAACTTCAGTTAAACAACCTAATGACTTATCTTAAAGAACTAGAAAAGGAAGAGCAAATCAAACCCAAAATTTGTAGAAGAAAAGAAATAATAAAGATCAGAGCAGAAATAAATGAAACAGAAACAAAGAAAACAATACAAAAGATGAACAAAATGAAAAGTTGGTGTTTTGAAAAGATAAAGAAAATTGACAAACCTTTAACAAGACTAAAAAAAAAAGAGAATACCTGAATAAATAAAATCAGAGATGAAAAAGGAGACATTACAATCGAGACCACAGAAATTCAAAGGATCATTAGAGGCTACTATAAGCAGCCATATGCCAATAAATTGGAAAACCTAGAAGAAATGGATACATTCCTAGACACATACAATCTACCAAGATTGAACCATGAAGAAATCCAAAACCTGAACAGACAAATAACAAGTAACAAGATTGAAGCCATAATAAAAAGTCTCTCAGCAGAGAAAAGCCCAGAACCAAATGGTTTCACTGCTGGATTTTACCAAACATTTAAAGAAGAACTAATACCAATTCTACTCAAACTACTCTGAAAAATGGAGAAGGAAAAAATACATCCAAACTCACTCTATGCAGCCAACGTTACCTCTGACACCAAAACCAGAAAAAGACGTATCAAAAAAAAAAAGGAAAGAAAACTACAGGCCAATATCTCTGATGAACATTGGTGCAAAAATCCTCAATATAAGAATAGCAAACCAAATTCAATAACACATTAAAAGGATCATTTATTGTGACCAAGTAGGATTTATTCCAGGGAAGCAAGTATGGTTCAACATATGCAAATCAATCAATGTAATACATCACATCAACAGAATGAAGGACAAAAACCATATGATCATTTCAATTGATGCTGAAAAAGCATTGAATATAATTCAACATCCCTTCACAATTTAAAAAGCCCTCAAAAATCTGAGTGTAGAAGGAACATATGTCAACACAATAAAAACCATATATGACAAACCCACAGCTAGTATCAGCTGAATAGGGAAAAACTGAAAGCTTTTCCTCTAAGATATGGAACATGACAAGGATGCCCACTGTCACCACTGTTATTCAACATAGTCTTAGTCAGAGCAATCAGACAAGAGAAAGAAATAAAGGGCATCCAAACTGGAATGGAAGAAGTCAAATTATTCTTGTTTGTAGATGATATGATCTTATATTTGGAAAAATGTAAAGACTCTACAAAAGGTATTATAGCTGATAAATTCAGTAAAGTTACAAGATACAAAATCAACATATAAAAATCAGTAGCATTTCTATATGCCGACAGTGAATAATCTTAAGAAATCAAGAGAGTAATCCCCCTTTCAACAGCTAAAAATAAAATAAAATACCTAGGAATTAACCAAAGAAGTGAAAGATCCCTTCAATGAAAACTATAAAACACTGATGAAAGAAATTGAAGATGACACAACAAAATGGAAAGATATTCCATGTTCATGGATTGAAATAATCAATATTCTTAAATGTCCATACTATCAAAAACAATCTACATATTCAATGTAATCTCTATCAAAATACCAATGACATTCTTCACAGAACTAGGAAAAACAATCCTAAAATTTATATGGAACCACAAAAGACTCAGAATAGCCAAAGCTATCCTAAGCAAAAAGAAAAAAAAATTGGAAGAATCCCATTACCTGACTTTAAGTTATACTGCAAAGCTATAGTAACCAAAACAGCAGGGTACTAGCATAAAAACAGACACAGAGACCAATGTAACAGAATAGAGAACCCAGAAACAAATCCATACCTCTACAGTGAACTTATTTTTGAAAAAGGGGTCAAGAACATCCATTAGGGAAAGGACAGCATTTTCAATAAACGGTGCTGGGAAAACTGGATATCCATATGCAGAATAATGAAACTAAAACCCTATCTCTCATTATATACAAAAATCAAATCTAAGACCTCAAACTATGAAACTACTATAAGAAAACACAGGAAACTATCCAGGACATTGGTATGGGCAAAGATTTCTTGAGTAATACCCCACAAGCACAAGCAACCAAAGCAAAAAATGAAAAAATTGGATCACATCAAGTTGAAAAGCTTCTACACAGCCAAGGAAACAACCAACAAAGTGAAGGCAGCCCATAAAATGGGAGAAAAAATTTTCAAACTATCCATCTGACAAGGGATTAATAATTATAATATATAAGGAGCTCAAACAAATCTATAGGAAAATATCTAATGTGATTTAAAAATGGGCAGAGGCTCTGAATAGACATTTCTCAAAAGAAGGCATACGAATGGCAAAAAAGTATGTGAGAAGGTGCTCAAGATCATTGATCACCAGAGAAATGCAAATCAAAACTACAATGAGATATCATCTCACCCCAGTTAAAATGACTTTTATTCAAAAGCCAGGCAATAACAAATGCTGGTGAGTAAGTGAAGAAAAGGGAACTCTTGTACACTGTTGGTGGGAATGTAAACTAGAGTAACCACTATAGAGAACAGGTTGGAGGTTCCTCAAAAACTAAAAATAGAGGTCCAGGCGCGGTGGCTCAGGCCTGTAATCCCAGCACTTTGGGAGGCCAAGGAGGACAGATCACGAGGTCAGGAGATTCAGACAGTCCTGGCTAACACCGTGAAACCCTGTCTCTACTAAAAGTACAAAAAATTAGCCTGGCATGGTGGCGGGCGCCTGTAGTCCCAGCTACGCGTGAGGCTGAGGCAGTAGAATGGCTTGAACCCAGGAGGCAGAGCTTGCAGTGTGCCGATATCGTGCCACTGCACTCCAGCCTGGGTGGCAGAGCAAGACTCATCTCAAAAAAAAAAAAAAAAAAAGAAAAGAAAACTAAAAATAGAGCTACCATACAATCCAGCAACCCCTCTGTTGGGTATATACCCAAAAGAAAGGAAATCAGTACATTGAAGAGATATCCTTATTCCCGTGTTTATTGCAACACTATTCACAATAGAGAAGATTTAGAAGTAATCCAAGTGTCCATCAACAGACTAATGGATAAAGAAAATGTAGTTTATATGCACAGTGGATTACTATTCAGCCATAATAAAGAATGAGATCCTGTCATTTGCAACAACATGAATGGAACTGGAACCCATTATGTTAAACGAACTAAGCCAGGCACGGAAAGACAAACTTCATATATTCTCGCTTATTTGTTGGAGCTAAAAATTAAAATAATTGAACTCATGGAGATAGAGAATAGAATGACGATTACCAGAGACTGGGAAGGACGGTGCGGGGAGGGAGAACATAGGGATGGTTAATGGGGTAAAAAATATACTTAGATAAAATGAATAAGATCTAGTATTTTACAGCACCACAGGGTGGCTACAGTCAACAATAATTTGTTGTACATTTTAAAATAACAAACAGTATAATTGGATTGTGTGTAATAAAACAAAGAGATAAATGCTTGAGGTGATGGATATCCAGTTCACCCTGATGTGATTATTACACATTGTATGCCTGTATCAAAATATTTCACATACCCCATAAACATGTATACCTACTCTGTACCTACAAAAATTAAAAATTAGACAAATAATAAAAATAAATAAATAAAATGCAGATATCATCCTGGTGTTGTAGCAATAAGGTTGAGAAAAAGCAGATGCAAAGTGCTCAGTATACAGTAGAAAATTAATAAATAGCAGCTCTTTTCATTACATTCCCTTCAATGCCTGGTAAAAAGTTTTACACCAAGTAAGTGTTCAATAAATGTTTATGGAATGAACAAATGAATCTAAAACTCTAGACAATATCGTTATGTTATAATTTGTTTGGAATTATCTACTGCCTGATCACAACAGACCTTACTGTATAATGTTTGCTTGTTAACAGTGGCTTCCCTGGGGGAACCCCTTTAGTAGTCACCTTGATATTGGCCCTGGTATCCCAACCCCAAGTAAGCTTGAGACCAGCACTTGTTCAATATTCTTTCTCTTACATAATGGGACAAAGAGAGCGGGACTCATGTTTGCTACCCGACAAGTGCCCTTAACAGCTTTCAGTATCCTCCAGAAACTCAGGCTGCCTCCAGCTGGAGAGAACTAGAAGGAGCAAGAGAAGACAGGAAGCCATCAGAGGCAACAAGAAAAGAAAGGGTGAAAATATAAGTGGCTATGAAGGGGCAGGACTTTGAGGATGAAGGAGAGCCAGAAGCAGATTGTATGAAGGCACAAAGAGGATTGCATTGAGGGGACTGTATGTAACTTTTGGATCATGGGTGTTATAAATAATGAGAGAAGAGTAGAACTTACTAATGTACTCGACACTCAGCTTATAAAAATGTCCAGCCCAGGGCTTAATGCTCTTATTAAACTCAAGAAACCTTTGAAATATCTACAGTATGTCAAGGACTATGGTGCTCTATGGCTTGAACCTTTTGAATCAGACATTCATTCCTTTTGTTTGAGGATGTGATTTGGCCCAAGTTATATTTAAATCTGTGTGATAGCCAATCGTGTTACAGCAGGCAAATATGCTATGGTCAAAAGTAACATTATCAGGACAAAAATTTATCAAATTTCAAAAACACCATATAAAAATCATTTTTCTGATCATATTACATCACACTATTGAACATTTTCTACTCTAAATTAGTCAGCATTAAGCTATTAAAATATAAACTCCATAAGGCCTGGGATTTTTTCTTCAATCCTGCATTCCCTCCCTGAAGAACAATATGTGATCACTTAAAATTTTATTTTACCAATGATAAATCCAAAGAATGCAAAGATTACAGAGTTTATAAGAATTTAAAGAAGTTAAAGAAACAATTTACAAGAGAAAGAATGAAACAATAAAAGGAAAAAAGAGATAATTCAAAGTGAAATTAGCTCATTTATATACAAATTTATTTGTATATATTTCTAAAATCATAATTTTCAGAAAGTTCCGATACGATCATGTTAGATTTCTGATTATACAAACAATATAAGAGATCAAAGATCCCTTTTTATTTTTTTGAGACAGGGTCTCACTCTATTGCCCAGGCTGGAGTGCAGTGGCAGTCACCGCTCACTGCAGCCTCGACCTCCCAGGATCAAGGGATTCTCCTGTCTCAGCCTCCTGAGTAGATGTGACTACAGGCACATGCCACCATGCCTGGCTAATTTTTTTATTTTTTTGTAGAGACAGGGGTCTCACTATGTGGCCCAGGTGGATCTCAAACTTCTGGGCTCAACTGATCATCCCACCTTGGCCTTCCAAAGTGCTAGGATTACCGGCATGAGCCACCACCCCCAATCCATACTTAATTCTTTATTATTTCCTTGCTAATGAGAAAAATGTAATATCCTAAAAAAGAATCAGTGAGTTCTCTTTTATTATGCTAGGAACAGAAATTTAAGGTAATGAGGAAATTTTCTATTACCATGATGTGCAATGTTGTGAGATATAATTTTTCATTTCTTTCCAGCAAGTACATTCCAGTTGGTATTACATCTTGGATAACTGATGCATGAGACTAAAATAGAATAGAATGCCATAAGAAAAACATCAGGAAAATTCTTGACATTTGCCCTCTCATATTTTTGGTAATCATATTGTAACATCAAATTCTGCCCTCACATTAGTGGAGAAGTTTATTTCATCAAGCTGACATGGTTCCTATTGCGTTGTTGGTAACTCCTTTCACTTTAAATATTCTTCTTTGTTCCTCATCTATCCTACAAAAATACTCTCTTGCCAGCCTTTTCATTATTGTTCCTTTATGAATTAACTTCCTGGGAGAAATAGTAAGAGCTATTTTAACCTGAATCCTGTTGTTTGGCAGGCTCTTGGTTGTCTTGAGTTATGACATGGAAATGCCTTTCTTCTTGGGTAATTTCTCATGTCTAAGTATATATAAGTGTGCACATTTTCCCCATTTGCAAATCATTCATGTACTAGTGAATCACTTCAGGTTCTTTTTTAACCTCAGGTAAAAATTTTTAATTAGCCATATCCTCAATTCTTGGCACACTCAGATTTCCAATCTGCAAGGTTCTTGTCTTATTTTACTTTGCCCCTTCATTGCTCTCTTCACATTCCTTTCATTCCATAGGATTCTTCTTTTTTTTTTTTTTTTTT